>NC_057862.1:153917061-154227561 GCF_019393635.1 Dromiciops gliroides
AGGCCTGCCAATGTACCATCACCTGCACCTGATTTCCCCCTTTACTCCCTGCCTCTGTGTACATTTAGAAAGAAGTCTCTTACTGGTCTTCCTGCTGTCACTCTGTAGCTTTCCTTGTCTGTTGGATTCATTCATCCCCTCTTGTATTTTTGTTGTCTGGGGTGTTTGAGAAACAATCTCTTCAGTTTTGGTTTTCTTTCTAAGAATATTTCTAACATCTTTATTATTGAACATCCATCTTTTTTCATTTATTGTCAAGCTCCTGTTTGCAAGCTCCTTGGGCTTCATTTTGAGCTCCATTGTTGTTTAAAACACATTCTCTTCTTCCTTTTCTGGTGTTTACAGAATAGTATTGTGTTATTTGAAATTTCCCTTTCCTTTAGGTATTTGAAGATCTTTCCTTTGGTCACTTGCAGAATTTATTGTTTATGAATGGAGTTGTTAAATTTAACCCACTCTTGGAATTTGTCTCTTTTTTGTGGAGATCTATGGATACTTTCAGTTGGCACTTTGTTTTCTATATTCAGAAGTTCTGGGTATTTTTCTTGTAGTCTTACATTATGGTGTTCAGGTATTTTAAGTTGTGTTCTTCTCAGAGACCCATAATACTTTAGTTATCTCTGCACCCTGTCTTCAAGATCAATATGTTTTGCTTATAGACAGAGCATGTTTTCTTAAATGTTATTGCTTTTTTACTTCTCTTCTTCCAGACTGTCTTTTGTTCTCTTTTTTACTTATTTGGTGAGACTTGCCACCATGGATTCAAGTTTTTTCTATTCTGCCAATTATTTCTGCTATTCAGGTTATAAATCCTATCCTTACAAGTCTCTTTTCTCTTTTGAACCACTCAGGAATGTGTTGTGTAGTTAAATGTTCTCAAAATCCACAGGGTCCTCTGTCTCATAAAGTGTTGAATTGTTTTCCTTTGTTTTCCAATATATATATTCATAGATGCTTGAACTTGTTTCTGGATTCAGATACCATATTTCCTTTGTCTGTTAATGTCTTCCCTGTGGGTATGCCTATGCCAGGATCTTTGAGTTTTCTTTTACCTGAGCTTTTTCTCCAGTAATGTCAGTTTTTCTCCCCCCTTTTTTCCTCTAATACTCACTTTCTGACTCTCTCCCCTCTGTTGGTGGTTTCCCCAGGGATTAAATCTCATAGTGTCTCAGCCTTCTCTCAGATTGTTCAATTCAGTTCATCAGCCTAGGTCTCAGCCCTAAGTGACTTTTGTGGGGACAGAACTCACCCCAGTTGGATGCTGAACTATTTCTCTCAAGCTTAATGGAGTGCCACACAGCCCCTTACACATAGTATCTTGTCCCATTCCTTCTGCTCTAGCGGTACAGAGTGCTACTGTGCTTGTACTTCCATAATCTCTGATGATTTCTGTCAAGGGACTAGGAGGAGAGGGGTCAGGGCAGGAACTCGAGTTCTATTACAAGTCCAGATGTGTCCTGTCCTGTTCTTTCTGTTTCTCTGTTATCCTGTAGAACTTTGTTGTAGCACAGAATTCTGCTATGGCATTGGCTACCAAAGCCTCAGCAATTTTCTGCAGTTTGGAACTTAAATCTTTTTGGTACTGGAAAGGAGGGAAGGGAAGGCTCAGAGTTTTTGTCAGCAACAAAATATGAGTTGAGTGGTTAGTGCAATCTTGTTGCTGGGAACATGGTGGGTAATAGGGAAGGAAGGACGTACTGAATAAGCACGAATTTGCCTCATGGAGTTTTTACCTTCTTTTGGAGTTTTGGTGACCTAGACCCTTCTTACACTGTGGATTGCGACCCCATATGGGATCACGTAACTGAATATGGGAGTCATGAAAAATTTGACAACAGTAAAAGGTTATGTATACCTGTTTTATACCTTGATTATATGACTGGAAATCCTTCATCTATAATATGATTGTGCTGGAATAGATAGCCTTTTAAATTCCTTCTAATTCTAGAACTATGATCCTATAATTACCTGATCAAGGTCAGATGTTCTGAGTCAGCCCGAGTCTCAATAGAAATATACACGCTTGATCGTTGCCACGACAAAATAAAATCATGTAAGATTATTGCTTTCCCCACCTGATTTGTGCACCTCTGTAGAAAATAGTGTCTTAAGTGACTTTTCCAAAATTAACTTATTGGGGGCAGCTAGGTGGCCCAGTGGATAAAGCACTGGCCCTGGACTCAGGAGGACTTGAGTTCAAATCAAGCCTCAAACACTCGACACTTACTAGCCGTTCGACCATGGGCAAGTCACTTAACTCTCATTGCCCCACAAAAAAAAACCAAAAACCAAAATTAACTTTTTGTTGATTTTTAACACATGATTGTATTAGAGTTCCATGGTATCTTCTTAATATATTTCCAAGGGTTTGGGATTTATAGCAAGATTATTTTTCACATATTTTGTGTTAAGGAGCAACTCTCCAAGACGTTATGTAGAAAAGATTATAAATTACAGTGTTTTGTATGTTTTTGAGGTGTAACAGATCATTCATTGAGATATTTTAATATTTATTGTGTTATCTCATCTATATTGCAATTTTGCCATCATGCAACGTGAATCTTTTAACTAATCCAAGTACTTTATTGAAATGTGTGCCCATGCAACATGCAAATGGAATTTTAAAATATACATGTGAGGTCAAGTGTGTAGGCTTTATTTTTTAAAATAGCAATGGGAATATTAAATTTTACTGCTGAAAACTTTGTAAAGTAAAAATCTGCATTCAGTTATTTGGAATCTAAAGAAATTGAAGGACCCTCAAAGAGTTTTATTTTTGTATTTTTAATGGATGTTTTTCATATCTTCATTCTAGTATTTGTGTTGAAGCATTCTAATTATTCTTTAATATACTATAATGGGTATTTAAAAATTGAGACCTTTTTAAGCAACCTATCCAGTGTCAGTGAAACTAGGCAAAAAGTATTTGCTATTTAAATTGATATAAAGAAAGATAACAATTTATTGCAGCAAGAATCTTTTTTCAAAGTTGGGAGTTGGATTTGGTAAGGCTGCTTAGTATAGAGGAAGGATACTAGACTGGGACTCTGGAGACCTCAGATTTTAGTCTTTGCTCTATGACTATCTACATGTGTTGTCTTAGGCAAGTCAATTAATTCTTTTGAATGTCATAGTTCAATAATAGAATGAAGACATTAGAGTGTTGTTGTTCTTCAGTCTTTTCAGTCATGTCTGACTCATCATGACCCCATTTGGGGTTTTCTTAGCAAAGATGCTTGGAGTGGTTTGCCATTTCCTTCTCTAGCTCATTTGACAGTTGAGGAAACTGAGGCAAATAGGGTTAAGTGACTTGCCCAGGGTTTCACAGCCAGCAAGTATCTGAGGCCAGATTTGAACTCAGGAAGATGAATCTTTCTGACTCCAGCTTGGCACTCTATCCACTTGGCATTCTTATCTATAGCTGCCACTATGCGTTCATATACATTCACATACATATTATTTGTATGTGTATTTGTGTATGTGTGTGCATACATATACACTACACATAATGACTGAAATTTATATTTGCAATGGCAGTTAATCAGTCGTTATTTCCTTATATTTAATTTGAATTTTGAGTTATAGTTACACCTATTGGCATCAATATCCTGAGAATACCCTAAGATAATTTGCTTTAACAGATATATTATTAAAGTACTTGCTTATTCCATTGAGAAAAATGCATATGGAATGTTTCATATAATCACAGAATTATCAGCAAGATAGCCTGAACTTTCATTGATCATCTGAAAGGAAATAAAGTTCATTATTTGGTGCTGTTCGTTCTTTCGTTAAGATGTTGATCTTGTGCTGCACCCTGCTATTTCAGGGTATTGCAATGATCCAAGAATTAAACTATCGTATTTGATGAAATTGACCAAGTAGGTTGTGTTCATTGTAAGTAAAAACATATTTTACTCTGGCATATTATACTGGGGAGGAAATTCTGAATTAAATTCTCTGTCACTTTTTGAAGCATTTTAACAGATAAGAAAAGGTAAAAGCATTTATTATAACTGTAAAAATGTTTTTAAATTACATCCCAGATGGAAACTATGCAGGCCAAGTAATGAATTCAAAGCCATAGTATTTGCCAAATTCTGGCTACTCTGTGTATTCATTTTGTAAATTGTCTTTGAATATTGCATGCTATTTTTGAGACTTTCTATGAATCCTTTAAAGCGTTTGTTTATCAGAGGCCAGTGCAGGTGGCAGCAGAAAGGCTTGCATACTTGCTGTTCTACTCTCTGACCTTCATCTATTCCAAAGGAGCCTCCAGGGATCCTGTACAACCTCCATCCCAGTCCATAACTGCCACTCAGCCCATAGGAAACAGTGGTAGACCAACAAACTGTCACCCCCCTCCCCTCCCCTCCTATGTACTTCCCTGGCCTTACTTCAGTTCTTTCCAGTACAAGGTCTGTGTGTTACCAAGGCTCAGTGCCCCTGGTCTTTGCTCTGCAACACCACCGTCTGGAGATTGTTAACACAGTTCATTTTACAATTCTGGCAAAGATGGCAGTGTGTTAATTTGTGAAAGATCCCAGCTGTTTCCTCACAAACCCAGTAAATAGCTCAAGAGAATACCAAATGAAAAAATGAAGAAAACCAAAGAGAAGCAGAAATAAGCTCCTTCACCCAGACCAGAATTGTATTAAAAAGGAGATGGGGACATAGGAAGCTTATAGGGAGAATGTTAAAGAAATCTGCTAAGGAAAATATGAGTAAACAAAAGAAAATTCTGCGATAGATAGATAGATACTATGAGTTAAGAGAAGCCCAAGCAGTAAACCTAGTCTGGAAGAGTAATTCTCAGCAAGTACAAGCAGAGATTTAAAAACAAAAGTACTTTGGTCACAAAGACTATAAGAAAACCAGAATTAAATAAATCAGCACATTAAAAAAAAAGAACTCATTAGGATTGAGATGAATGCCCTTGAGGAAAAATTTAAAACCTTAGAAATTGGAAAATGACCTTATTTATGGAGTCCCTGAAAATTTAAATTAAATTAAATTTAAATTTAAAAGACTCTCTTCTAACTCTCAGTCTTTGATTTTCTCCTGCTGTCTCATGGGATTGTGGAGGCAGCCAGGTGGCGCAGTGAATAGAGTGCTGGCCCTGAAGTTGGGAGGATCTGAGTTCAAATGCGACCTCAGACACTTACTAGCTATGTGACCCTGGGCACATCACTTAACTGCAATTGCCTTAAACATCCAGGGCCATCTTCAGTTGTCCTGATGTATATCTTGCCACTGGACCCAGATGGCTTTGGAGGAGAGAGTGAAGTTGGTGACCTTGTACAACCCTCTCTCACTTAAATTCAATTAAATCCAAAGTCATGACATCCCCTGATATCACGGTCCTCTTCAAGAAAGGACAAACAGCAACAATGACAACAATGGACTGTAGTTTGATAACTGGAGGGGACCTCAAATAATCTAGTAGTTCCATGTCCTCATTTTTTACATAAGAAAACTGAGGTCCAAAGAGGTCAGGCATCTTACCTAGAATCAAACAAGGAGATGGCAGCTGACGGAGGACTAAAAACCAGATTTCCTGACTCTCCATCTTATATATTTCTTTTGCACAACACTGCCAACAGAAGACTAAGTATCTTTCCTGTAGCAGCTGTCTGAAAGGCAAAGGCCTTGCCAGAGGGAAAATGGTCTCAAAGAATTGGAACCAAAGTCAGATCAATAGGATATCCATCCCTTTTTCTGATTCCATAATCACAAAGCTGGCTTGTGTATTAGGTTTTATTTTAGTAATAGATTAAAAAAAAATTTTCTACAGTTAAAAAAAAATCTGAAAAATTGCTGCTATTTTGTGCTGAACAAAGGCAATTTTAATCAGGCCGTGTAGCACATAGAATTTCATTAGTTTGGATTTTGTAAATGAAAGAGCCCACAGCAGCATTTCTCCCCCCTTAGCTATAAAATAGAATAAAAAATTTTTGACATTGATAATCAGGCCAGAAGAAAGTCCTCTGCAATCTATTGTAGCCTGCTCAGCTGTTGCTTTGAGTGGATAAAATTCTAATTACTGTTGAACGAACTGTATGTTAAGGTTATTTTAATATTTTAGGAAACATATTTAAATATAAAGAGACTAAGAAATAGTTCTGGGTTTAAAAAGAAAAAGCCCCTACCCTGAAAGTGAGTTAATTAGTAGCTTGGAGAGATAGTCGTTTCATAACATTCGGGGGGGGGGGGGTTTGTTCATGTTGTTACTGACTCTGTATTGCATAGAATGTGTAAAGTTACTGTTATTGGGACAGTAGGCATTCCATGATGCAAAGTTCTCATAGCATAGTATTATAATTTTTTTTTTTAATGAGGCAGTTGGGGTTAAGTGACTTGCCCAGGGTCACACAGCTAGTAAGTGTTAAGTGTCTGAGGTCAGATTTGAACTCAGGTACTCCTGAGTCCAGGGCCGGTGCTCTATCCACTGCGCCACCTAGCTGCCCCTCATAGTATTATAATTTAAAATGTTGAGCAGTTGATTGTGCGTGGATAAATGAAATATTACTTAAAGTTTTTGGTAAGATCTTCCTTGTAATGAATCTGCTTAGTTTGCCTGACATACATAGGTAAGAATTACTTTGTGTTTATATATTTATGTAAACCCTTTGAAACTCATATAGCCCTTCAAGGTCGTCTGCCCCTTCTCAAAGTCCATTTATTCTGTATCTAGTGACCAGTTTGACTCCTTTGCCTCTTTATTTCTATTTGACTTTTTCATATATACTTATAAGATTGCCTTTAAGTAAGCTCACTCTCTTCACCTTGCTGATTGATTGTAATCTACAAAGCCTAACCTTGTTTTTGATTTGTGAGCAGAATCCCCATTATTTTTTTTAAAGTCTAGGGTTCTAAAGATGATTATGTATAACTGATAGAATATTTTTAACATTGGTAATGCAGAAGTCAAGTTGAATCCATTTTTATGCCAATTTAGTTCGGTTAGATTTCAAATCATTTAGAATTTAAACTGTTAGCCCCCCAATAGTCACTAAATGTTTCAATGAGTGTATAATGTCTGTTTGGTCTCTTACTGAATTATTATTGTAAGTCATCATATTATTGTTTTCCAGTGAAACTAAAGACACACAATGCCAACTATAATAAATTTTTTTAAAATGTAGCCTATTTCATTGATTCATAGTTCTTATATCAAATGTTGGTCTGAACAAATAAAAACTGGTTTTCTTTTGAGAAGACACTCCATGGATTTTTAGCTTTAATGCTGCTTGCTCAGAGAACTTGGAGCCCTAATGTCAAGTTGGAGTGTGCTTCCTAAATATTTAATATAATTCTTGATATCCATTTAACACATTTCTTAAGAAGTCTCAGCCATTTTTACTTTTGACAAGGCCACTTTTCCTTTATATAATTGGGAGCACATTAAAAAGATATGACTCATCTGGCAGAAAATTTAAATGATGCACTTCTCAGATGAGGCTTTTCCCCTGATCATTTTGTATTCCACTCACTTCAGTTTTACAGTCATTTTTATACTTACTGGTATTTCTGTAGGTCCATCAGTTCACTGATGCGAATGCTTCCTCTACTGATGGAGATTGCAGCCCATCTGTGCAACTTTTGACCATGACCTTCCAAAAATCCCCCTTGGAGTACCTACTCTGCCTACCAGGCACCTTCCTCTCTTCCAGGAGATCTTAACCTTTTATGTCATGGAGCCCTTTGGTAGTTCAGTGAAACCTATGGACCCTTCTCAGAAAAATGTTTTAAATGCATAAAATGCAATTCAAAAGAAACCATTTATACTGAAATCCAGCTATAAAAATATTTTTTAAAAAATAAATTTACAGCCCCCCCACCCAGGTTAAGGTTAAGATCACCTGCTCTGTCTTTTTTTATATATATACTATTTTTATATATAATATACTATTTTATATATAATATACTATTTTTATATATTTTATATATATACTATTTTTTTTTTTTTTTTGGTGAGGCAGTTGGGGTTAAGTCACTTGCCCAGGGTCACACAGCTAGTAAGTGTTAAGTGTCTGAGGCCGCATTTGAACTCAGGTCCTCCTGACTCCGGGGCCAGTGTTCTATCCACTGTGCCACCTAGCTGTCCCCTGCTCTAAGTCTTTTAATATTTCAAGGGTGTCAGTGCAGTACTTACTCATCTTTTATATTTCACTCTCACTACATGATTGACTCACCTCCTTTTCTGGTCCTTGATTTTATGTATGTGTGCAAGTAATCATTATTAATATACTTCAACCTACTTATACACACCATATATGTCTGTCCATTGCCCTACCTATTCCTTTATATTTTAAATATTTGTTGATTATGTTCTTCTCCGACTTATCACCATTAACCATGAGTTATTGGTATTCAGATGTTGTACTTCAGAGACAGTGACCACCCGCAATTCCAGAGGACTCATGATGAAGGATGCACCTCCAAATAGAGAAGCGATGGACTCAGTGCAGATTGAGACATAGAGTGTTTTCTTTGGATGTGGCCAACGCAGGAATTTGTCGTTGTTGACGTTTACTATAAATGTGCCTAATGGGTTTTCTTTTTCTTGCTTTCTCAATAGGGGAAGGTGATGAGGGGAGAGATTGTGAATCCCAAAATAAAATTGATTTTTCAAAAATGTTTTGTTGCAGGAAGCAGCTTGAAATTGTTGAATGAGCTGCTAAGTTTTCTTAATGTGAAACCCACTCTTATTGACCTGTTCAGTTCTGGCCTTACTTCATCGTCCAGCTGTATGCCTAAGATTAATGGACTGATAGATTAAGTCACAAAGTTGCCCATCCATAGATCATGGTAGATTTCATTCACTTGCTTTTTTCTGTATGGATTATTTTGGCAGTCTCTCGTTTCCTTCAAGACTCAGCTGAAACACCACCTTCTACATATAGAAGAACTTATCCTCTTCAAATTGCCTTCTTGTATACATTATGAATAGACTTGTTTTTCTTCATTTTTGATTTTTGTATTCTCAGCACCTAGCAACAATGCTTGGGATGTAACAGGTCCTTAATAAATGCTTCTTAATCAGAGAACTTTCAGAATAATTTCCCATCTATTGGGAAACCAGACTCCATTTGACCTTTGCAGAGGGTACCTGTCATGACAGTGACAAACACCTTTGAATAGTGTATGCTCTCCTTATTTTATGCCTCTCTATTGATAATTGGTTGCTTTCCTTGATAAATGTTAAACAGCTACAGAAAACTTTGTTTAACAGTATAATGATGCATGCATGGAAGACATCTTGTTGGATTTTGCTCTGAGCAAATTTTAATGCACAGAAAACAAAGCAGAATCTTGTATTATCTAAGCCTTTCAGTCAGTTTTATGGTGATGAAAATTTTGCTCCAGAAAGTAATATGGCAAAACTTGCTTCCTTTTCATATGTTCATTAAGGATATCCTCATTACTTATGAGAATATTTTGATGTGGTTAATTTCTCCAACAATCTGAACATTGGGCTTCATTCTCAGATTTAGAGTATCAACAGTGATAATCTTCTATAAAAGGTTCTTTTAAACTGCATATGTAATAGCACCTTCTGCTCTCTTTTCCACCTTCACTAATTCATTGGGTTTTAGCAGATGTCACCTTTCTTGATTTCTGTTGACCACCTTCTCTTCCCAGATGCTCTCTCCTCTCTGGGCTTTTGTGATACAACTTGCTCTTATTTGTCTTCCAGCCTGTTTTTGTTAGTTTCTTTGGCCGAGTTGTCCTCTGTGTTCTGCCTTGTAACTGCATATGTATCCCAAAGCTCAATTCTGGGCCCTCTTAGTTTACAATCTCTTTCTGGGTGATCTTATCAGCTCCCATGGATTTACTTAGCTCTAGGCAGATGACTACCAGATGATTTTTTTTTTTTTTTTAGTGAGGCAATTGGGGTTAAGTGACTTGCCCAGGGTCACACAGCTAGTAAGTGTTAAGTGTCTGAGGCCGGATTTGAACACAGGTACTCCTGACTCCAGGGCCGGTGCTTTATCCACTGCGCCACCTAGCTGCCCCACTATCAGATGATTAATATTTGGCTTTTTATTTGTTGAGCTTCAATTTGACATTACAAACTGTCTTTTGGACATTTCCAGTTACGTGATCCATAGGCATTGTCTTTTCTTAAGTTCCTATCTTGCTTCCTTCTTAAATTCTTATTTCTCTCAAGGGTATCACCATTCCTCCAGTCACCCAGTTGTGTTACCTAATTATCCTTCTCCATTCCTCACTCACCTCTACCCTGCATATAAAATTAACTGTTGTCTTGTCAATTCTAGTTTTCATTACATATCTCTCATTCTTTTTGCTCACATCACTAACACTTTAACCCTAACCCTCATCTCCTCTCACCTGTACGCTTATAATAAATAGTCTCTTTGTCTCCAGTCTGATTACCCAAGCATGTGTCTGACTTAATTCACACCCCTACTCAGGAACCTCCACTGGATCACTATTTCCACTAGAATCAAATCCAAATTCTTCTCTTTGGAAGGTAGTACAGTTTGGTTCCAACCCACATTTCCAGACTTTTTGCACATTCTATAGTCCAAACTCACTTATTTGCTATTCCTCATACACAGTGTTTCTTCTTCCTTATTTGCATAGGCTATCCCCCGCTTGCCAAAGATGTATTTCTTCCTCATCTCCATATTTTAGAATTACTGATTTCCTACAAATTTCAGCCCAAGTGCTACCTGCTATGAGGCCTGTCCTAATTCCCTCATCTACTGGTACTTCTTCCACTGAAATTAACTTGTATTTACCATTCACTTACTCTGTGCATAGATGTAATTTTACTTAAATAGGTGTATGTTCCTTATCTAAAAAGAATATCAGTTTCCTGAGAGCATAGACTATTTCTTTTTTGTCTTTGTATTCCTGGTTTCTAGCAAAATGCCTGGTGCATAGTAGGCACTTAAATACTTGGTGATGGGATCCTGCCACCATCCCTGTGTAAATGATAGATGACCATATACGACTGAGGGCCATTTTGCATTTTTGTTAAATAGGTTACAAGAACCCAAAGTTTCATTTCCACTTGGGCAGTCTACCAGTAATGAGCCTATTCATATTAGTAATGATAGTTTTCATTTGTGAGACACATTTGTCACCAAGATTGAACTGTAAATCTTTGCAGCTTGCTTGAACCAATTAAAATTTTTCTCCCTGGGGGTGGTTTGGGGTTGAGAACCAAGGGTCAACACTTACATAACAGTGAGGCATCAGAGTAGGACTTATCCAGAAGAATAATTGTTATTATTCCCCTAAATTACTACATTCTATGACAAATAGTCTCAAAAACCTTCTTTAAATCACTTGATTTTTTGTTGTCAGTTTATAACATTGTTCCTGTGGAAATTCTTTAAAATTCATTTTATTTTATTTTCAGTTCTGAATTCTTCATCCTACCCCTCTTCCCTACCCATTGAAAAGGCAAGAAAAACGAACCCCATTACAAATATATACAGTCATGTGAAACAAATTCCTGCTTTATGCATGTCAAAAAGAAGAAATTATGCTACAATTTGTACTCTTGAGTCCATCAGTTTTCTTTCTTTTTTTTTTAGGGATAAATTTTTAAAAAATGTTTTTGATATTAATCGTTTCCCCTCAGATACATGTTAAAACAATTTTTAACATTTAAAAAATGTTTGAGTTCCAAATTCTATTCTTCCCTCCCTGAGATGGTACACAGTCTGATATAGGCTATGTGTGTGCAATCGTGTAAAACATTTCCATATTAATAATTTTGTACAAGAAGTCTCAAACAAAAAAAAAAAGAAAAGTGGAAAAATGGTATGCTTTAGTCTATATTCAGAAAATATTGATTCTTTCTCTGGAAGCAGATAGCATGTTTCATCATGAGTCCTTTGGAATTGTCTTGGATCATTGTATTGCTGAGAATAAGTTATTCACAGTTCTTTGTACACTAGGGATGTTACTGTGTATAGTGTTCTCCCGGTTCTGCTCTCTCACTTTGTTTCAGTTCATGTAAGTCTTTCCAGATTTTTTTGAAATCATCTTGCTTGTCATTTCTTACAGCACAACAATATTCCATCATAATCATATACTACAACTTGTTCATCCATTCCCCAGTGGATGGGCATCCCCTCAATTTCCAATTCTTAACCACTACAAAAAGAGCTGCAATAAATATTTTTGAACAAATAGGCCCTTTTCCCTTTAAAAAAAAAAATCTCTTTGCGTTGCAGACCTAGTAGTGGTACTGCTGAATCAAAGGGTATGCACAGTTTTATAGCCTTTTGGACATGGTTTCAGATTGCTTTCCAGAATGGTTGGATCAGTTTTCAACTCCACTATGTGCATTAGTGTCCCAGTTTCCCCACGTCCCCTCCAACATTTATAATTTTCCTTTTTTTTTTTTTTTAAATCCTATTAGCTGCCCCCCATGCTTGCGCATGCGCTCGCTTGCGCTCTCTCTCTCTCTCTCTCTCTCTCTCTCTCTCTCTCTCTCGACAGGGCAGTGAGGGTTAAGTGACTTGCCCAGGGTCACAGAGCTAGTGTCAAGTGTCTGAGGCCGGATTTGAACTCAAGTCCTCCTGACTCCAGGGCCAGTGCTCTATCCACTGCACCACCTAGCTGCCCCACCATAGTATCTCTTAATAATTTTTTCTATCTGGAAATGTTTCATTGTGAGTCCTTGTGATTGGTCATTGTGTTGATCAGATTTATTAACTCTTTCAAAGTTGATTATTTTTACAATTTTGCTGTTATTGTATTAGTTGTTTTCCTGGTTCTACTCACTTCACTTTGTATCACTTCATACAAGTCATCCTAGTTTTTAATAAAACCATCCTCTTTATAATTTTTTTAACAGCAAATGGTATTCTATTGCATTACTATGCCAAAACTTGTTCAACTATTCCCTGATTGATGGACTCCCCCTTAGTTTCTAATTCTTTGCCTCTATGAAAAGAGCTGCTATATATATATTTTTGTATATATGGGTCTTTTACCTCTTTCTTTAATGTCTTTGAGATATAGACCAAGTAACAATATTGCTGAATCAAAGAATGTGCACTGTTTAATAGCTTTTCAGGCATAATTCCAAATTTCTTTCCAGAATGGTTGGACTGGTTCACAGCTCCAACAATAGCGCATTAGTGTACCTCTTTTTCCACAGCCCCGCCAACATGTCCTTTTTTTTATCATCTTAGCCAATCTGATGAGTATGAGATACCTCAGAGTTGTTTTAATTTGCATTTCTCTATTAGTGATATAGCATTTCTGCTACAGTTCTTGATTGCTTTGACTTTCTGAAAACAGCTTAGTTATATCCTTTGACCATTTATCTACTGAAGAATGGCTTTTTCTTGCAAATTTGACTCAGTTCTCTATATTTCATAGAAATGAAACCTTTATCAGAGAAATTTGCTGTGAAGATTTTTCCCATTTTTACGCTCTTCTAATTTTAGCTGCATTGGTTTTGTTGGTGCAGAAACTATTTTAATTTTATAGAAACTTTGCCTCCTGTGAACTTCTCTATCTCTTATTTGATCATGAACTCTTCCCCTATCCATAAGACCTAACAGGTAATTTCTTCCATGTTCAACTGATTTGTTTATGTTGTTACTCTTTATGTCTAAATCACTTACCCATTTTGAGCTTATCTTGATGTATGGTATGAGATCTTAGTCTTTACCTTGTTTCTGACAGACTACTTTGCACTTTTCCCAAGAGTATTTGTTGCATACTGAGTTCTTGCCCCACTAGCTGGGATTGTTAATTTCTTCATATACCAGGTCACTTTGCTATCCCATATCCCTTTACCACAAATAATTAAGCATTGTTCCATATTGCTCTGTGTAGGTGCCTTTGGGAAACTATGAAGGACCTAGTACTATTCATGGAGAATAAGCTTTGTGAGAATGAGCAACTGAGGGGCAGCTAGGTGGCGCAGTGGATAGAGCACCAGCCCTGGAGTCAGGAGTACCTGAGTTCAAATCCGGCCTCAGACACTTAACACTTACTAGCTGTGTGACCCTGGGCAAGTCACTTAACCCCAATTACCTCAAAAAAAAAAAAGAAAAAGAAAATACCTTGAAATTATTATCAGGATCAAGATCCCTAATATTTATCTCAGTATTCATCACCACTTTTGGAAAATAATACAGTGTTGAGGGAAAGTGCTGGGGAAGGAAATATGAAGACAGAGTTGGTAAGGAAAGCAATTCAGGGCATACAAAAATGACTTGGAGATATTTTACTCTCCCTGGCAACTGAACCATGTTACAATGAAAATACATATTGCAGAGTGTGGAGGGAGAGGAAGAATCTACAATTGCTTTCCATTAGGAAGCTTATAATTTAGTTGTATCAGTGTATACACGGTCAAATCAAACTATGGCTACATTTTAGTGTAAAGAGAAAAGAGAGAAAAACCAAAACATAAAAGAAATCTTGCTTTCATGAAAGTGAGATACTAAAGCCAAATGGTGACAGTAAGTCTCAGATGAACCGCAGTGAACCAAAGTTAGAACAAGGTTTTTAGAAATTGCAAAGTAATACTATTTCTATCATCAGAATATTCTATTTGGCTCAATTTTAAGCTGAATTACCTGAACCAAGTAGCCAGCAAAATAAAAATTCTGTTGATAAAAGACTGCATTACTTGTAAGGGGCAAGCAGAATTTTTTTTTTTTTTAAACAAAATACAAAACCCATTCCATTAAAAAATACTAGAGGGGCAGCTAGGTGGCGCAGTGGATAGAGTTCCAGCCCTGGATTCAGGAGGACCTGAGTTCAAATCCAGCCTCAGACACTTGACACTTACTAGCTGTGTGGCCCTGGGCAAGTCACTTAACCCCAATTGTCTTACAAAAAAAAATACTAGAAAGTTTAAGAATAAATGGGTCTAGGGGGCAGCTAGGTGGCGCAGTGGATAAAGCATCAGTCCTGGATTCAGGACTCCCTGAGTTCAAATCTGGCCTCAGACATTTGACACTTAACTAGCTGTGTGACCCTGGGCAAGTCACTTAATCCTCATTGCCCTGCAAAAAAAAAAAAAAAAGAATAAATGAGTCTTTCTTAAAATAAGCAGTAACTCTCTAAAACTAAAAACAAGCATTATCTGTAATGAGGATAAGCTAGAAGCTATTCCAGTGAGATCAGAGATTAAGCAAGGATGTCTATTATCACTATTTTATTTTATTAGAAATATAATACAGCAAAATGCTTAATTATTTGTGGTGATGGGGGATGGAGTAGCATGGATAATTGAAATTTATAGATTATCAAAAATCTTATTGAATCATTAGTTTCAACCTTTTAGAGTTATCAGCAGTATCTTAATGTACTGATTTTTGCTGCCTATTTATCCAGTTGTTATTTTTAAGTTTGTTGCTTTTTTCTATGACTGACTCTTTGTGACCCTATTTGGGGGTTTTTTTTGGCAAAGTTACTGGAGTGCTTTGCCATTTCCTTCTCCAGCTCATTTTACAGACGAGAAAACTGAGGCAAATAGGGTTAAATGACTTACCCAGGGTCACACAGTAAGTTTCTGAGGCCAGATTTGAACGCTTGAAGAGGACCAAGCACTCTCTCCACTGTACTGCTGTCCAGCTAGCTGCCACCCAGTGGTAAAGAATCTAAAAAATAGTGAGATGGCCAAAGTACAGATCATGAGAAGGAAAAGAAAGGTAAGAAGCAAGTTGTCTAAAAAATCTACAGTAGAAATTATTCTCAGAACCTTGTCATGTGGCCAACAAAATGTTTGTTCCAGATCCCACTAATTCTCCAAATAAATCCTAACACCCCAAAAGAAAAATTAGGTGCCAGAGGCATATCACTTACAACTTCCCACTTCACAGGAAAGCACATATCCCAGCTAAACAGTCTTATTAATAACAGTGCAGGACAGTAATCTCTAACAAGCTCAACACCCACTAGCCTCTTCATCCCGAGAGAACCAACTGATGGGCTTGTACTTTGAGACTCAGGGATTTTCCTACAGTTATAATCCTGCCCCTGCCCTTCTCCAGCATACTGTTGCAACAAGTGGAGGACCTCAGTGCTGCTAAATCACCTAGGAGGGAAAGCTGGAAGGTGGAGGGAGGGGTGTTTCTTCCTAGATTAGGGGACCTTATAGAGGCAGAAGCTCTGACCAGAAAACTGATTTCATCCTCCCCCAACCCTGCAAAAAGGGTTAAATATTGTCTGAGCCAATTCAGAGAATTAAGAAAGGGAAAGAACTTGGGCAGGAGCCTTTGTGTGGGGCTGTATGAGGCCTGAAGGAAAGGGATTAACATCTACCTTGGCCCATTATTTGCCCCCCTAGAAATTAACTTCAGGAAGGGACAAGGATTAAAGTTGGTGAAGAGTAAATTCTTTGATGTGGGAGGATGCTGAAACAGCTTTGAGGTACAGGCCTGGGGATTAATCCCAACATCAAAATGAGGAGGAGCCAGAAAGTAAGCTGGAATAATTTTTTTAAAAAGACTAAAACAATGTAAGGTCCTAGGAATAAGAAAATTCAGGTTAAAAACCAAGAAGACAAGCAGACAAATCAACAAAGATGCAAAAATTAGGAAAATGAATAACAAAATACTCAAAAGATTACAGGTTATTCTAAATAAACATTACTTAGTTTTCATTTTTTTTCCTTATTTAAAGTAAGTTTGCAAGACAGACAGAGCCAGTTGAACTAACACCTGATAAAACAGAACTCTGTGGATTCCCAGGAGAATATAGAACTGCAGGAGGATGGTTCACAATGGTTCAGAGGAGCAATCAGTCCTGAAGGTTAGATGGGAACAAAAGGGAGAATATGCACCCTTAACAACAGAGAGCATTTAAAAGTAGAAAAATGAATCCATTGACATGAGTCTCTTTAAGGAAGCCAAAGAAAGAACAATAAAATGGGAAAACATATGTGGTCATGTGAACAACATTTTTTCCAATCCTCACAACCTCTCAAAACTCTCCAAAACAAGAATTACATGCAAGTGGTAAATTAATGGTAGCTATTTCCATAGGCCAAGAAACCAAGAAGTCTAACTAACAAGCTAATAACCTGATGAATTAAAAGTAGAGGAGGCAAATCCCTAATGCTATCACTCAGCACCCCTGGCTCACTAGCTCCCATACTATGACTGGGCAGCACAACAAGTGCTCCAGTATCTTCTTAGCAATTTCCTTGCTTCTCTTGCAATCTCAGCTCAGCCTGTTCCTGTGCTCACCCCACCATTCTGTGGTGGGAACTCAAATCAGAAATCAATCAAGAATAGAAAATCTTGAATCTGTGATGGCAAGTCTCCTTGACAAAGAGAGAATAGTTGATTGGAAATACAAATAACTTGGAAGAAGCAAAAAGTGATATTGTTAAAACATTTCAAAATGTAGTGATTTTGTAGGAGGGATGAATAGAGACAACTTAAGGATCATAGGCCTCTCAGAAGAGCACAAGTGAAAAACCGGAGCACCACAATGCGAGAAATAATACAAGAAAATTGCTAGAACCTGTGAACACAGTAAAACAGATTGCCAGGGGGCAGCTAGGTGGCGCAGTGGATAAAGCACCGGCCCTGGATTCAGGAGGACCTGAGTTCAAATCTGACCTCAGACACTTGACACTAGCTGTGTGACCCTGGGCAAGTCACTTAACCCCCATTGCCCTGCAAAACAAACAAACAAACAAACAAAAAAACAGATTGCCAGTCAAAAGAATCCTTAGATCTCCAGGGAAAAAACAAACAAACAAAAGAAACCAATCAACCAAAAAAAAATTCCATAAAACTCTGAGGTATATTAAAAATACAATTAAATTTAACAGTTGCAAATATGAAATGCTGGAAGCCAGCAGAAGAAAGACCTTCAAATGTAAAGGAAAGAAAATTCAAATAACAGAGGTTATTTTACACCCACAAAAACCAAAGAAAGGAATGGGATTATGTGTTTCAAAGAGTAAAGGAGCTCAATATACAACCTAAAGTAGCATTTGAAAGCCTAAGCCTAATCATCAGTAAAAAATGTTTGTTCATAAGGAAAGTATTTGAACCATTCCAAGGGAGTTTAAAAAAAAAAAGGAATATGAGTTGATTATTCCCAGGCAACAGAAACACAAGCAAGCTGAATATATACAGCAATAAAGGAAGGCACTGGTAATGAATTAGCCCAGAAGCAAAAAAAAAAAAAAAAGGGGCAGAAGAAATAGAGAAAAAGAAACACACATAGGGATTAATAAATATAAAATAACAGTAGAGGAACTGTTAAGAAATTTCTTTCTAAAAGTACACAAGGAGAGAAAGATGAACATGGAATTCAAATAGAAATGAAGGTGAAGGAACAGGCCCCAAACACCATGTACTAAACCCCTCAACACCCTGCCTGTGGGTGAATCAATATTTTCCATAAAACTAAGCTACAGAATGGGCAAGCTGATTTAAAAAAAAAAAAAAAGAAGGGGAAGGAAGAAAATAGGAAGATTTAATGTGCCCTATTCATCAGCAATAAACAATGAAGGGAAAATAACTGCTACAACTAATCGAGAAGGAAGAATGTATGAAGTGGCAAAGGAGACTGAAAGAAGCAGAGGGAAATATCAAGCTAGTGGTGGAAAGAGATCCCAATCAAGAATGTTTCCATGGTGGGGAGTGGGGAGAAGAGAGATCCTATAATGGGAAATGGGAATATCACATTGTATCTGTAGGGATTTGTTGGTCTGTGGGACCTTCCATACATGAATCAAAGAAAAGAAAGAGAATGAAGGAAAGAAATCCATTTTAGAAAAATATTCAGAGAATTGGGGGGTTGTGGGGGAGGAAACCCTAAGTTGATGAGAAGGAAATGAAAGCTTTTATTTGATTAACTAAAAGAAAAAAGGGAAAAAATAAATATTTAGATAAAAGGAGGAAAGAAATTAAGTAAAACTCAATTTGATTGATAGGGAAAGGCCTTAAGGATAAAGGGAAGAGAGCTTATAGAGTGACTTGCCCAGGTTCACACAGCTAGTAAGTATCTGAAACCAGATTTGACCTAATGAAGAGGAATCTTAATGATGCCAGGCCTAGCATTCTATCCACAGTGCCTCCTAGCCGCCCTTGCTTTAAAGTAGATTAAGCAAAAACTACTGAAAGAATAGAAACAACAAAAAATTCTAACTCAGAAAAATACAACTTAGGAATGGAAGAAAATATAAATCTAACTTCTAACTTGAAATATGAATGGATTAAACTCCCCCCACCAAATGAGGGAGTGACAAATTTGATCATAGTTCTTCCAAAGAACATGACAACTTTTTAAAAAGAATACTCTAATACAAGAAAACTGCTCAGAATGTCAGAATAGAAATAAAACGTTAATCAAAAGAATCCACAAATTCCCTCCTGGAAAATAAAGTCTGTGTTCCAAGTTATGTAGTGGTTAAATTTTACAATTCCAATCACAATGAACAAATTTGGAAAGCTCCCAGGAGAAAGATTTTCATATGTAAAAGATATTCAAGTACTACAAAACTACTTAGTGCCCACCAAAAATCACATAGAGAAAAGCAGTAACAGATCCTAAAAAACAAAGTTACTCAGGATACCACCTAAAATTATTTGCTCTATAAACTTAACTGAATTATGAATGAAAAAGATAGTCATTTAGTGAAACTTTTGAAGCATTACTAGAAAAGACTATCTGTGAGCAGATTATTCATCTCACAAATCCCCTTAACAACAGAAATACAAGAAAGGTAAAGAAATTCAATTACCAACAAAAACCCAAGTACTGAAATAAAACGCCCAATTTATTTAAAAGAAAAAAAAATAGAAAAGTTTTTTCTGCTCTTTAAAAAAAAAAAGAAAGAAAGAAGAGGGAACAGTAAACTATTCTTAGTAAAAGAATACCTGGGCATAAAGATGAAAGTGGAAATAAAGGAAATAGAAGTGAAGGAAAAGGTTTGAAGAATATTCCCCAGGGCTGTAGGAAGGTATAATTTGTAATGGGAAGTGAGCATCTCATAATATGTCCAGTGGGAAGAGAATTAATGAAAAGAACAAACTAAAGAAATTTTCTTAGTAGAAAAAGTATAGAAGAAACAAAAATATTTGGAAGGGATGAATGGAGGATTTTGAATTGACCATATAACAGAGGAGGGGAAAGAGGGGAAGAATTATACAGCTATATAAAGGAGAGAAAGAAAAAGAAATGGCTAAAACTCCAAAACTAAAGAAAGGAGTTAACAAACAGAATGTGGGTAGGGAGAGAATATAAAATTGAATAAATTGCTGGAGAAATTAGAGATGAAAGCATTTATGGAGTCTGTCAAATAGGGATCACTAAAGAATATATTTCTCAAAACAACATGGAAGTTTAATAAAATTTGTCTATGTCTTAGGGCATAGGGATATTGCAGATGAATGTGAAAAAGTATAAGTATTAAGCACATCCAGATTTTAACACAATAAAAAATAACAGTCTTAATCCTAAATAACATGAGTCGAAGAACAAATCATAGAAACAGTTATGGGAAAGGCAAAGAAAGTGGCAAAACAGCATACCAACATTTCTGGGATGCATCTAAAGCAATACTTGAAGAACATTGCTTCCCTAAACACATACATTGTTAAAACAGAAAAAAGATTAGATTAATTGAATATGCATTAAAAATTAGACACCCAACAAATAAAACAAAGTCAGAATAAGCACAAACATCTTCAAAATTAGAGGAAAAATAGAAAAATTGGAAAGATTGTAGAACTGAAAAAATAAAACTAAATGTTGGTTCTTTTAACACCAACAAAATTCATAAACCTTTTTTGTCAAACAATAAATAAAAAGAGGGCCAAAAAATCAGTAAAATAAAAAATGAATAAGATCAAATTGCCGAAAAAGCCCAAGACAAAACAAAAAAATCAAAGCTATCAGAACCTACCATATGCAATTATAGGCCAAGAAAACAGGAAACCCAAAAGAGGTAGAGGGTTGCCTTCACATTTGTAAACTACCCAAACTAATAGACACAACACCAAATAGATCTCTTGAGTAATCCAATTTTAGAAAAGGGAAATAAAACTAGTTGTAAAGTGACTACCAAAGTCAGGGTGGGGGTGCTCCTGATGGATTTATGAGAGAATTCTTTCCAACTTTTAAAGAATTAGTACAATATTTTAATTACATATAAGAAAAACAAAGTATAGGCATAGAGGGATCTCTTTTTAAATCATAAAAAGTATATCTCTTGATGGGGGTGAAAGAGGAGAGTTATAAAAGCTGGCTTGAAGTTTAGCATCAAAAAACCCCTAAGGTCTTGGCAAATGGTCTTATCACTTCCTGGCAAATAGAGGTATAAGAAATGGAAGCAGTGTCAGATTTTATATTCTTGAGCTCAAAGATCACTGTAGATGGTGACTGTAGCCATAAAGTTAAAAGACACTTGCTCCTTGGAAGGAAAGCTATGGTAAATTTGGACAACATACTAAAAAGCAGAGACATCACCTTGCCAACAAAGGTCCACATAGTCAAAGCTATGGTTTTTCTAGTACCAGTGTATGGCTGTGAGAGTTGGACCATAAGGAGGGTTGAGTGCCATAGAATTGATGCTTTTGAAATGTGGTTTTAGAGAAGACTTTTTAGAGTTCTTTTGGACAGCAAGGAGGTCAAATCAGTCAATGCTTGAAGAAATTAATTCAGGCTGTTCACTGGAAGGTCATATACTGAAGGTGAAGCTTAAATACTTTGGCCAGATAATGAGAAGATGAAACTCATTGGAAAAAACCCTGACGTTGGGAAAGATTGAAGGCCAAAGGAAAAGGGGACAACAGAGGATGAGATGAGTAGTGTCTTAGAAACAACAGACATGAACTTGGACAGACTTAGAGAGGTAGTGGAGGATAGAGGGGGGTTGGTGTGCTATGAATCATGAGGTCACAGAGAGTTGTACATGAATGAATGACTAACAAAAAATCTAAAACAGAGCAAGCATATGTAATTGGGATACATTAGCTTTCCCAATAAACGAGTAAAACAAGAGTATCATCCCTGCTATTACTTAATATAGTCCTTGAAACTAGCAATAGGATGAGAAAGAACTTACACCCTAATATAAAGGGAGACAAGGTTATCCCTATTTGTTGATGATATAATGATTTACTTAGAAAATCTTAGGAAATCAGTGAAGAAACGAATTGACAAAATTAATAGTTAGGGAAGCTTCTGGTTACAAAATAAACCCACAAAACCCAGCATTTCTAAATAATAGTAGCAAGATCCAAGAGACAATAACAAAAAGGGAAATCCTATTCAAAAGAACTACAAAATGCATAAAATATTTGGGAATTATCCTACTAATGAGCACTCAATTCTTGTATAGATTCAGTTACAAAATGTATCTTAAAGCGCAACTTAAAGAGCTTTGAGGAATATTTAGTACTCATATTTGGGCTAAGCCAACATAATAAAAATGACAATTCTGCCCAAGTAACTTACAAATTTAAAGCTATACTAATTAAAACACTAAGGGGTGTAAGGATACAAGATTTTGTAGAGGTCCAGACAATCCTGCCAACTGCACCAGTTGTAAGGAGACTTATCTGTTCTGCCCTGATATGCTAATTGTAGGAACACAGACCCTTCAAAGCAATATTGAAGAAAGAAGGGCCCATGCCAGCTTGGTACTAAATAGGTTCTATTAGGGTTAATTGAGCAAGCTTATTCATGAAACCCAGTCCTTCGTGTCAGGAGGACAGTGGTAGATCTGTGCATCAACCTCAAGACAGGTGAGATATTATATAGAAACAGAACAAAGAAGGCATAGACCCAGGGATGGCCCAGCATCATGTGCAAGTCAAATAGGGCTTCTTTTGCTTTTCATATTCTTCTGTGGAGTCATACATAGGTCACATTTCCACAATGACTATCATCATATAAGGGAATACTTTATGGAACTTGGGAAAATAATGACAAAATTCATTTGGAAGAACAAAAGATTTATATCAGGGGAAATAATGAAATAGGTAGGAATTAAGGGGGAATAGCACTTTCAGACCTCACATTTTTCCAGAGCTGTAATCATCAAAACTATTTGGTATTTGATTTAAAAACAAACAGAAGGGCAGTTAGATGGCGCAGTGGATAAAGCACCGGCCCTGGACTCAAGAGTACCTGAGTTCAAATCTGGCCTCAGACACATGACACTTACTAGCTGTGTGACTCTGGGCAAGTCACTTAACCCTCATTGCCCAGCAAAAAAACAAAAAAAAACCCAGAAAAGTAGCTTAGTGGAATTAGAATGGATAAGACAAGGGATAGTCTAAGATAATGGAACTCTACTGACCTAGTATTTAGATATTTTAGTGTTTTAATTTTTTCCAGTTATATATATCATACATACATACATACATAGTTTTCAACATTTGTTTTTATAAGATTGACTTCCAAATTTTTCTCCCTTCCCTCCCCTCTCCCCAAGACAGCAAGCAATCTGATATAGGTTATATATGTACAATCACATTAAGTATATTTCCACATTAGTCATGTTGTGAAAGAAGAATCAGAACAAAAGAGAAAAACCTCTAGAAAGAAAAAGAAAAGAAAAAAGTAAAAATAGTATTGTTCAATCTGCATTGAGATCCCACAGTTCTTTTCAGGATGTGGAAAGCATTTTCCATCATGAGTCCTTTGGAATTATCTTGGATCATTGTATTGATGAGAAGAGCTAAGTCTATCACAACTGATCATCACACAACCTAACATAGTATTTAATAAACCTCTAAACACAAATAACTTAGGAAAGAACTCCCTATTTCTTGACAATGTTGGGAAAACTGCAAAGCAGTGCAATAGAAATTGGCTTCAGATGAACGTTCCACAGTAAATTCTAAGTGGATATGTCATACAATAAGAAAAGCTGATCATATGCTTTTCATAGCCATGAATTGTTGAGTTCTTAACCAAAGAGTAAAGTAGAAAGCTTAGATAAAATTTGAAAAACTTTTGGACAAAATTAATGTATCTAGGATTAGAAGGGAAAGAGTAACTGGGGAAAATATTCCTATCAAATTTCTCACAAAAGAGTTTGATATTCAAGATATATAGACAACTAACAAATATATTAGACAAAAAGCCATTCCTTGATAGGTTATAAACAAGCAGTTCACAAAAGCAGGATTGCAAGGCATTAACAACATAGGAAAGAATTCTCCTAATCACTAATAACAAGAGAAAGACAAATTAGAACAAGCTTTCACATCATTCCCAGTTAATTAGCAGAGAGGACAAAAGATAGAAATAGTCAAATGTTGAAGGAATTATGGAAAGACAGGCACACTAATACATTGTTGGTGGAACTGTGAATTAGTACAACCATTTAGAAGTAACTTGGAATTAGTCAAATAAAGTGACTAACATGCTCATTCCCATTGCCCCAGAGATGCCACTGCTAGACATATACCCACAGAGTCCATTGACAAAAAGGTTTCATTTACACCAGCATTTTTGTGGCTTCAAAGAACTGGAAATAAAGTAGATACCTTTGATTGAGAAATAACTAACCAAATTGTGATATTGCACGTTACTATGCTGTAAAAAAACAATGAAGCAAATGTTAGAAGCATGGAAAGACTTTCATGAATCAATGTATAATGAAGCAATTAGAGCCAAGAAAATAGTATACATGATGACCAGAACAATGTAAATAGTAAGAAGAGGAAGCACAAAACAAAAATGATTGTTGCAGAATTACAAAAAATGAGCTTTGGCCCAAGGAACACACGTTAGAATGCAGATTTAACTGCATTACATTTAGCAAACTTTTTTGGGGGGGGGGCGGGGCAATGAGAGTTAAGCGACTTGCCCAGGGTCACACAGCTAGTAAGTGTCAAGTGTCTGAGACCAGATTTGAACTCAGGTCCTCCTGAATACAGGGCCGGTGCTTTATCCACTGTACCACCTAGCTGCCCCCAAACATTTTGTTTTTTAAAATTACAGCAAGCATGGCTTTCAAAATGTTCTTTGTAGAATTTACATTGTTTTAATGGGTCATTCATTCATGTTTAGCGTATGCATTATCTTGCATTTACTACCTTTGCAACCTTTGGCATGTTACTAAACCACTCTATTTCCATTCCTTCCCACCATAATGAGATTGTAAGGTTTGTGATGCAAATATGCCACAGATTCAAGTAAGGAAACAGACATCTATTGAGTGCCTACTATATGCCAGGCACCATGTTAAGCACTTTTATAAATATCATCTCATTTAATTGTCACAATCCTCATAGGTGCTTAGAACTATTATCTCCATTTTAAAGTTGAAGAAATTGAACCAGACAGAGGTTGTGACTTGCCAGACAGCTAGTGAGTGAGGTTAGATTTGAACTCAGTCTTCTCGACTGCAGGCTTAGCACTCTACATACTGTGCCACCTAGTTACCTCCACATTGAAAAGAATATCAGGTGAATTCTCCTGCTCTGCAGAGCCATTATGGGGGAGTAAAGGCAGAAACTTTCTGAGCTTTCCCATATTCCCCTCCAAAGAACTTTAAAATAATGCTGCAAAATGAATGCTGGAGCTGCAGAACCAGCAAAAAAACAAAAACAAAACAAACAAACAAAAAACCCAAAACAAAACAAAAGAACAGTTTTTCGGCCCAGTACAATTTAGAAAGTTGGTAGGAAAGGTCTGTTTCACTGGGGTGAGAGTGTAGCACAGGCCTTACCCCAAGCCAGCCTTGGGGGTAGCTGAATCAGTGACGGTGGTTTCTGGAAATCTTGGCCCACAGATGGTAAGGGAGTTAGAGGATCAGAAGGAAATTACAGGAGACTCTTTGCAGGATTCTGTTTCATTGCCCTTATGTGGTTCCCACTCAGTTCTAGGGCAAGAAGGAGCACGAGTATACTAGAGAGTGTGGCTACAGGGGAGCAGGGACCCTGGTCACAGTTCCAGAATGGGAAAGAGTGCTTGTGGCCACTCATAGACTAGAACATAGGCCGGGAAAGCAGTGACTTTGCCTTTCCTTAGATCATACCACCTTGAAAGAAATAAAAATGTACAGGCCCCAGAACTAGCTCAAAAAACAGTAGCATGAAAAATCTGAAACCTGGAAAAGTACCCCTCCACCTGAAAGTAGAGCTCTACTTTAACGTAAAATTAAAAGTCAAGAAATAGGCTGGAAAAAAAGCAAACAAAAACAACAACAAAAAAACAAACCTGACCATAGAAAGTTACTGTGGTGACAGGGAAGGTCAAAACACAAACTCAAAAGAAGACAACAAAGTAAAAACAGCTACTTGCAAAGCCTCAAAGA
Source organism: Dromiciops gliroides (assembly GCF_019393635.1). Classification (NCBI taxonomy): domain Eukaryota; kingdom Metazoa; phylum Chordata; class Mammalia; order Microbiotheria; family Microbiotheriidae; genus Dromiciops; species Dromiciops gliroides. The sequence goes on from NC_057862.1 coordinate 153,943,316, forward strand.
AAAAATGTGAATAATCTGCCCCTCCTCCTAGAAGAGCTCAAAAAAGAATTTAAAAATCAAATAAGAGGTAGAGTAAAATTGGTGGGGGGAATGAGTATGAAACAAGAAAATAATGAAAAAAAACCAACGGCTTGGTAAATGAGGCACAAAAAATTATTAAAGAAAAATAACACTTTAAAAAAATAGAATAGACCAAATGATAAAAGATGTATAAAAATTCACTGAAGGGAACTAATTAAAAAGCAAGTTTGACCACAAATAGGTACAAAAATTTACTGAAGAAAAGAACTCCTTAAAAAAATAAAATTGGCCGAATGAAAAAGTAGGTACAAAAGCTCAGTGAAGAAAATAATTCCTTAAAAATTAGAATTGGGCAAGTGAAAGCTAACGACTCCTTATAAACACCTCATTTTTCAAATACATAGAGAACTGAGTCAGATTTATAAGACTGTAAGTCATTTCCCAGTTGATAAATGGTCAAAGTATATGAACAGGTAGTTTTCTGATGAAATCAAAACTATGTACAGTCATATGAAAAAAAAGTTCTCACATATTGATTAGAGAAATGCAAATTAAGATACTCTGAGGTACCACCTCAGTAACTATCAGATTGAATAATATAAGAGGAAAATGGTAAATATTGGAAGAGATGTGGGAGAATTGGAACTCTAAAGCACTATTGGTGAAGTTGTGAACTGATCCAACCATTCTGGAGAGCAATTTGGAACTATGTCCAGAAGGCTATAAAACTGTGCCTTCGACTTAGCAATACCACTACTTGGTCTGTACCCCAAAGAGATAAAAGGAGAAGAACCTATATGTACAAAAATATCAATCATAGCTCCTTTATGGTGGCAAAGAATTGGACATTGAGGGGATGCATATCCATTGGGGAATGGCTGAATAAATTGTGAAATATGATTGTGATGGATTTCTGTTGTGTTAAAGAAACCACAGGCAGAATGATTTCAGAAAAACCTGGACTTAAATGAACTGATGCAAAGTGAAGTGAACAGAACCAGGAGAGCAGTATACACAGTAACAGCAATTTTGTGTGATGATCAATTATGAATCATTTAGCTATTCTCAGTAATACAGTGATCTAAGACAATTCCAAAAGACTAGTGATGGAAAATGCTATTCACATACAGAGAAAGAACTGTTGGAGTCTGAATGCAGATTGAAGCATACTTTTTTAACAGTATTGTTCTTGTTTTTTTAAAAAAATTTTGGTATGCATTTCATTTTACAACATGACGGATGTGAAAATATGTTTTGTATGACTGCACATGTATAACATCAAATTGCTTGCCTTCTCAATGAAAGGGGAGGGAAGGAAGAGTGGGAGAAATTTGGAAATCAAAATGTTTAATGAATTTAAGAATTGTTTTTACATGTAATTGGGAAAATATACCTTTAAAAAGTTATCACATGTTTTGGTTATAAATGAATTTGTAATTAGTGATATGTTGGGGAATGTGACAAAAGACAGGTATTGTATATCCGCTAAATTCCTAGTTCTGTGCTCATCTGTACAGTGAATCATACACATTTTGAGACCTGTCCCTTTCTTTGTGGAGTTTATAATATGAATGAGAATAAGCATTGGAAAACAAATTGTGTGGTATAAACCCAGGTCCCTAAAACTTTGAGAAATTAAGAAACAGAAGGCTAAAAACTTGCCTCAAGCCACATATGTGATCTAAACTTAGTTTAGCCTTCAAGTCACTCCATGTTTTGACTCCTAACAATATTTCTCACTTCCCTGCCTTCACTCTATGCTGTAGCCAAATTGGACTAATTGAGAAGGCAGCATGACGAAGTAGAGAAGGTGATTGTAGAACTTGATGTCAGGAAGACCCACGTTCAAATTCTGCTTCTGACAGTAACCGTCTGACCTTGTGCAAGCCTCAATTTCTTTAGTCTGTAAAATTAGGAGATTTAGATTGGATGGCTCCTAAAGGCCCTTCCAGCTCTAAATCTTTTGTCTTCGTTGCTGTTCTCTGAACACACGCCCTGTGACTACCCAACGTCGCTCTTGCTCTTTCTGCCTGAAGTGTGTTCTCAAACCCTGTAAACTCTTGCCTTTCTAGTACCTGCTGAAATGTGTAATGTCTGTCCTTCTTTCCTCACAAATAGCATTTCTTGTATGAGCTTCCTTACTGCCTCTCAGCCTGTATCTTATCAAATACTGTGGCAAGGTAAAGGCATTGGATTTTAAATCAGTGGCTTGTGTTTGAATCTCAGCTCTGTAAGTGTTTGTGAAAAGGAACATCTTTTTGTCTTTCCAAACTTCATTTTCCTCATTTGTAAAGTGCGGTGATAGGACTTGATCTTCAAAGGTTCTGAATTTGCTGTTCTTCTGCTACATCAGGGACCATTTCCTATTTGTCTAGGACCTAACACTGTTATGTACATAGGAAGTGCTTAAGATATAATGAATGAGGGGCAGCTAGATGGCACAGTGGATAAAGCACTGGCCCTGGAGTCAGGAGTACCTGAGTTCAAATCTGGCCTCATACACTTGACACTTACTAGCTGTGTGATCCTGGGCAAGTCACTTAACCCCAATTGCCTCACTAAAAAAAAAAAAAAAAAGATATAATGAATGAGCATAGATCTTCAGAGAACATAGGTTCAAATAGTTGGGAGTGGCTTAATGGAAGAGGAAGTGACAGGATGAAAGCTGGTCTTCTGGGATGAGTTGGATTTGATGTTAGTCACCATTCATCAAGTCCCTACTATGAGGCAGACTCTGTGCTAGGCACAGATTTGCTATATAGAAGTAAAGAAGGGGGGCAGCTAGGTGGCGCAGTGGATAAAGCACCGGCCCTGGATTCAGGAGGACCTGAGTTCAAATCCGGCCTCAGACACTTGACACTTACTAGCTGTATGGCCCTGGGCAAGTCACTTAACCCCCATTGCCCCGCAAAAAACAAACAAAAAAAACCCAAAACCAGAAGTAAAGAAGGCACACATTATAAATGGAAAAGATGGTGTCTTCAAAAGTATAGAAGCTAAAATGAGCTTGAAATAACTTTAAATGGACTTCAAAATAAGATGAAGAGTAGAAGGTTCACATTAGAGGGTAGCATGACCAAGTAATAGAGTTATGGAAGCATTTGATGATGAAACAGAATGAGTCTTGATGTGATAAGGCAAGGAGGAAGTTCTGTAATCAAATGCCTGTTATGCACAAGTCTCTGTGAGATTTTGGGAATATAAAGACAACAGTGTTTCGTTTTTGATTTGAAAGAGCTTATGTTTTATTGGAAAGAGTAACACACACAGATAAGCAAATGCCAAATATGTAGAAAACAGATATGAAATAATGTATCTTTGGATGGGGAAGGACTAGCAGGTAAGTGAAATCAGGCAAGGCCACTAGCAGGGGACCCTGGAGCAGAGCCTGGAAAGGAACCTAGGGGAAGGTGAAGAGGGGAGCACATTTCAACCAGAAGGCTGAAAAACCACAGAAAGAGGAGCTAAAATGTAGTATGTGAGGGATACCACGTAGGCCAATTTGGTTAGAACATGTTCTGTCAAGATGAAAAGTTAAGGGGGCAGCTAGGTGGTGCAGTGGATAGAGCACTAGCCCTGGATTCAGGAGGACCTGAGTTCAAATCTGACCTCAGACACTTACCACTTACTAGCTGTGTGACTCTGGGCAAGTCACTTAATTCCAATTGCCCTGCAAAAAAAAAAAAAAAAGATGAAAAGTTAGGAAATATCTATTTTGACACTCTTTGGAGGATGAATTAGAATGGGAAGAGACCACATACAGGAAAACTAGGTGGGAGGTTATTATAATAATTCAGGTATGAAGTCATGGGGGTGATTGTGTTGAGTGGAGAGAAGATAAGCGGATGCAAGGCATCTTGTGAAGGTAGAATGGACAAGGCAGAGCAACTGATTAGATATGGGGAGTGAGAGGAAAGAGTTGAGTGTGACTCTTAGCTACGGGTAACTGGAAAGGAATGATGGTGTCCTTAACATAAAAAAAGAAGTTAGAATGAGGTAGGATAAGGGGGAGTGAGTTCTGTATTAGACATGTTGATTTTTGAAATGCCTGTAGGACATCATTGTGTGTTGATTTCAGTATCATTTTCATGTTTGAAAAGCTAGTAACTGAGAAAACATCCTGTTTGTATTTAATAAATAAAATTGATTATACAGATCGGCTGGGAGGCTATTTTTAAAATCATGGAATAAAATCCTGTTGGCCACTTAATGTTGCATGATGTACTAAGAAAAACACCTTTGGCTTGCTTAATCCTTTCAAAGGTAGAAAAGAAGCTGTGGTTATTGACATTGAAAAAGCAGGAGACAGACATAAATGTATGCAAAGCTGTGGAAATACTGAAGAAATTTACTTACTATATTGCCAAAAACTTCTGACAGGCACATCACATCTTTGAAAGAAAGATTTGAATTATTAAAGCTGCCTTTGTATTTATTAAGTTGAACATCTACTGAGAGGATTATAAGGAGAAGAAATAAGCATGTAGATTTGCATGGGCATTATTTTTAATAAGTGCCCAAACTTAGCTGGCTGTAGTGAACTACCTACAAATAAATGGTTTCAATACCAGACATAGGTCATACTTTTCAAATATGTTTTTTGGGAAAATAAACACATATTCTTGGAGGTCATTTTGTTAGAAATTTGAAGTGTAATCCAAGGGGAAAAAATTGCAAAGATAAACCGTATTCCTAACAGAAGGTTCTTTGTTTTCATCTTATGTCAAGGAGCAAACATAAAATGGCAGGAAATTGTTGAGTTTGCTAATGTGCTATAAAAATCCTTTAAACTATTAAATAGATGGTAAAATAAAAATCGATTTAAAATTTTACATAGAATCGGTTTATTAATGTATTAAGTTTATATTTTATATGTAAGCAAATGAATAATAGTGTTGATTTTCATACAGAATAAATACTTAGCTCTTAGTCTTAATATTAAATATGTCTTAGTAGCTATATGACTGTAATCTACTTTGACTCACTATATATGTAAATGTACAAATTTTAAAAACTCATTTAAGATTCTCGGAACTATATATTAAATCAGTAGAGACAATGTGAGTTAAACCCAGTAGAGAAATACACAGAATTGGATTAAATTCTGAAATACTCTATTATTAGATATGTTGACCTTCCCTTCTCATCCGCCTTATTTAAATAAGGCAAATCAAGTTTTCCTCAATAATAAATATAGAAAGCAATTATTATCTTTTAGGTCATTTTCAAAATATTCCTTTATGCAGTGTGAAGTAGAGCTAATAACTTTTTACCCCATTCCCTGAAATTCTCTACTGATTTTAAATCGTAATTCTTCAGAAATGTTTTTAACGAAAGCTTTGGTGCCACTACCCACCCGTAAGGATTTACTCTTCAATTATGTGGGATTGTGGTAGATAGCAGATTATGCTTCTTTGCAGTTGATGCACTGCCTTAAAGGAACTGACATTTATGCTATTGATCCTCCAGTGATTTTGCATGTCAAGAATAGAGTAGAGAAATTTGTCATTTACTCTGTCTTAAAAGCACACAGAATTTGAATAAGAGGATTTTTTTGCAAACTATAAAATGCAGACTATAAATCTTGAGAAAAAACCTTGATGTCCTAAATGTTTTTCATTTATTTTTCTTACTCTAGGTGCTTGAAAAGGGACTGAAGATTTGATTCAAATACATTTTGAAAGTTTGAAACCAGAGATGCACTAGAATTTAGAGTGTTTCATTTGGTTAAGGTAAAATTATTTAATAAAATTTTACATGTCATACTGCATGTTTTCAAGTTTATATTTGCTGCTTATTTTAGGGGCACGGTTTAATGTTTTGGTTTAGCTTGGCATTTGCTGGTTTTGACTTATAATAATTTAAGGAATATCTTCACTTTTTAAATAGTGTTCTGTTCAACAACTTCTACCTTCAAAAGGGCATAAGACAGGATACTGAATGTGTTCTTTTTATAAACTCTACACTCAGAGAACTAAAATAGGAGCCTGTATTTCAACAGGACTAATGCCAGGTGATAAAAATGTGTGCAGTGATGGAAATATGAGGTCTGATTCTAGTTTATGCTCTATCACACATAAACCCTCATACATACGAATATGCTTGCATATCAGAAAGAGGGCTTGGTAACATCTAGGAGTAAAGGATCTTTCATTTTTGAACTAAAGAATTTGTTTTCTGAAATATTAGAAGACAAATCAGGCCAGGAAAATAAAAGTAATATTCATAATTACATGAGGGCTAAGTTTGTTCATAAAAGTTTTCAAAGTAAGACTATCAGTGGACTTGTTGCTTTTTAAAAAACCTTATTTTTCAGGTGTGATTTTTTTCATCTAATAGGTGAATAATTTGTTTATCGCATAATAATGAGGCTTTTAAAACATCTGTCATGGCAACATAAAAGGCTGAGAAAATGAGATTTTTTTAAGAGAAATCTTTTTAATGCAAAGTGTTTTGATTGTTTTATTGTTTATTGTTTCAGTCCTTGAAGTTTAAATTGAATAAATTTTTCTGTTTGTGGTAAGTGTTTGATACAAGTTTAGAGAATAATATTAAAGAAGAAATTAAAATTAGAGGCTAAAAATATTGTGCAAAATCTTAGACTCAATCTCTAGGCTGAAGAGCCTGTTTTATAATCAAGCCACATAGGGGATTTAAAAGGAATATTTTTTAAACATGATCTACATTTTTAGACATGATTTCAAAATGCTCTTTGCTTACTACCAGAGAATAATATTAATAAAACATTTAACATAGACTTTCTTGAAATTTGACTCAAATGAAGAATCCATTTGATTAAGAAAACAACCTCTTTTATCTTTAGCATACGAAATAACTTGAGGCATGGCATATTGGATTTCATAATTGACTTGTATGGTCTATTCCTTTATTTGTTTGCTTTCACATAAAGTCCATTTAAAGGAGTCCTTTCTTTGATTTAAGAAGGGGGAACCTAAAGAAATTTAACAAAAAGAAAAATAAACCAGTTTGCTTTCCAGAATGGAATATCAGGCTAGGAACTCAAATTAATCATATTGGCAACAGTAAGAAAGGGGATTAAAAAAAACCACAACGATTTTAAAGAGATCTATTTCATTACTCCCTATATTTCAGTATTCCCCATTTGTAATTTTCATGTTTGAATTCCTTAGCTTATTGATTAAAGTTTATAATATTGTATGGTTTAATTTGTCATTTCTAAAACAAGCCCAGTAGTGTTACTGACCCTTTACAAATAACAGACTGACATTTAAATTAATCATTTTCTTAAAGGTTTAGGGAAGATTAATTAAAAGACCTTTTGAGGGGAGTTTTATGCAAGATAATATAGACTAGGGCAGGAACTCTGATTTGTGTAGCTTTGTAGAATCTAATTCCTTACTTATAGTGAACATTTAATAAATATTTCAAAGAGAATGATGAATGAATGAATGAGTGAATGAATGAATGAATAAATGAATGAAGGTTGGGGGAGGTAGGGACTGAAAGGAGTTACCATAACTTGAGTAATGCAGTCGAAGAAGGTGCCCTTTGTGCCAGAAAGTTTTGCCTCTTCTTTGTGAGTAAATAATAATAGATTCATAATCTTAAGTATATTTCCTTGTTGGTGTATACTGGCATCATGAGCTTTATATTTAAATTAGAATAATCTTAGAATAAAAATGCCTGTAGATTTGAGTTGTGAGGGATAAATGAAATTAAACTACTGAAAAACTGATGGGAATCTTGAAAGCTTAACTCTATGAATGGAGTCTTGGCATCATAGCTACTGAGAAGTAACCTAGATTGGATCCCTGAGAAAAAAGTGGCGTTATTCATAGACTGATGCCTTGAAATTTATCTTTTAAGTAATGAACTATATAAAACAGTAACAGGAAGGAGCTGGTAATGATTTTTATTACTCCTAAAATCATGCCTCCAACATCGATTAAGTAGTTCTCTAAATAGCTATTTTTGTCTGTTTTTTATTTTATCATGAGTTATTAATCATTTCAAGGTTAGTATATGTTGTTGCATTTTTTTAAAAACCAGACACTGAGTCACAAGCAGTTTGAGAGAGTCATTGAAAGAATGTTGGGCATGCTTTCTTTATTTTTACTTGAACGTCCTTTCTGTCTTCTAAAGGTTCAGTTTAAATTTTTTTTTTAAGTGAGGCAATTGGGGTTAAGTGACTTGCCCAGGGTCACACAGCTAGTAAGTGTTAAGTGTCTGAGGCTGGATTTGAACTCGGGTACTCCTAACTCCAGGGCCGATGCTCTATCCACTGCACCACCTAGCTGCCCTTAAAGGTTCAGTTTAAGCCTTTAAATGTCTGGTTGGGTAAAATCATGCTCCCTACATGGGTTTATTTTTTTTCTTTTTCTTTTTTCTTTTTTTTGCTGGGCAATGAGGGTTAAATGACTTGCCCAGGGTCACACAGCTAGTAAGTGTCAAGTGTCTGAGGCTGGACCTGAACTCAGATCCTCCTGAATCCAGGGTCAGTGCTCTATCCACTGTGCCACCCATGGGTTTATTTTTAAATTCCCTTTGCTCATGACTGAAAGGTATCAGGTAAATTTCAGCCTTTTCTCGTTATGGACCCTGACCCATAGCAAAATATGTACCTCAGGCCATTAAGATCATCAGTTTGTAAGGTCCTGAATCTCCCAGTGGTTATCAACCAAGAAGATGATATTTAAAAATCCCTTTCTTTGATTCAACCATAGGAAATTTTGTTAAAAGATACACACTAGGGGCAGCTAGATGGCGCAGTGGATAGAGCACCGGCCCTGGAGTCAGGAGTAGCTGAGTTCAAATCCGGCCTCAGACACTTAACACTTACTAGCTGTGTGACCCTGGGCAAGTCACTTAACCCCGATTGCCTCACTAAAAACAAACAAACAAACAAACAAAAAGATACACACTATACCATGTATGTATTTCAGAACACATCCTGCTACTTGCTAGCAAGATTTTAGGAAGTCTGTGGCAATGTACCATCCTTTTGTGGTTGTTGAGTTGTTTCAATCGTGTACAACTTTCTATGACCCCATTTGGGGTTTTCTTGGCAAAGATAGTGGAGTGATTTGCCATTTCCTTCCCCAGCTCATTTTACAGGTGAGGAAATTGAGGCAAACAGGGTAAAGTGATTTGCCCAGAGTCATATAGCCAGTAAGTATCTGAGGCTGGATTTTGAATTCAGGTCCTCCTGACTCCAGAGCCAGAGCTCTATCCACTAGGCCACCTAGCTGATCTACCATCCTTCCTTTCTCCAAAAATAGATTTCTGGGAAGGACTTTTTTTTTAAAATGAATTTGCCTTCAAGAGAAGATATATTCATGTTAAATGTGAAATCAGGGCTCTTTTTAAAGAGTGAGAAATTGGGGTATAGAACTTATAAATATCAGGCTGCTATAACTAAATTTTAATTTTAAGGTTCCCTAGAGTAGTCTAAATGAGAACCAAAAGTAGCTTCGTGTGGAAAATTAATTCTACTCCCATTATCACCATTCTTTCCACTTTAAAACTATAAAAAGAGTCTTCTTGGAGGATAGAATATTCTGGAAGTACCCTTAGAAATCATCTAATTAGGATCACTTAATTTGAGAGTTAGGAGGGATGTCAGTGGCCATCTCATCTAAAACATACATGGGACGATGCCTTTCTACATCTTAATCAACAGTGGATAATCTACCTGGGCTGTTCATTCTCCTTTTGGACAACTTCACTTGTTATGAAGTTTGTCCTAATATTGAGCCTAAGCTCGTTTCTGCCGCTTACACCTCTTGTCCTGATTCTGCCCTCTGAGGTCAAACAGAACAAGTCTAATTTCCCTCCAGGAAGGTTAACCATCCTCACTTCCTTCACAAGTGAACCTCATATGACATGGACCTAAGTAAGGCCCTTAGCATCTGGACACACACTGGTTTATTATCAATGTCTTTCGTAAACTGTATGTCCAGAACTGAACATTCCAGTGTTCAACATTTGAACCGAACAGTGCAGATGAGTTCCTACCTGAGCAAGTGATGCAGTAGGACTATCACCTCTTTATTTCTTGGAACTATGCTTCCCAAAGCCTTTACCCTTTTCTACTTGCCTAGAAATGAGGAAAGTCTGATGCAAGAGAAATGACTTGTCCTAGGTCACATAGATAAGTAGTGACAGAATTGAGACTAAAATTTAGGGCTCCTTTTCTTCCCCAGTCAGGTATTCTTTCTATTATAATTTGCTCTATTTTTCTTATCCTCACCTTAGCTGATGGTTCAGGTTGAAAATCTTCCCCAAGTAAGAGTAATCAAGACTATTTTCAGGAGGAACAGCTCCTATTTGGACATTTTTACACATACATAGACTCATTTAATTTTGTTTGCTGATTGAATATTTCCCATTGACTTCCTCAGTGTCAAAGGCAACATCCCAGCAAACATTTCTGCAGTGACTGTAAAAGTGCCACATGACTATATTCCAGGCCTCTATGCAGGGAGCAGAGCTTTCTTTACTATAGAATTTTGTAACAGATGCTATGAAACAGACTATTGTACAGGCAACTAAAAGTTATTATATATTTGACAATGCAGTATACGTTCTGACCAAAACCATTTTGCATTGAGTGTTACGAAACAAATCAGCAGACGGAACAGAAAAGCCACATAGAAACAGCCGCAAAGGGAATTGTGGTTTTGAATTAATTTTGAAAAATAAAGGTAATTTAATTCACAGAATCACAAAAATGAAAGGGATCCCAGCACTCATCTAGTGCAATCTACACCTTAAAAAAAACCCACATTCCTAGGGGCAGCTAGGTGGCGCTGCAGTGAATAAAACACCAGCCCTGGAGTCAGGAGGACCTGAATTCAAATGTAGCCTTAGACATTTGACACTAGCTGTGTGACCCTGGGCAAGTCACTTAACCCTCATTGCACTACCCCCATGCCCCCCAAATAAATAAATAACCAAATCCCCTCGGCTCAGTGCTAACTAGTTGTCATCCAGCCTCTGCCTGAAGGCCACCAGTGAGTTACTTCCTGAGGGATCCTACTGTTTTTATATAATAGCACTAATTATTAGGAATTCTTTATATCTGCCCTTTCATTGCCTTTTGTTTGTTTGTCTTTGAGGGAAATGAGGGTTAAGTGACTTGCCCAGGGTCACATAGCTAGTAAGTGTCAAGTATCTGAGGCCAAATTTGAACTCGGGTCCTCCTGAATCCAGGGCCCATGCTTTATCCACTTCCATTGCCTTTTGGCAACTCCCACCCATTGTTTGTGGTTCTCCTGTCAGCCAGCACTTCAGGTATTTGAAGAAAGCTATCATCTCCCTTTCCAAGTGTTCCCAGCAAATACCTCCATGTCCTTTAACCATTCTTCATGTAGCCTGAACTCAGGACCCCTTTCCGTTTTGGTTGCCATCCTCTAGACACTTGCCAATTTGTGCTCTTCCTAAAATGTTTCTGGAACCAAAAAGGATCCTCCAGAGGTCTGAACTGGACTGAGTCAGTGGAACTATCATCACCTTATTCCTGGTCCCTTTGCATCTCAAGTCGTTACAAATGCTTAGATAATAGAGAGCACTGAAGGGTACTTCACAAAACATGATAATAAAATGCTAACCTGATGTTTGCTAACTTGTGACTTAATAGGTACTGTGGAACAGTTTTTCTCCCCTTTGAAAATTAGGTGGGGGAAGAAAAGGAAAATAGACCGCCAAAAATCTCTCTTTTATGAGATTTGGGGAGCTCTCATAAATGCCATATCTACATTTGAGGCTAAGAATATGACAAATATGCGGCAGCTAGGTAGTACGGTGAATAAAGCACCAGCCCTGGATTCAAGAAGACCTGAGTTCAAATCTGGCCTTAGACACTTGACACTTTCTAGCTGTGTGACCCTGGGCAAGTCACTTAACCCCTCATTGCCCCCACAAAAAAAACCAAACGAATAAAAACCCAAAGTGTTGTTTTGTTTTGTTTTTCTCTTTTATCCAAGCCTGTGATTTTATTGTTGTGTACAGATCCCTGCATCTGTAACTTCATCAAAATCATCTCTATACTCCCATCAGAATAAAACAACTGAACATCTTTGATTAATCCAAGCTTTGCTTCAGAGTCCACCAGATAAAGTACTGACCCCAAGATTCTTCTCCATTTGCTCAGTTACTGTTCAACTAGTCATGGAAATAATCATTGACCCACATACCCAGGTCCTAAAAGGAAGTTAAATGAGTTCATAGAGAGAGGGCAGCAGGTCCAAAAGAAATACAATGTGTTCTGCGTTTTTTAATCATCTTTTTGTTTTTAATTTCATGGGAATTTGTATTTCTAGGAGACTGTTATCTCTGTTTACCACAGTTTTATTATATTAGCCTACTGAAATGGGATATCGTTAAAGAAATAGAAATAGGAGGCATAAAGTGTGGTATTGATAAATGAAGAGGAGCCACTTCAGCCAGAATAGAATTTTGAAAAAAACAAAAACATTTCAAAACCAGCTGTCCTCATCCTGTACTCTTACCTTCCACCTCTACTGATTCAGGCTGGCCAAACCTTCTTGTCATTCTCTACATAGGGTTTTTCCTTGGATTTCTGACTCTTTATCCCCATATCCACAAAGGCCTTCCCGTGACACCATATCACGTCTCTCTCTTTAGTATTCTCTCCTAGTACGGGTTCTCATTACCTCTCACTTGGACTACTGCGATTGCCTCCTAATTGGCCTCTTCTGGTTCATGTCTCTCTCCAATCCAATCCATCCTCCACACAGCTGCTGACATGATTTCTATGAAGTGCAGATTTTACCATGTTATTCTCCTTCTCCATAAACACGGGGAGCTCCCCCATTAACCTCTAAGATCAAATAGAAATTCTTCAGTTTGGCCTTTATAAAGCCCATCACAACCTGGCAACCTTTATTACACATTACTTCCCTTTATATACCCTTCAATCCAATAAGAATGACCTTCTTTATATTCCTTACGTGTAGTGCTTCATTTCCAATTTCTGTCCCCCAAAGCACATCTTAGGCCCTGGAATGCACATCCCATGCTTCTGAAGCCTCTTTGAATCCCTGGTCTCTCAATACTTAGCTTATCTACCACTTTCTTTCTATATGAGACCTTTCCTGATTTTCCCCTAAAATGTGGGTGTCCCCTAAGCTTCTCTCCTGGACCATTTTCTCTTTTCTCTCCAATATCTTCGTGATTTTCCTTGGCTTTCATTATCATCTCTATGCTGATGACTCACAAATCTACATCTCTATTCCAGTATCAACAACTTACTGTGCATTTAAAAATCTTTCTTCAATTAACAATTTTCTCTTTCAATTTCCCCCTCCACACACCCACTGGAAAAAGAAAAAGTAAGCTTTTGTAACAAATATACATAGTCAAGCAAAACAGTCAGCCATGTCTAAAAACTATTTGCTTTAGTCTACACCCTGAGTCCATCACCTCTCTGGTATTGGACATTCCAAATTAGACGTCCCAGGTACATCTTAAACTTAATATGCTCATTACCCCTCCCTTTCCCTTTTGTCCAATCTATTTGGTTTTATTGGGTCTTCCACCATTCTTTCACTCTCCCAGGTATGTTACCTTGGTGTTATCCTCCGCTCTTCGCTTTCTCTTACCCAGCATAATCAATTGTCAAATCTCCTCCATGACATCTTTCATATCTGCCCTTTTCTCATTTCTCCATCACCTCTTGCCTGAACTGTTGTAATTTGTCTCCCTGCTTCAAGTCCCTTTTCTTTCCAGTCAATTCTCCACATAACTGTCAAAGTGACTTTTTAAAAAGACTTTTTTCCAATTACATGTAAAAACACTTTTTAACATTTGGAGTGTTTTTTTTTCAATTCCAAATTTTTCCCTCCTTTCCTTTTCTCTCCCCTCATTGAGAAGGCAAGCAATTTGATATAGGTTATACATGATATAGATTATATAGTCATGCAGAATATATTTCCATATTAGTCTTATTGTAATAGAAACACAGACCAAAAAAAAAAAGAAAGAAAAGAAAGAAAAAAATATGCTTTGATCTGTATTCATACTCCCATTTCTTTCTCTGGAGGTGGCTGGCATTTTTCATTATAAGCCCTTCAGAATTGTCTTGGATCCTTGTATTGCTGAGAATAGTTAAGTCATTCATGGTTGATCATTGTACAATATTGCTGTTACTGTGTACAGTGTTCTCCTGGTTCTGTTCATTTCACAAAGTAACTTTGCTTTCGTTCAGAAATGACTTTGTCATTCATTCAACTCAGTAACTTTCCATCTGAGATCAACTATGACCTCCTGATTGAAGAAGATCCTTCACAGGTTAGCACCCCCCCCCCCTGCCCCGGCCCCGCCCCCTGCACTGGTTCAGCCCTGTTATGTCTCAGACTACAGTCTAGCCAAATTGACCTTCTTGCTTTCTTTCTTTACACACTAACTCTTCCCTCCCATCACTCTGCCCTTGTACTAGCCATAGACTTCCTGCCTGGGTTCACTCCCTATGTACATATCTTCCTTGATAGAGTATACGAGAAGAGATATTTTTTTATCATTGCCTCTCCAGAACATAGACTAGTGCCTAGTACATAGTGAAAATTATTGTTTATTTATTGGAAACTAATTCTAGCAAAGTAGATTGGCACTTGTCTATAGAACCCAATTGACTTCCACATGGTTAAATAGCTAGTATGTGTCAGAGACAGGACTTGAACCCATCCCTTCCTGCCTGTCTCACTCACTCAAAACCCATAAAATCTAGTCATTATATTGGATATGTAAGGGGAAAGAAACCTCACCTGGTTGCAAGCTTGAAAAAGAAGTCCCTGAATAAGGTAACACATTTATGAAAGGTTTTAAAAGGTGACCTGGGCTTTGAGATTTTGGGGGAGAGCAATTCTATATCGAGAAAAGCACAGGAGTAAAGATTCAGAGGCAAGAGAGCATAGCTAATTAGCCAGTAGAGTTTGACTGGAATAGTGGAAAATGAGGCCATAAAGTTAGATTTAGGCTGCAGTGTGTGTTTCTGTTACAGGGGTTTTAGGGTAGTCATAGAATCTTAAATTAGGAACTCAGAGAAAACCTTGGATTAATTTGCTTTGGTTTAATGGCCAGAAGTATTTCCAGAGGGAACCATCAAAGAGAGTGTCTTTCCTGCTGTATGTGACCACAAGACAGGGTTGAGGTATAAGAAGGTCAGAGTTGGGTTGGTATGACTAGACATGTTCAGATTCAGAAGGAACCAGAATACAAGATGTCTCTGAAGAAGACCCAGACTCTATGAAGGGGAAGGAGGAGGATGTGTATTTTCTTTTGGGGCAGTAATAAATGTTAAATCTTTATTTTGATTGAATTTCAAAAGCAGGTTCACAGGCTCTTTGGAAGCTGATGTTCTAGGAATTAGGGAACTTAACATTTAAAAGAAGATTCTGGGTCACTGCTTTCAGAGAAAATAGAACTAGTTAATTGGGAAAGTCCTTTCAGTAGAATTTCTTCCATAGAAGATGTAGTAAGAGCATTTAATATCTTTTGCTTTGGGAGCTAAAATTAAAAGGTCAAAACTAGAATTTCTAATCTATTCTCCATGTGAGTCCCTACATAGTACATTTAAAAAAAAAATCATGGTTATGAGTCACTTCCTATAAACACACCTACATGAAACCTTTTCTGATTCCCTCTGCTCCCTGCCACTAGCTGCTAGTGCCTTCCTTCCCTAACCACCTATTTTGTATATAGTTTAAATACTTGTGTACCTTTTGTCTCACCTCTAAGCACAATGTAAGCACCTTGGGTAGGAACTGTTTCATTTGTGGTCTTTATTCCAACTTATCCAGTGCAGCGCCTTATGGGTTGGTTATGAGTTCAGGAATATACAGTGGATAACTAGAATAGCTTTCTAATTAGTGTTCCTTCCTCAGGGTTCTCTCCTTCAATCAATTCATCACATAACTACCAAAGTGATTTTCCTGAAGACCATGTATGATCATGTCATTTCCTTACTCAGTCAACTATACTGATTCCCTTTTATCACCAAGATCAAATATGAGCTTCTCTGTTGGCATTTAAAGCTCTTCAGTCTGACCCCAATCTACTTTGCATCTTTTCACATTACTGCCCAGTCAGACCGTCATACTTGCTTTTCCTTTTGCACAGTACCCATCTCCTACCTCTATACCTTTACTGGGTGTCCTCCTTCCTGGGAATGTAATTCTTTCTAAGTTCCCAGCTCTCAGAATACCTAGCTTCCCTGAGAACTTAGCTCACATGCCACCTACCACAGGAGGCTTTTCCTCATGCCTGTCGCTACTAACTATCCCTCAAAATTATCTTGTATCTATTTTGTATATACTAAGATATTTTCTCCCCAGCTAGATTGTAAACTCCTTGAGGGCAGGGAATGATTTTGCTTTGAATCGTTGGGAACTGACAAATAATAGGCACTTTAAAAATTCTTAATGATTTAAAATTTTTTAATGATTAATTGATAGTAGCAAAACTTTAAAAAATGTTTCAGAGCTTGTAAATCTAAAGTATTGTAGTTTCCTTTAAAATTGGTAGGAGTTCAGGGGCAGCTAGGTGGCGCAGTGGATAGAGCACCGGCCCTGGAGTCAGGAGTACCTGAGTTCAAATCCGGCCTCAGACACTTAACACTTACTAGCTGTGTGACCCTGGGCAAGTCACTTAACCCCAATCGCCTCACTAAAAAAAAAAAAAAAAATTGGTAGGAGTTCAAAGGTCCATCTTGGGAAGCTATATAAACTCGGTTTTTTTCATTGCTTAAAGCACTTTTTGGAACTTTTCTTTTGATAAATTCTCATGGTAACAGATTTTTTTTCTTTTGGGAGTAGAGAGACTTTGTATTCAAGTGAAAAGAGTAGAGTTATAAGGCCTGATTGCTGTGATCTTGGTCAGGTCAACCTTTCTTGGCTTCAGTTCTTTTATCCGTAACATAAAGCTATTGGACTAGATAATCATGAATGCCTGCATCTTGTAGAAATTGAGTCATAAGTAGAGCCTTACACTGGGAATCAGGAAACGTGAATTTAAATTCTTATTGAAGTATTACTTTGGATAAGTAAGTCTCTTGTGGCCTTAATTTCCCCATCTGTGAAATGAGCGATTAAATTACTGTTTCTCATGTCTCCTACCTTAAAAAATTAGATGGTAAATTAGACAGATAAAGCATTTTAAAGTTTGCAAAGCCCTGTATGTATGTTATTGTACTTCATCCTCACAACAACCCTGTGAAGTAGGGTCTATTATTATCCCCTCCCCGCTTTTTTTTTTTTTTTTAGTGAGGCAATTGGGGTTAAGTGACTTGCCCAGGGTCACACAGCTAGTAAGTGTTAAGTGTCTGAGGCCGGATTTGAACTCAGGTACTCCTGACTCCAGGGCCAGTGCTCTATCCACTGCGCCACCTAGCTGCCCCCCCTCCCCGCTTTTTAACAAATGAGGAAAACAAGACTGACACATGGAATGCTTTGTACGGGGACCACACAAATACTGTATGACGCAGTATTCAAAGTTAGGTCACCCTTTTTCTCCCTACTACACTCCCTAGCTACAGATTTGTGTTCTATGAGGTAAGGCCTTTCTGGACCACCCTTCAGAATGCACAGTGGAGGTCTTTGAACCTTTGTCATGTTCTCTCCTTTATTGTTTCATTGAATAAGAAATAACACTATTAATACCATTCTCTGCTTTTAGGTAGCAATCTGCCAGAAACATTTTTATTTAACATATAATGAACCTACATCCAGTCCATTTCTAGTTTAGAGGAAGTTGTTCAAACCGGCACAATCCCCTGCCCCACAACATGATTTTCTGCCCCAGGAATATGTCAGGAGACATTTATAGGAATCTCAAACAGGGAAAAGGTATCTCAAAATGTAGCCTTGGTTAATATTCCAGAACTGAGCCATCATTTTTCTTTCGCTTTCCTCAAGGAGTCAGTGAAGTTCCTTCCACAGATCTATATTGAAAATCCAAATTCAATGTGGAAGCATTTTGTATGGACGGTGAACTTGTTTCAGAATTGTATAGGAGAAGGAGAAGGGAGTTAAAGTTCATTTTTTAAAAGTTCAGGGTGCTTTTCATTATCCCAGTCTTCTCTCTGAAAGGTCCATTGTATTTTGTACTGTATAGTGACAAGTCATAAAACACTCCCATCTCAGAAGAGCAGAAGTTGTAGGTCATACAAAGAACAATGGCTCGGGGCATAGTGGGCTTGGGTAGACGACAGTGTAAAGAAAGGCAGAGGACAAATAGTGTGAAGGATAGCACATTGAAACAGAAGATTTGCTGGTCATATGGCTAAAGTAAGGGGTAACCGTTAGTGGACAGTTCTTACACTTCATTGGTGTCTACTTAGTGTCAGGATATCTAGAGGAATGCATCTCCCTCCCCCTCAGATATTTGGGTGGGACCCTCAGTGGGGAATTTATGGCCATATATAGTCTATACATGGTCATATATAGGCTAAAAAAGTGGGAATGGGTTTCAGTCTGCATGTTGGAGATAGAATCCATATTAATGAGATCACAGATCCTTTGAAGTATTATTTTTACTCATGAGAAGTCAGAGAAAGCTATCAAGTGACATTTGAGTTGAATTTTAAAGGACTGGTAGAAATAAAACTGGCAAAGTGAGGTAAGATATTACAGACAGAGGGGACAGCTTGAGCAAAAGCATGGAAGTCTGAGATAATAAGATTTATTCCATGGTCAGATAATAGTCCAGTCTGTCTACAGCATAGAATGAATGCTCAGAATAACATGGGATACAGCCAAAAAAAAAAAAAAAAGGCAAGATGATACAGTCAAAGTTGTGGAAGGCCAAGAATGCCAGTGAAAGACTGAAATGTACTTGGAATTTTTGAACAGAGGAGTGAGATAATCAGCTATAGCATAAGTAAGATTATTGTGGCAGTGATGTGAAGGATGAATTGCAGTACAGAGAGAATGGAGGCAGGTAGTCAAGGATAGTAACAAGGGCTTGTATTCATGTTTAAGAATATGAAGGAAAGAATGGAAGTGAGGTGTTGCAAAGTGGAATAGATAGGACTTGGTAACTGGCTGGATATAAGAGATCAAGAGTAAAAAAAATAATAATAATAATAACACCAAGGTGGTGCACATGGGAGATCAGTGAGTCGTTGTATCATAAATAGAAATAGTCTGAAGTTTGGAAGCAGGAGCAGATTATGCAGTGGTGTGCTGAAGACCCAAGGGCCAGTTCTTCATTTTTATTTTGTGCCATTAGACCTTGAAATTAGCAAACACTATAGATCAGGACTTGATTTGTCAGTTTGTTGATTGATTGTCTGGACTTAAAAAAGTGATGGAGAAAATGTTAATAATGCAGATTAAAGGGGCAGCTACGTGGTGCAGTGGATAGAGTACCAGCCCTGGATTCAGGAGGACCTGAGTTCAAACCTAGCCTCAGACACTTAACACTCACTAGCTGTGGGACCCTGGGCAAGTCTCTTAACCCCAATTGTCTCACCAAAATAAATAAATAAATAAATAAAATAATGCAGATTAAACTGAAAAGTGTGTTGTGCCTTCTTTTCTTCTGCCTTACCCTCCCCCCCAACCCCCATTATCCTAGCTGGATGGATGGATGGATGGATAGATAGATAGGCATTGACATTGATATGTATCTTTGTCTTAAAGGTATTTGTATAGTTACACAGTAATTCTGATGTTGGGTAAAAATATTTCCTCCTTTATGTTGTTGTTGTTTGTCCTTAATTTTGAAGAGGACCAATGACATCATGACTTGTAGTAAATTGGATTTAAGTGAGGGAGGG
The DNA here is from genome assembly GCF_019393635.1 of Dromiciops gliroides. NCBI lineage: Eukaryota > Metazoa > Chordata > Mammalia > Microbiotheria > Microbiotheriidae > Dromiciops > Dromiciops gliroides. Next base: position 153,963,114 of record NC_057862.1, read on the forward strand.
CTGTGCGAAGTCACCAGCCTCACTCCATCCTCTGGAGCCATCTATGTCCAGTAGCAAGATATACATCAGGATGACTGGAGATGGCCCTAGATGCAGTGGGAGACCTTGGCCTTTTTAAGCTAAGGTCTTTCCCAGGTGTCAATTTGCCTGAAGCAACACCCATTCAGTGATTGAGGCTAGGTAAGAAGTGAGGCAAAAAATGGCCTCTTTTACCTAGTTCCTCCCCTTCCCCCCAAAAAGAATCGGAGAGGGGAAGACCCTCAGGGGTTCTGGCCAAAACAGAAACAGTTGCTATTTATAGTCACTCTTGAGCCATCAAAACCCACCTCTCCCCTCTACTACCTTGGTTCCCTCTGAGAGTAGGCTCAAACATCAAGTGGTTGCTACATAGCTTTCAACTCACCAAGGTCACTTTCTCGTGCAGCATAATCAAGAAAAAAGTCATTCCCTTACTTGCGGAACAGTTTTTTGGTTGTAGATTTTTCTGTTTCTGGGCTGAGCAAACAGGTTGCTTCCTCCTCAGGGGTGTGGTGTTCAGGGCTGCTTGTTTTTCTGATCATTTAAAAATCTACGTTTAGGGCGGCTAGGTGGCGCAGTGGATAAAGCACCGGCCCTGGATTCAGGAGTGCCTGAGTTCAAATCCAGCCTCAGACACTTGACACTTACCAGCTGTATGACCCTGGGCAAGTCACTTAACCCCCATTGCCCCGCAAAAAAAAAAAATCTACGTTTAAATACATAACCTAGAACTTTCTGTCAAGTGAATGAGATCATCCTGAGTGAAATGTGATAGAAATGAATGTCGTCGTTGTTGTTGTTGAAGTGGGGTTTCTTCATGTAAATATAAGTTGACTGACAACTTTTGGTTTACTTTTTTAAAAAACCTGTAATATATTACTTCATTGGCCAAATTAATTAAACTATGGGAAATGCTTATCACCTTCATTTTTACAGCTCAAAGCCTGGTGCTAAATAATCTGTGACTTAGAAGTTAATTGAATTTTTTACCTTATCAAAATAGAGTGAAAAAATATTTAGATGTTAGTAGTTGAATTTATTCGAATCTTTTTTTTTTTAGGTTTTTGCTTACTAGGGAACTTATCTATTTTGTAAAAATGTTGGAAGATTTGAAGCTCAGGCCATTGTTCTGACCCTTCACTAGGTAACTGCCAGCAAATCACCCTGTAACTCTTGATTGTGCTCATTTGCAAAATAGGAATGATACATGTTTTACCTACTTCATAGGGTTTCTGTGAAGAAAATAATCCCGTTTTTACAAAGCATCATACAAATGTGAGATTATGGTTGTTCTTTATCTTTGTTTTAAAAAAATGTGATAGATTCTGTTTATGGTGATTCTAAGGAACCAAACGGAATACATTAAAAGGAGAGGCAAATATGAGTAAGACTTAGTGAAGGGTCGGTGTTGTTTATTTTCATAGCTTTTATTTTGTATCATGATGGTCAGTATTTTTACAAATGAAGGTCTAGGTGGAGTGATTGCCTTATTTGTTGCTAACACAAAACTGGGAGGGAAAGCTAGCATGTTGAATAAAGACAAGATTCAGAAACATTCAAGTCATGTATGATGTGCTGAATCGAATAACATTAAATTTAGTGGCAATAATGGTAAAACCCTTCACTTGAATTTTAAAAAATCAGCTTCACATGAGTAAAGTATAGCCAAACACTTCTTCTGAAGAAGATATGGGGACTTTAGTGACCTTGAAATCTCATCCATTTCCTTTCTGCAGCATTTGACCTTCTCATCTTAGGCACTGCATCCTCTCTGGGTTTTCATAACACTGTTCTCTTTGCATTCACTTCCTGCCTCTCTGGCCACACTTTTTCAGTCAGTTTTGCTGAATCATCATCCACAGAGTTCTTCCATGTACATGTACAACAAGGTTTTATACTGAGCTCTTTCTTCTCTCAGTAGATAGATAGATTGACAGAGAGAGACAGACAGGCAGACTCACTTGATAACACCGGCTCAATTTTCACGCCTATGTAGATGAGTCTCAGATCTATGTATTTTACTTGAGTCTCTGTTCTCAACTCTAGTACCATATCCACCAGGAGGACATCCAATCTCAAACTCAATATGTTCCCGATAGAACTGATCCTTCCCCTAAAACTTTTCCCGCGTCTTAACTTTCCTACTTCTTCTGAGGACATCACTATCCCTCTACTCACCCAAGTTCACAACTTCATGTGAGTCATCTCAGACTGTTCCCTCTCACTAATCCCAGTATCCTATCAGTTGTGAAGTTTTGTCAATTCTACCTCGAGATTAAATCTCCCATCTGTCCTTTTTTCTCCATCAGCCAGTCAACAAACATTTGTCAAGCATTCACTATATGCCAGGCACTGTGCTAAGAGCTAAGGATACAGTGAAAGGCAAAAATATCGCCCCTGCTCTTAGAGAGGCCACAGGAGCTGATGGAGTTAGGAATACACATAGCTATGTACATAAAGATAGACACAGTGTAAATGGGAAGTCATTATTTGTCCTCTGTTCTGGAAGAGGACCATGACATTGGGGTGATGTCATGACTTGCACTAAATCGGATTTAAGTGAGAAAGGGCTACACAAAATCACCAGCCTCACTCTCTCCTCCAGAGCCATCTGGCTCTAGTGGCAAGATATATATCAGGATGTAGGGAGATAGCCCTGGATGTCTAAAACAATTGGGGTTAAGTGACCCCGGGGTCACACAGCTAGTAAGTGTCAGAGGTGAGATTTGAACTCAGGTGCTCCAAACTTCAGGGCCAGTGTTCTATCCACTGTGCCACCTAGCTGCCAAATGAGAGGTATTCTCAGAGAGAAGGCACTTAGCAACTAGGAAGGCCTGGGTGTGGCCTCTGAAAGAAAGTGGTATTTGACAGAGTCAAAGTAAGCCAGGGGAAGGCCGAAAGGGAAACCATTAGACATGGGGGACTACCAGTAAAAGGCATGGAGCCGGGACATGGAGTGTCCTACATATGGGAGGCCAGTGCCACAGAACTAGGGAGGATGTGCAAGGGAACGGAGAGTATGAAGCCTGGGGCAAGCTGTGAAGGTCTTTAAAGGGGAGTCGTATTTAACCCCTGGAGTAATTAGGAGCCACTGGAGGGAGGATGGCTTGAGGCAGGGAGAACCCCCCACCCCCACCCCCAGGAGTAGGGCTGTGGGTCAGGCCTTCACCCTCCTCCTCCCCCTTCTCCACCTAGACTGGCCTCTTCATGATGTCCTTGCGTCTGGCCCTTTCTTTCTCTAGACTGTCCTCCACACAACGACCGGCTGATATTACTAAAGCATAGCTATGCCTGTCCCTCTACAGTTCAGGAGGCTCCGTGGATTCCCCTGTCTTTAGGACCAACTGTAACTACCTTTATTGGGCTTATAAAGCTCTTTACAATCTGACTAAAGCCTACTTTCCTAGGCTTTATTGTACATTCCTTTTTGAAATTCTATCTTCTGGCTAAACTCCCCTTTAACATACTGTCTCCTTTATTCATGCTTTTCCACAACTCTGCCTCCCCAGTCCCTCCCAGCCTTTAAAGGCACTCCCTTTTCACTTCTGCCCCCAGAATCCCTAGCTTGGATCAAAGCTCAACTCAGGTGATGCTTCTTAGAGGAAGTTTTTCCTGCTCTACACCTCCCTTCCTCCCTCCCCTAACCCCACTAGCACCACCCCTACTAGTGGCCTCTCACAAATGATTTTTATTTTATATTTAATTGTCTATGCCATGCCTAATGGAATATTTTTGTTGTTGTTCAGTCTTTTCAGTTGCGTCCAATTCTTCATGACTGCGTTTGGGGTTTTCTTGGCAGAGATACTGGAGTAGTTTGCCATTTCTTTCTCCAGCTCATTTGACAGATGAGGAACTGAGGCAAACCGGGTAAAGTGACTTGCCCAGGGTCACACAGCTAGTAAGTGTCAAGTGTCTGAGGCCAGATTTGAACTCAGGTCCTCCTGAATCCAGGGCCGGTACTCTATCCATTGTGCCACCTAGCTGCCCCAAGAGCTTACATTCTAATGGGGGAGACAACACCCAGAGCAGAGTGGTAGATGGAGAAGGGATTTGAGAGCTGGAATGTCATAGGGGGAGCCAGTTCTTTGCCAAGTAATGATCATATTGATTGCATTACTGTATTCAAAGGGGGAGTAGGAGGAGAGGGAGGTATTACACCATGATAGGATGGACAGATAATATATGAAGCAAGGTCTGGTCTGGGGGCACCTACTTACATTTGGCTAAGCGTTCCATCATTTACCAAGTAAGACAACAGAGGCCCAAGGGGTTCTCTAAGGCTGGAGCAGTTTAGTTTTTATCATTTTGTATCCCTACTACCTATAATAATGCCTGACATTTAATGCATGAATGACTCTCAACATGAGACATAAGTATCATGTCTTTATTCTCAGTGGTCCTTGAAGACAGACCTAGGAAAAAAAATCAATAAAAGTGACAGAAAGGCAGGTTTGGGCTTAGAGGTAAAGAAAAACTAATTAATATTTAGGGTTGTGGAATAGGCTGCCTTTGGCCATAGTGAACTTCCCTCACTAAAGATGTTCAAGCAAAGATCAAATAACCACATATTGGGATCTTGTAGTGGGAGATTCCTATTCAGAAATGGGTTGAACTAGTTGGTTTTTTTGTTTTTTGTTTTTGTTTTTTGTGGGGGTTTTTTGCAGGGCAATGGGGGTTAAGTGACTTGCCCAAGGTCACAGGGCTAGTAAGTGTCAAGTGTCTGAGGCCTGATTTGAACTCAGGTACTCCTGAATCCAGGGCCGGTGCTTTATCCATTGCGCCACCTAGCCGCCCCTGAACTAGTTGGTTTTTTGTAGTCCAAAACTTTTTTCTTTTTCTTTTTCTGTTTTTTGTATCATAAAAGTATTTTATTATTTTCCATTTACATGTAAAGATAGTTTTCAACATTTGTTTTCATATGATTTTTAGTTCTAAATTTTTCTCCCTCCCTCCTTTCCTTCCCCCCTCCCCAAGACAGAAAACAATCTGATATAGGTTATATATGTACAGTCACATTAAACATATTTCTGCATTGATCATGTTGTGAAAGAAGAATCAGAACACAAGGGGAAAAATCTCAAAAAAGAAAACAAAAACCACAACCAAAAAGTAGAAACAGTATGGTTTAATCTTCATTCAGAATCCACAGTTCTTTTTTCTGGATGTGGAGAACATTTTCCATCATGAGTTCTTTGGAATTGTCTTGGATCATTGCACTGCTGAGAAGAGCCAAGTCTATCACAGCTGATCATCACACAATGTTGCTGTTACTGTGTTCACTGTTCTGGTTTTGCTCACTTCACTCAGCATCAGTTCACTTAAGTCTTTCCAGATTTTTCTGAAATCCACCTGTTCATCATTTCTAACAGCACCATTACATTCATATACCACGACTTGTTCAGCCATTCCCCAATTGATGGGCATTCCCTTGATTTCTAGTTCTTTGCCACCACAAAGAGAGCTGCTATAAATATTTTTGTACATGTGGGTCTTTTTCCCTTTTCTATGATCTCTTTGGGATACAGACCTAGTAGTGGTATTACTGGGTCACAGTCCCATACCCTTTTGGGTAGTTCCAAATTGCTCTCCAGAATGGTTGGATCAGTTCACAACTCTACCAACAAAGCATTAGTGTTCCAATTTTTCTACAGCTTCTCCAACATTTATTATTTTCCTTTTATGATATATTAGCCAATCTGATAAGTGTGAGGTGGTACCTCAGAGTTGTATTAATTTGAATTTTCTAATCAATAGTGATTTAAAGCATTTTTTCATATGGCAATAGATAGCTTTAATTTCTTCACCTGAAAACTGCCTGTTCATATCCATTCAATTGGGAAATTAGTCCCAAACTTTTTATTTTTGATTCTGTTATAACAACATTATACAGATACAAGTATGGAATAGTTGTCTGTGTTGCCTTTGATTTTTTTGCATATTTCAGATGGAGGAGAAAGGGCAGAATAATGAAAGCACATTGAACATTTATATTGTATTTGCATGCTTCCTACTTTAATCAAAAAATAGTCATTTTAAGTAGAAAAAATGATTGGAAAATAACAAATTATCTTCAATGTTCCTTTAAATTTCTGAGCCTTTGGAGAGAGAAAATCCTCATTAAACAAAGATTAAAAGATCAATATGTATGTAGCATTCCCCTCAACTATAAGAACATTTCTAGAGGATCATATTCAGCAGTCTAACAACCATTTATGCTAATCACTTGGCTACCTCCCAATCAAAGTTATCTGCAAATAGGTAATTGGCAGTTGTAGTACCCTTGAAAAACAAGACATCTTTTGGTAGGGACTAATATTGCAAGTCTACATGAATATCATCATATAGCCACATGTCAGAGGTTCAACAAGCATCTTAAAGTAACTTTTTTATAGCCTTGTCTTAATTAAACTCATGGGACTAGTATTGGGTATAGTATTTGCAAAGTAAACTTGTATGGTTTCAGATAATGCTTTAACTGTTTTGCCAATAAACTCATTTCGTAGTAGATCAATAGCTTCTATTTGTAGAGTGATTTTACAGTCCTTATCCTAATAGCTCCTTACTTTGTCTGCACTAGTGTTACAATGTCAAGATTGATGACTATATAGAATCATTCACTTTCAGTTGTTTTTTAAAGTATTTCATTTAGGTTAATGATCCTCTTGTAGAGAAAATGCATATTTGTCTACAGGATAATTAGTTTTAATGTACTGTTTTTAGCAATGTAATAATCTCTCTTTTTTTTTTTTTTGCGGGGCAATGGGGGTTAAGTGACTTGCCAAGGGTCACACAACCAGTAAGTGTCAAGTGTCTGAGGCCGGATTTGAACTCAAGTACTCCTGAATCCAGGGCCAGTGCTTTATCCACTGTGCCACGTAGCTGCCCCCAATGTAATAATCTTTTAAAATCTTTTTTTTCTATATATTTTTATTCCAACTAGGTATCATCTAGATTCCTTCCAGCTCTACATTTGTAATACCTTTCATTCCTACTCTTTGTGGTTGTTTCCCATGAGATTCTAGAACATTTTCCTCTAATTGAATATTGTTATTAATCTAGTTCTATAAAGTGACCCTTAATACTAAATATATAAATTAATTTGCCATTTTTATTATATTGGCACAGCCTAACCATGAGCAATTAATATCTTTACAATTATTTAAGCTTTCCTTTATTGCGATAAGGAGTATTTTGTAATTATATTTACATAAGTATTAAGTGTGTCTTGGCTGACTGACTCCCAAGTAGTAGTGTATTTTAAATTATTTTGACTCATTTGCCATCTAGCAGACTCTGTGTTGCTCAGTCTTCCTTTTTTTCCCCACCCCTGCTCTCCACTTACAACATTTTCAACCTTTTTCCATGTGGCTAGGTAGGATCAATGTTTTCCACCTTTTGGGTTTGGGTTCAGACTGAGTCACTATTGTGAAGAGACCAACAAGAAACTACCACAGATAGGGCTTAAAACACAGGCTTGTCAGATTTCTTACAGTGGTCAGACTCAATGTGCAGGACAAACTTGGGGTACATAGAATGAGTAGTACAACTTTTCTATGTTGTAAGAAGCATCTTACCTTGTACAGTGTTTCTCTCCTCATCTTGGTGATGTCATTTTCATTAGACCTACAGACCTATAGATCTGGCATATATTGAGGGTATTAGTTTGGGGGAGTTATGCTGAAAACAATTAGTCTGCCCTCTTGCCCACCATGTGACCCGTCCCCCACCATTTGTCTAGTATGCTTTCCACTACACAAACTTCTTATCAAAAATAATGGTGGGGATTGAGGTAGAAAAGAATGCACTGAGCCTTTGAGGAAGGAGGGGAAATTCCTTGGAAGTTGGTTGATTACAGCATTCTGGAAAGGATAATAACATAACATGTTCTAGTATTCCACGTGAAAAAATCACAGGGATGATCACAGAAGCCTTCTAGTCCAATCCATAACTGAACAAGAATCTGATCTACAGTATAACTAAGAAGTGATCGTCCAATTTTTTTCTTAAACTCCCCTCCAGTAAGAGAAGACTTACTTCCTCACAAGGTAACCTGTCCCATTTTGGCTTCACTCTGATTATTTATTTATTTATTTTTAGTTTTTAGTGAGGCAATTGGGGTTAAGTGACTTGCCCAGGGTCACACAGCTAGTAAGTGTTAAGTGTCTGAGGCCGGATTTGAACTCAGGTGCTCCTGACTCCAGGGCTGGTTCTCTATCCACTGTGCCACCTAGCTTCCCCCTTTTTTTTTTTTTTTTTTTTTGGTGAGGCAATTGGGGTTAAGTGACTTGCCCAGGGTCACACAGCCAGTAAGTGGTAAGTGTCTGAGGCCGGATTTGAACTCAGGTACTCCTGACTCCAGGGCTGGTGCTCTATCCACTGCGCCATCTAGCTGCCCCCATCACTCTGATTATTAGGGAGTTTTTCCCGTCCAAAGAGTCCAACTTTGCCTATGGGACCAAGCAAAACAAATCTAATGCTTCAGTGTGATAGCCCTTCAAATTACTTGAAGTTAGCCATCATTCTTCCTGGGTCTTTTCTTCTGAGGCTGAATGACCTCAGTTGCTTCAGCCAGTCCTCCCAAGGCATGATCTCAAGGCCCTTCACCATTCTGGTTGCCTGTCATTTTATCATTATCCTTCCTTAAATGTATTACCTAGAACTGAACATTCTAATTCAAATGTGTCTAACCAGAGCAGATTATAATGAGTAAATGAGACTACCACCTCTCTAGAACTGTCTTAATACAGTCTAAAAATAGCATTAGCTTTTCTGAGACTGCCACCTCTCTAGAACTGTCTTAATACAGTCTAAAAATAGCATTAGCTTTTCTGGCTAATAAATCAACTTTTAAGTGCCTTCTGTATGCAAGACATTATGCTGGGTGCTGGAGGCACAAAGGGAAACAAACAAAAAACTACCTTCCTTCAAGGAAGTTAGGGTTCACAGCCTCAATTTTTAAGAACCTCACCTTAACTCCATCACTCTGACCCTCTTACATTGGCCAGCCATAGGTCTCAGTTCAAGCCTGTTTGGCCATTGTTTGGCCTCTTAATGGTTCAGGGTAAGTATAAATAGCAACTGCTTCTGTTTCAGCCAGAAACCCTGGGGACCTTCCCCTCCCAGATTCCCTCCCTCCCTCCCTCCCTTCCTTCCTTCCTTCCATTTATCCGTTAATTTGTTTGTTTGTTAAAAAGGCCAAGATCTCTGGGGTTATATCTAGTCATCCTGATGAATATCTTGCCACTGGAGCCCCATGGCTCTGGAGGAGAGAGTGAGGCTGGTGACTCTGCACAGCCCTCCCTCTCTTAAATCCAATTCAATGCAAGTTATAACACCACTTCCCAATGTCATTGGTCCTCTTCAAAAATGAAGGACAAATGACAACATTCATCAGATTGGTCTTTTGTTTTCTCTAGAGATTGTATGGTAAGCAATTGAATTAACAAGTTGTGATTTCTTATCGGTTTTCCACCACTTATTAGCTGTTGGCTTTTAAGTAAGTCATTGAAACCTCTCAAGAATGATTTCTTCATCTGTAAAATAAAGGGTCATATTGGATGGGTTTTAAGATTACCTTCAGATGCATAATTCCTATGCTCGTATGCGAAATGGAGATAATAATAGCACACATCTTACAGGGTTTTGTGAGGATGGAATGAGATAATAATTGTAAAGTACTTGGCACAGGAACTGGCATATAATAAGCACTATATAAATCTTAGCTATTATTATTATTATTATGCTGATGCTGTCAGCATTAAAACTTTTTCTAATTTTAATTTTTTACAATAGTCATTTCCCAGTTACGCTACCTCCAAAACAAACCGATAGTCCACATCGAAGCATGTGCAGTAATCCATACCCTATAGTATACTCCCACTCTGCTGAAAGGAGGCATGTCTGTTTCATCTTTTCTTTGGAAGCAATATTGAGCACTGTGCAGGATCTACAGTCTGGTGTCTTTTAATGTTATTTCTGTATGGTAGTCATTATGTATGTTGTTCTTATTCTACTTTCTTCTCATTACTTTTTTTTTTTTGTGAAGCAATAAGGGTTAAGTAACTTGCCCAGGGTCACACAGCTAGTAAATGTCAAGTGTCTGAGGCTGGATTTGAACTCAGGTCCTCCTGAATCCAGGACTGGTGCTTTATCCACTGCACCACCTAGCTGCCCCCTACTTTCTTCTCAATTAATTCATCTAATTCCTCCCATATCCCTCTGAATCCCTTGGATTTGGCATTTCTTATTATACATTGATACACGATAATATCTACACACCAATTGATCCATTGTGTCCCAATCAGCAGGCACCCACTTGTTTCTGGGGGCTTGTTTTTTTTTTTTCTACTGCCATAAGTGTCACTATAAATATGCTGGCATATGTAGGATCTTTTTTTCTCAATATTTATCTGTTTGGATCAAAGGTTACAAACAATTATGTGACTCTAGTTGTACAATTCCAAACTCATTTGTGGATATTAGGACCAATTCATAGCTCCAATCATAGTGATATAGTGTCCTTGACTTGTCACAGTTCCTTCAACATTCTTTGTGTCCTTTTATCATCTTTGCTAATTTGAGGGGTATGAGGCAGTACTCTAAAATTGGTTTACCTTCCACTTATCAGTGATTCAGTCCATTTTTTCATATGACCATTGTTACCACTAGATTGGGTTCTTGAAAACATTCCTCTTTCAAAGACTTACTTGCCCACACAATCCAGTAAAAAATTAAGTAAAAGTTTTTATCATTTGGCTCACAGAGGCATGGCCGGGAGAAGAAGCCTAGGCTTTAACTCCTGGGGAGGTACAGGCTTATGGCATGTTCCTTAGACAGCCATAGAGGTATGGCCGGGAGGAGAGGAGTAACTTCAATTCCCTGAACAAAGAAGAAGATCACAATTTTATAGAGGTGAGAAGAGGTTGGGGGGAGAGACTTAAGACTGAAAAGTTACAGCAGTTTGAAAATGATGATGCAGCTTATTTGCCTATATGAATAATAAAAATTCCACATTTCTAACTTGAGATTATTGTCACTACCTGAGCCCAATCACACAGCACACAGGACTGGCTCCCAACTAAGCTCATGTTGTCAATTCAAGGAGCCCAGCTTTCTGGGCGGCTGCTTTATTGTCTGTTAGACCATCCACCACCTGGTCAATCAACCACGTTGCTTCTCCAAGGAACGAGTAATCTCTGACTCCAACAAGCTGATCAACCTCATTTCTCCATGATCATAGTGTCCCCCTCAGGGCCAGAGTATCCCTAACTGGACCTAGACCTAGGCCTATCAGGCTGCTAAGACAGTCGTTAATAGTTTGCTCATCACCTTTTTCTCCTTATCTATTGGTTTATCTAATTCTAACTCTAATTATCTAATGGCTCTTTGGCTTGTTTATTTGTGTTAATTCTCTGTGGATCTTTGCATCATAGCCACTAGCATAGTACCTGCTGCTTACTGGTCACTTAATAAATGTCTGATGATTTATTGATCTTGACCTTTATTAGAGACTTCTACAAATATTCTATCCTTTTCCCCAAACCAGTTCTCCTTTTATTTCATCTGGATTTGTTTTTATTCACATACAAACTCTTATAGAATTAAAACTTTCTAGTTTTATCTTTTGTGATCTCTATTATTTGGTTGTGAGTTTTCCTCATAATTATATCTTTATTATGGTGTGATCTTTTATATTAAAGGAGTATATCCAGTTAGATTTTTATTGCCTTATGTGGTGTAGACACTAGTTTAAACCTATTTGCTTCCAAACTACTTTTCAGATTTTTCAGCAGTTCTTGCCCAATACAGTCCTTCTTCAACTAGTTTATATTCTTGGATTTGTTGACCATTAAACTGCTAAGTTTGATTGCTTTTGAACTTTGCCAATTTATTCCATATCATCTGTCAACTTGTCTACTTAGCCAGTACCAAATAGTTGTATCTATTGAATTGTGTGTCCAGGGACAAGTTGCTTCACCTCTATCGGACATAGTTTTACTCATCTATAAAATAAAGGACTGAGCTTTGTTATGGTCAAAATTTAAGTAAACTGAGCCACAAAGCCCCAAGGACATGCAGTTTATTGGTAAGGCTAGCAGTTAGCAATAAATGGGGTCTTTAGCTCCTAAGCAAACCAAAAGATCCCAAATCAGGGCAGACAGATCATTTTTACACACAAAAGTTAAGCAGTATCACAGATGGAGGAAACAGTATGATTGTTTACAAAACTTGTAGTATCATAGGTGTGTGGAACAGTTTGTCTGAAAAATGGGAATGAGGAGCTAGCAACAACCTCTCCTTTCTTCCTGTCACTGTTCATCATTTGAGTCTATCTATAGGGACAGTTTAATGATAGTGGACTTGGTTAGCAGACCAGACCTCTTGGTGTTTACCTGCATCTTTCAAGGCTAACAGATTTCTTTGACACAAGAAACAGAAAAGTGATTAGTAGGAGAGCTGAATTTCCAAACTTAACTTTGAGACAAACAAAACATGACTTTGGCAGTTACGGAAATATTGGTGGGGATATAGTATAGAATCAATAACCAAATAGAATCAGTTTGATTTTCCCAAATTTCACCTTATAATCGCTCAAGGTCCCTTTCACCTCCAAATAGTCTGACTTCCTTTATAATTTCTAGTAAATGTAAGTCTTATGATTTCATGTCTTACTTTATTTAGATAACTAGTGAATTCCCTGTTGCTTTGAATTATGCAGTGTTCCATTTTGAATAAGCAACTTAAAAAATTATGGTGATAGGGGCAGCTAGGTAGCACAGTGGATAGAGCCCCAGCCCTGGATTCAGGAGGACCTGAGTTCAAATCCGGCCTCAGACACAACAATTACTAGCTGTGTGACCCTAGGCAAGTCACTTAACCCCAATTGCCTCACCAAAAAAAAAAAAAAAAAAACCTAAAATCTGTTGTGGGTTATGTAGAACACAGGTATCAAACATGCAACCTAACAACACTCCCAAGTTTGCTACAAACCAGATTAGACTGTAGTTCCTATCTGATTTTATATGTTGATGTGTTAATTTAAAAAAAAAAAAAGAATTTGTGATTTTCTAAGTTACTATGTAGCCTACAGGCATCCTTATGTAAGGTTTAGTGGTCCCCATTTCTATTTGACATCACTCATATAGATCATATAGAAAGACTTCTAGGCAAGAATAAGTAGACACATCAGTTTGACAAATACATATTTTTAATATAAATTAAAACATTTCCCTGTTTTTTATTACTTGGCAAGGTAAGACAAAGGCCTAGATTTTATAGTACACCTCCAAAATATATTTTGACAGGGAGTAGCTAGATGGTGCAGTGGGTAGAGCACCGGCCCTGGATTCAGAAGGACCTGAGTTCAAATCTGGCCTCAGACACTTGACACTAGCCGTGTGACCCTGGGCAAGTCACTTAACCCCCATTGCCCCGCAAAAAAAACAAAAACAAAAAAATATATATTTTTTGACAAATGATGTTTAATTGCCTGTGATAGGCAGCGTGACATAGGGGCTAGAGAGCTGGCCTTAAAGGCCAAGAAGATCTATCATGTCCTGCCTCTGACATAGAAACTGGCTTTGTGACATTGGCCAAGTTCATTAACCTATCAATGCTCCAGACAACTAAGAATGTAGGTTGCAGAGAAGGTACTGATCTGCATTGGTCGATGGAATTTCCTTTATGCCATTGAAATTACAAGTCCTGTCCCTATCCCTGGGATATAGGCTTCTTGTTGATTTCTGTGAGAGTGCCCACAGTCGTCACAGTATCTAGTGAGGGTCATGATAGGAGGCTACCTTATTGTATAAGGGATGTTGGGACACTATAAAAATGCTACTTACTTTTTGTAAGCGCATATCTTTGAACCATAAAATTCCGTTTTCCATTGTGCATTTATTTTGTGATCTGTCAAGATCTTTATGTTTTGGTGAAGGCTCAAAGCCTCCTGAAAGCCCTGATATACCAAGGGTATAATTTTCAAACCCAGCCTAGGGAACACAATTGCCTGCTCCTGACTTTCATAGTACCCACTCAACGTCCTTCCATGAGTTCTCAATGATCTCTCTCCTTTCTCAACCAACACTTACATCTGTACCACAAGTAAGCTCTTAATTATATACTGCCTTATTTTTTCTCTTTGTTGCTGTCTTCCTTCTTTAGCTAGCTTTTGAGCATTTGGAAGTCAGGAACCATGCAATTCTGCATTTCTTCTATAATGTCTTATGTAGCATTATGCATATAGTAAATGCTCAATTATTATTTGTTAATTGATTTATGTAAATAAAGGTTTTGAATTTCGTAGCAGTGGTAACTTTTGGCAGATTTTATCTAGATTATTGAGAATACTTGCTTTTTTCTACTTTGCCTTTTATCTATGAAAGTTGAAGATTTTCACCTGATGTAAGACAAAATAACTCTCCTCCCTGCCCCCAACCTCAATGATTTATACTTAACATTCTGTGTAATTATATGTAATGACCATGATATATTGTGACTGCCTCTCTCCTGCCTCCCCACAGCTGCCTTGTCTTTAGGTGAATTAGGAATGAATTTGTCTACCAGAACCCTGGCAAAAATGGCATTTGTATTTTAGATGATGAAAAATAGTATTTAGATGATTTAGGCTAGGTTTCTTCTGTTGCTATTCAAAATAGTAAGGCTAGGTAGATGTTTGAATATTATTGTGCGGTAAGTAGACAATATAATCGGGATACTATTGTGACTTTTGTTTCTCTAAGGAATTCCTGAACTCTTAACTTGTAGGAGTGGGCATGTTCTCAAGCTCTGTTTGTCTTCTAGACATACAAAAGCAGAAGGAGCAAATAAGAACTTTCACAAAATTACAAAATTACCTTCTTTTGTATATATCTCATGTGCGCATGAGGCATTTTTGCCTGTTGTCTCCCCCTCTTCCCCACACACATCAAGAGCCATATTTTTGCCCTTTTTTATCAAAAGCTCTCTCTTGTAACAGAGTGTCCTGGGCATAACACAGTGCCCCATGTATTATAAGCACTTAATAAAAGCTAATTGACTCACTGACAAAAACTGCCAAATAGAAATGGAGCATGAGCCAGGTTTTATATGAAAATCCAAAGTGGTTACCTCTAACCTTCAAAAATCCACAGTACCGTAGCTGTTTCTATGGTACCAAAAGATATGCTTCTTATTTGTGTATGCTAATAACCTTAAAATCCAGGTTGTTTTTATGTTGATATAATCCTTCTAATTAGATACTCGATAGCAATAGATTACAATTTTATTTTGTAAAGGTCTATTTTATTTTATTGTATAAAGTGGCTAGCCCTGTCTCTCAGACAACGCTGCAATGCATAATAAATTTCTTAAATAATTGTATTTATATTAACTTGGAATCATTTTAAAGGTATGATTTTTCCCCCACTAGGGAATTTTTTGAAGTTAAGCTAAATGTTTCTGCTCTGTCAGAGAAGTTCTGAAAATACAACAGTTCCCGCCACCCCTTCCCCAAACACAAATGAAACCACCAAAAACATTCGTATAGATGGGAGAGTGGACATATATGTAACAGCTTTTGATGTACTTTAGGCCTCTTCTTGATTGAAATAAGATCTGAGATTTTTCCATGCCTTTTTGTTTGTTTGTTTGTTTTGTTTTGTTTTGTTTTTTTAGTGAGGCAATTGGGGTTAAGTGACTTGCCCAGGGTCACACAGCTAGTAAGTGTTAAGTGTCTGAGGCCAGATTTGAACTCAGGTACTCCTGACTCCAGGGCCGGTGCTCTATCCACTGCACCACCTAGCTGCTCCCTTTCCATGCCTTTTGATATTTTCCCCAATCTTAGATACCTGGAATAATAACCATTCCAGCTCATTTTACAGATGAGGAAGCTGGGCTAACAGAGTTGAAAGACTAGCACAGGGTCACACAGCTAGTAAGTGTCTGAGGCCAGATTTGAACTCAGGTCTTCCTGACTCCAGGCCTGGCCCTCTATCTACTGCTCAACATTTTACTGGTATTGTTGTATGGAAGCAAGACTTGGCATACCACTACTCCTGAAGAACTAAATATGAGCATTACCCAGAGGGCAATGGAAGGGTGTATCCAGTGGGAGTGAGTGGGTCACAAAATATAACCCATGAGGAATTCCTATAGGAACAGGAATAAAAGATGTCATCAAGGAAATGGATGACTAAAAAGGAAGATAGACTGGTCACATGGCAAGAGAAGGGGATGACTTGTGGCTGGCCAGAATGTTCCACTGGTCCCCTAAGATGTTGAGAGAAAGCAAGAATGGCTCCCTGTGGCAAACCTTTTGATAGGACATGCATGAGAGTTACATAGAATGAGAAAGTATAAGCTGCAATCTGCATTGTTGGAAGAAACTCTGAAATAGATGAGATTTTCATTCAAAGTACAAGGAATTTTAAATGTTTTTGGTCTGTATGTAACCTGGAAAATTGGGAAGATTTTATAAATGTTGCCAGAGTACTTAAATTTGTTCACTGATCCATAAGCAAGTTTACTTCACTTCTTATTGCCATATTGTTTTTTTGTTGTAATACTGTAAGATTTCTCATTGGAGTAATATTGATATTATCTCTTCTGTTAGGTATATTGTTGTTGTTTGTCCTTTGTTCTCAGAGAGGACTAATGACATCAGGAAGGTGATGTCATCACTTTTAAGGAGATTGAATTTAAGTGAGGGTAGGCTGTGCAAAGTCACCAACCTTACTCTCTCCTCCAGAGCCATCTGGGTCCAGTGGCAATATATAGATAGGGTGACTTGAGATAGCCCCAGATGCAGTGGAAGACCTTGGCCTTTTTAAGCTAAGGTCTTTCCCAGTTATAACATCAAAGAAAAAAGAAGTCTACTAGTGATTGCTTTTAAAAGCCATTCTTTTCATTATTCCTGGAAAAAAATGTTCCTTCATTAGTTGTCTTATCTGAAGTAAAAAAAAAAATGCATGTAGTAGTGTTTTTAAAAATCAGCTCATCATTGCTTGTTGTATTTAGCAGTAAGTAACAGGGTTTCTTCTCTAATACAGTTCCACTACTTTAGATGGATAATAGCTGTACTTTAAGACTTCGGTTATTTCTTTCCATGGACATTGTCATGCCAAGATTTATTTTTTTGCCAATAGCCTTAATAAGAAAAAGTTGGCTGTATTGCTGAAAACATTTTCCCCCACAGGAAAGAGGACAAAACATGTGGTTCTTCAATATACTTGAATTCACTGTTTGTTTTTTTTAAGCCTTTAAGTCTCCAATAAAACTGTCACTATTCACTTTTAAAACAAAATAGAGTAATGCCCACTTATTTGGAAGTCAGGCCTCTAACAGTCCCATCCATTTGGAACATTGCCCAGAATCTGGAATAAGTGAAAAAAAGGTCTCCAATAAACCAGAATAGACGTCACAAAGCCCATGCAATAATGCCAAGGCACTTACTCCTAGGAGAGGCCCTTATTCACAGACTATTCTTAATTTAGACATAATTTTAATTAGCATGGCTATCTGGTTAGGAAGAGGATTTGAGGAGGAAGAAATTGCTACTAGCATCAAGAAATGACAGCTGACAGGAAGGAGAGAAAAACTCCAAAGCAGACAAGCACCCTGTGTCTTGTAGGGGACAAGAGCTGTACCATTATCTATAATAGATTGAGCACTTCTGGAAGTAGTGATAAGGAGAGAGGAGAAGGCTACTCTAACCTCCGAGCCTGGGGTGTTGGATAGTCTGGAAGGAGGTAGGAGGACCTGGTACTTAGAGAGGGTGAGCATGGCTAGGGATACAGTATCTTCTGGAGGGAGCCAAGTTTCTAGGAGAACCAGAAGATAGATAGCATGAGATGAAGAGGACCAGGTCAAAGAGGATTCTAACTAACCACAAAGTGAAGAGTTCTAGGAAGCATGATTGCGTGAAAAGGCAGAAGAGGATGTGGGGGGCAGCTAGGTGGCACAGTGGATAAAGCCCCAGCCCTGGATTCAGGAGGACCTGAGTTCAAATCCAGCCTCAGTCACTTGACACTTACTAGCTGTGTGACCCTGGATAAGTTACTTAACCCTTATTGCCCCACAAAAAAAGGAAAAAAAAAGAAGAGGATGTGGATGATGGAAGGGGAGGTGGAGGTGGAGTGAATATGTGGAGTAGAGGTAGCAGGAGGAAGTCATTTTCATCTCTGAATCTCATGGATAAGGGGAGCAGGAGGAAGTTACCAATAAATGGGGGTTCCTCCCTCCACTAGCAGTCTATGATGACTAAGTGGTATTCACATAGTACTGGTTTTAAAGTAGTGAACAATGAACGTAAAGATCTGAAATGTTTGTTTTTGGAAATGGAAATAGCTCAGGAAGACATTTGTGCCAACATTTATATTTTTCATTGGTGACTTTCCTGAACACCTAGTGGGGGGGGGTATGGAGCATCACAACTTGGGTTGGGTTTTTGTTTTGTTTTTCTTTTACCTTTGGCACAACCGAAAGAACTGCATATTCAGACAGCATACTTCTCAAATCATTGTAATGGGGAAATAATAGCAAGTAGTCAACAGGCATTTATTTACCTTGAGGGCTGCAGGGACTGTTGGTTTTTTTTACTTTATATTACCAGTGCATAGAACATAAATGCATAACGTTTGAATTGGTGATGAAGCCTGTGCCAGGTTTGCATCATCTTTTCTATTTTGCTAACATTTTTTTTTCTGTGATCAGGTGGGAGCAAAGGCTAGGACATATGAAGGTGAGAATGGGACAAGGTTGTAACTGCCACAGAAAGTGATCTAGGAGAAGAAATATGTGAAGTACTTAAATAGGAAATGATTCGAGGATAGAAAAATGGCTATATAAATGTTACCTGCTAACCCACTTGATTTATAGAAGACTGGCAGTGTAACACTTGAGCACCTGCTCTTGAAATGATTCCAGGAAGAACAAGTTACTATTTCTTTCTAGTGTTCCATTCATTGTCAAAATTTTGCTTTACCTTCAGAGCCATGCATTATTGTTTACTGATACCTCTGCTCCCTCTGCAGAACTGCCCATGATTCCCTTCCTTTCATCAGTCTGAGAACCCTAATGTACCTAGTTTCTTTTATTTCATCCCCGTGCCCCGTGCCCCGTTCCCCCCCCCCCCGGCTATTGGAAGAATGGTAGAAAGGTTTAACCTAAAACATTCAGGTTCACTTTGGAAAACAGAAATAGAAAAGGGACATTTTCATGGAAAATTATTCCCTTGCAATCATACTTGATTTAGTATGGGCTTTGTGGAAGAACATTACTTTATGAGATAGCTAAGTAATTAACACTTGCCCCTGTAAAGTCTCTAAGTCTAAAGCTGACTGAAATATGATAAGGTCTGTGTAATATGCAGAGAAATGGTTCCATTAAAAATTAAATGGAACTTTGTAATGCTGGGGATTGACTTCTCATCTGCCCTTCTTTCTTGTTAGTTGGATAGCTCTTGTCAGAGTTTACATTCTTAACTAGGTCACTTTCTGGTGGAAATAACCCAAATATTACAAAGGACAGCCTGTTGTCAGTCTGTAATTTAGTGGAGGGATATTAAGGTACATGATAGCTTTTGATTGCATTGCTGTTTTTTAATCCATTGACTGTACCCAAGCATTTTATGTTTTTGTTTTTGTTTTTGCAGGGCTATGAGGGTTAAGTGACTTGCCCAGGGTCACACAGCTAGTAAGTGTCAAATGTCTGAGGCCAGATTTGAACTCAGGTCCTCCTGAATCCAGGGCTGGTGCTTTATTTACTGTGCCACCTAGCTGCCCCCTACCCAGGCATTTTCATCAAGCAGTGCATCTGTTTCACATCCCACTAGAAATAGATATTTCTCTAAAGGATGCAAGTAATTTTAATCTATAAAATATTTCTGAATGCCAAAATATCATTTTGACTCTATGCTATTGATTCATACTAGAAAGCTTCACTGAATAACTCTAAAACCTCTTAATTTGGCTGTAACAAATTATAAGTTATGGACCCTTGGAAATAAAGTGAGAATATTGTGGATTTGAGGAAATATTCCTAACTGTCCTTAAAAATAAATATTTTTATATAGTGTGCCCATAATAAAATTAGTTTAAATGTGTTTCATATTTTTTATCTCATTTAAATTTTTCTTGGAATTCTCTATTCTATGAAAGACACAGGATATTTAGGGATATTATTTTCAAGAAACCTCTCAGCTCTCTTCCTAGAACTGTCCTAAACTCTCCACTTCAATGCTGTTGTTTGTATCCACAGTTAGTTTGAAAAGTAAACAAGAGTTTATATTTAACTCCAATTAACATAAGTAGCCGAAGGAGGAAAAAATACCAAAAAGAATGTAATGAAAAATTACCCCCTTGGTGGAATGAAAGGGAGGGAGGGAAAAACAGCATACATTGTGTGCTTACTTTGTGCATTCCCCATGTTGTGCCATTAAGAAAAGGCAGAGGGGCATGTTAAGGGTTAAAATTCTAGCTAGTCTGTCTAAAATATCTAATGAGTGGTCGCCAATAAATTATAAGCTTTAGCAAGAGTTAGACTTTTAAGCATTTATTAAGGAGAATAAGAATTTGGTAAAGAGAGAGAGAAAGGCCTAGATTCCTATCTATTAAAGGGAGAGCACATTTCTAGCTCCGCTCTCCGCCAGAGTCCAGAGGAAAGAGAGCGAGACTGAGCGCCAGTCTCTTCCTTCCTCCTCCCACTAGCCCGCGTCACTTCCTGACTCCTGGTCTTGCCCTCAAAGACCTTCCCTTCATGGGCAGAACTCCTCTACAGTAAGTATCCAGCAGGTGGCGTTATTCCAATCGTTACAGTCCCCCCTGTTGTTCCTCAAGAAACAAAATGTTTCCCTTCCATGCAAAGAAGCAGAGTCTTGAACTATGTTGATGGTTGTCATTCTTATTCAGTTTAAGTTTTTCTTCTTTAACCCCTTTATATTGTCTGTCAGTCTTTTCACCATACAAATGCTTTATAAGATTACTAATTAAAGACAAAAGCAGGTTAGCAAAATTATGAACAAAACAAGCATATCTGGAATTTAAAGAGTTTTCTAAGATTGTCTCAAAAGCACAGCCAGGCCGGGGAAGGGCTGAGCCTGAAGCTGCAAATGCAGGTAGAAAAAGTTGAGCATGCGCATCAGATCTCTGGACTTCCCAGGCAGGGGAAGCAATGGGCTTGGCCATAGGAGGAGTAGAGGGTGGGGTCTGGAGAGGAGGGGAGGGACCAGAGCAATTTGAATCAGACTTGATTTTGAACTCAGGCCTGGATTCCTCTTCCCCCACTTTGCCTCCAGGTGCTAGGGGATTAAAAGCTTCTAGAGGGTGGGTCATTGCCTCCAGGCATGCAAAATTAGAGCAACAATTAGTGTTAGAACTGGGAAAAGCTGCGGGAATCTCTTCAGGTTTCTCTGAAAAAGCATGGTTGGGAGAGGGAGAGATATTTCCTTGTGTGAGTAAGTTGCTGGCTCTTTTAACAAAAAGAAAAAGAAAAATAGAAAATCCACAAAAACAAAGCATTAACATGATCTTATCTCCCATTTGTCTGGTTAAACAGACCAAAATCAAAAATAGGATAATTAGGGAGTTTAAAAGGTCCATTCGAAAAAATTCAAAGGAAAAACACAGCCAGTACACCAGTACTTAGCAGTTAAAGGGAGAGGGAGGGGAAATTTCTTACCCAACCAGCAGATCAGAAGAAGACTGAGGGTTAGCTTTCCTCTTCGTGGTCAGCCATCTGTTAAGGGTTAAAATTCTAGCTAGTCTGTCTAAAATATCTAATGAGTGGTCGCCAATAAATTATAAGCTTTAGCAAGAGTTAGACTTTTAAGCATTTATTAAGGAGAATAAGAATTTGGTAAAGAGAGAGAGAAAGGCCTAGATTCCTATCTATTAAAGGGAGAGCACATTTCTAGCTCCGCTCTCCGCCAGAGTCCAGAGGAAAGAGAGCGAGACTGAGCGCCAGTCTCTTCCTTCCTCCTCCCACTAGCCCGCGTCACTTCCTGACTCCTGGTCTTGCCCTCAAAGACCTTCCCTTCATGGGCAGAACTCCTCTACAGTAAGTATCCAGCAGGTGGCGTTATTCCAATCGTTACAGGCAGCTAGGTGGCACAGTGGATAGAGCACTGGCCCTGGAGTCAGGAGGACCTGAGTTCAAATCCATCCTCAGACACTTAACACTTACTAGCTGTGTGACCCTGGGCAAGTCACTTAACCCCAATTGCCTCACTAAAAAAAAAAAAAAGAAGAAGAAGGAAAGAAAAGAAAAGAAAAGAAAAGAAAAGGCAGAGACTGTAGGGAGAAAGAAAAGGAAGACTTGCATGTCGCTGTAGAGTCCAAACAATATGGACAGCGAAAATAGACCTTCCGTGCCATACAGAGAAGAGATTTGGCGGAGAGAGCTTGAGGGTTGAAAAACGTACAACAAAGAAAGAGATTTTGATTCTAAACCTGAGGCTGCCAATGAAAGGATACAGGGAGAAATGAACTTTGCATTTGTTTTTTAATTGAAAATAGAAAATTTATGGTTAAATCAAGTAATTCAGGCGATCAATAGTAAGCATTTATTAAGCTTCTTCAGGGTACCAGGGCCTGTGTAAAGTGCTAGGGATACAGACAAAGACCCAAAAAGAAAAAGAAGTCAGGGAAAACTTGGTTATGACCACACAATATGTTAGAAGATACCTAAATTACTGGATCAACTTTTTGAGAGATGAGTAAGTGCTCCTTTGTAAGCTCACAATGAAAAAACAAGCCATGAAGTGAATAAAGAAGTGTCACCTGGGGTTTGTGCTTAATTAGGCCCACAAAACTGGGGGGGGGGGGAGCAAAATGTGTAGCACAGATTTCCATAGGAACAAGATTGTGAATGAAAAATAAGTTGATATGTTGCCAGAATTTGGACCAGGAAAGCTTAAAATATGAGTTGTCTGGGCCTCAACTAGTGTATCGACGATAGACTGTCATAGAAAATGGATGGATGGATGGATGGACAGATTGTTTGATTTAAAAAACACTTGGCATTATAATTTTATATTTTATCCCTGGGTTGTTTTTTCCAGCCTCATCCTACCTCAAGTGCCCTGCTAGTGTGCTTCCTTGAAGAAACCCTTTATTGAGCTCCCCCATGTATTTACCTGGATTTATCCCACTATGATTGAACTTTGGTACAAGCTGGGAAATGAAAATTGCTCCCTTGCCTCAACTGGCTTACAATTTATAAGATGAGATTCATCCCTCTTCCCTCTAGGAATAGCATATCTTTCTCTTAGGTGGGCCCCTTGTGATTTCAATATTGTTGCTTGCACTTGCCAAGAAACCCTCTGGTTATCTGGACTCACCGATCAGGGTGGAAGGGTCCCCAAGGACAAGTGCTTCAGAGCTAGAAGGAACCAGTTCAGCTCCTCAATTTTACAGTTGAAGAAACTGAGATTAGAGAAAGTTGAAGTCCCTTGACCCAGGGCACACCATAAGTGAGCTACCATCTAGCGAGGACAGGGTTATAGCAGGGATTAAGTAGGGCCTGATGACAATAATGACATCCTTGCTAGGCTATGCCTGCATTTTAATGCTTACCATTCGCACGGCACCCTATTGCTATACTTACAAGAAAAAGGACTCCTTTAAATATGCATGTGTATGGCTGTGAACTATTCTTATATAAAGTATAAACTTGTTTTAGCCTCCCAGTATACAACCAATAAGAACTAAATAGACCCAAAACATGCTACCCCCACTTCCACATAGAAAGATGATGGGGGGCTAAAAGTACACATTGAGGCTTTTTTTTTTTACATGCCAAGTTGTGGAATTTGTTTTACTTGACTATATATGTTTATAACAGAATCCTAAAAATAAAATAGAATTGAACAGACCAGTAAGCTATGTATTTCTAGATCTGGACAGAAGGAAATAAAGGGACTCTAGAGCTATCTACAGATGTTAGAAATACAACATACCTACTAAATTTGGTTAAGTGGTAGGTCAGGCTTCAGTGTCAACAACTTTTTAAAGACTCTCTGTCTTTTTGCCGTATTCTGGTGGCGAAAGGAATATTTCAAGTACAAGTAATGAATACCTGCCCACCTTAAAAGTATTCAGTAAAATTAGTTGAGAGAGCCTGTTGATGACTAATAAAGTTTTTCTTGTAAAAAATTCTGTAGACATATACAGTTTTCAAATTTTAATGTGATTTAACATTTGTAAATTATCTTAGTGAAGTTTTGTACTATGCCGCAAATTTTGGCAACCATTTGTCATTCCTTTCCTCCTCTACTAGGGCTTATCCTTTCATTTCCTATCTGTTGTTCTTAGGTAAGCATTACATATTTAAATCACTGGGGTATTTCTATATTAAGCCTTATTTCTTATTGTGAAATGAATCTTAAAGTACTTTGAGGCTTCAGTAAGCAGTCAGGTATTTAAGGGACAGGAGAAAGATAAAGGTCCTTGAAATAACATCATAATTAGCCTTTAAGCTGGCTTGGATTTTTTTTTAATTGCACAAATATGAGATGGCAAATGACTGAATATAAGTGACATAAAATGATCTGGGACATAGCGGTATACAGGGGTCAGCAGCATTTAAAATCTTGATTGTATAATTTAAGAACAATGCTTGTGTAAGAATCTCAAGGCTTTATCCTGTTATAGACCCATATTAGAGTACTGTGTCTGATATTAATTAAAAGGAAAAAGAAAACAATTAGACCTTAAAGGCGAGCAATAAAAATGGTTTAAAGATTGGAAAAGCTATTGGTGAGTGAGTTTAATGGAATTATTTAGATTGGACACTTAAACTTCCATTCATCCAAAATAGCTAAAAAGCTAGATTTATAATGTACGTAATATTAATAGTGATGAGACACTTCTAGATCTGAACAACCTTCTGGACCATCAAAGATATCATTATGTTAAATACAGTTTAAGGGGGAAGCTAGGTGACACAGTGGATAAAGCACTGTCCCTGGATTTGGGAGGACCTGAATTCAAATCCACCCTCAGACACTTTATACTAACTGTGTGACTCTGGACAACTCACTTAACCCTTATTGCCCTGCTCCGCTCCCCTCCCCCCCCCCCATACAGTTTATACTTAATTTCTTCTCAGTCTGGTAAAATGGTAATCCATGTATGGTGTGGTTGGCAGCTCTGACTTAACCAGAATATTGTGGGGACCAATCTTTAATTGGGGAGTGCTCGCTAAGCGGCTCGCTGCAATACTGGGGCAAGGAAGGAGACCAGCAGCCTCCCTCGAAACAGAACAAGATTTATTTTAACAAGAACGAACTTAAAAAAACACACACACAAACAGGATCAGTAGGATCAAGGGAAAGGAAATAAAAATGGGGAAAGGGAACTTATAATACCTGAAAAATACCACTGCCCAGGAATCAGCTGAAAATACGCAGCAGACCGCCTGTTGCTCTCCAGCTTCCACCTCGAATGCCCAATTCTCCTCCCCCAAACCTAGAAACACCCCCACACAGTCCCAGCCAATGGGATGGCTGCTCTGACAGTCACATGACTGCCCTCACTAGACTTCCAATCATTATAATTTTGCCAGGCCCATGTAGGTGTCCCGGTGATGACGTGAGGTGCCAGAGCCCTGGCAATGGCTACAACCGTGCGGTTTGCGGAGCCCCAGGCCAGTGCTCGCCTAGGCATAAAAACCTCAAATAACAATGAATTCTTTACAATATATTCCTCTCCAAGTGTTCTGAATAGGCAGAAGTATATCATGTTAACTCCCTTTATAAAATATTATTGTATGGAGATTGTTTTATCATGGAATTAAGGTATAGAGTATTTAGGAATTTTTAGAAAAAGTTGGATCATGTTGGAAATGTTTAGTTTTCGTGTATCTCATAATTCAGGAGGTTTAACACAACCCACAAAAACCTCAAAGTGGAATGGAAAGAGCACTGTGTCTGGAGTCCTGGATTCAGATCTCACCTGATGCTTGATGCCTGTGTGACCTTGGGCTCAGCCTCCCTGGCCAATCGTTTCCTCATGAGGAAATTGCACTAGACTGCTTCTGATGTCCTATGCAGTTCCATATAATCTTTCTGCCTTGGAAGTTTTTGAAGAAACTGGAGTCAAAATCCCTTAAATTTCATAAAAGGGAAGGATAGGGTTTTTTAAAAAAACTTTCTTATCATATCATCAAACTACAAACATAAATCCACTTTAAAAACAAACTGCCAAGCAAATTAAATCTAAGGCAACAAACATATTGGTGCATTCTTTTTTTTTATTATTTTATTTTTCCCCTAAAAGAAAATTAATTTGGCGTGGTGGCTTTACAAGCAGTGCAGACAGTTAGGATCATCTCTTTTTCTAGTGTACCTGAATCCTAGAGATGACCTCTATCCTCGTTACATAAAGTCATCCTCCATAGAACTTAGTGTGAAATTCGGTTTGTAAGCTCTATTTCTGTTGTATTGGTTCAGGGAGGACAAGGACCATCTTCTGCCTCTCTTTGTATTTCCAGTACATAGCACAGGGCCTGGCACAATACAGGGACTTAATAAAGGTTTGCTGATTGATAGAAAAGGGAGGGTTTGTATCTCATTGTTATCTATTATATCTTCTTCATTTTTTAAAAATAATAAACATTTTTACTTTAAAGTCTTGAGTTCCAAATGTTGTCCCTCTTTCCCTCCCTCCCCTCTCCTCCCTGAGGCAGTGAGCAATCCGACATAGGTTATACATGTATAATTATGTAAAACATGAACATATTAGTCATTTTGTACAAGAAAATTTGAATAAAAGAAAAAATAAAAGAAAATGAAAAATAGCCTGCTTCAGTCTGTGTCCAGTCAGTATCAGTTCTTTCTCTGGGGGTGGGTAGGATGTTTCACCATGAGTCCTTTGGGATTGTCTTGGATCATTGTATTGCTGAAAATAGTTAAGTCATTCACAGTTCTTCATCCAACAAATATTGCTGTCACTGTGTACAACATTCTCCTGCTTCCTATATATACACATACACTACTTCTATACATATATATATATATACACACACACACATAAATACATACACTATGTATATACACACACTATATCTATCTATCTATCTATCTATCTATCTATCTATCTATCTATCTATCTATCTAATCTAATCTCTCTCTCTCTCTCTCTCTCTCTCTCTCTCTCTCTCTCTCTCTCTATATATATATATATATATATATATATATATATATATATATATATATATATATATATATATCTCTACTTCACTATACAGCAGTTCATACAAGTCTTTCCAGGCCTTTCTGAGATCATCCTGCTTGTCATTTCTTATAGCACAATAATATTCCATCACCATCATATACCACAGCTTGTTTAGCCATTCCCCAATTGATGGACATTCCTTTGATTTCCAATACTTAGCCACCACAAAAAAGAGCTGCTATAAACATTTTTGTATAAATAGGTCTTTTTCTCTTTTTGGGAGATGTCTTTGGGATATAAACCTAGCATTGGTATTGCTGTATTAAAGGGAATGCGCAGTTTTATAGCCCTTTGGGCATAGTTCCAAATTGCTTTCCAGAATCTATTATTTCTTAACCAGTATTTGGCACATCTTGAAACCTCACACTTGAAGGACAGAAAATAATATATAGATAACATTTCTTTTAGAATCCATTTGGAAACATGACAGTTTCTGAACCTGAAAAAGACAATCTCATCATTCTGTTTGTGGACCACCTGATATAGACTAGTTACCAAAAAAGAGTAGTATAAGGATGTGGAAAAATGGATTTTCATATCAAAAGATAAAAGACAAAATTCCTTGGGCTATTTGTAATTCAGGTTCTATTAAGAATTATACTACAGGGGCAGCTAGGTGGCGCAGTGGATAGAGCACCAGCCTTGGAGTCAGGAGGACCTGAGTTCAAATCTGGCCTCAGACACTTCATACTTACTAGCTGTGTGACCCTGGGCAAGTCACTTAACCCCAATTGCCTTACTAAAAAAAAAAAAATTAAAATTAAAAATAAAAGAATTATACTACAGGAGCAGCTAGGTGGCGCAGTGGATAGAGCACCAGCCCTGGATTCAGGAGGACCTGAGTTCAAATCCGGTCTCAGACACTTGACACTTACTAGCTGTGTGGCCCTGGGCAAGTCACTTAACCCTCATTGCCCTGCCCCCCCAAAAAGAATTATACTACCAATGTATACTTTTTACAATATCTCAAGCCTTGAAAAACATTTAGAAAGATGGAGGAAATGTGTAACTACATAGACATTTAATTTTTTAAAAATCTTTATTACATATGTAATATTAAATACAAAATATGAAGTACTGTTATTTTTAGAAATATTAAAATGACTTTTTAAAAATTTTTAATTACCAAAAATAGCTTATGGAACAAATAGCACCTGGATTCCAACCACATCATGTATTTAATTAGTTACATAGGACTATTTCTACATTTTAATTAATGTGTTTGTACTTTAAAGCTTGCAGAAAGCATCTACTGTCCTTCAGTCAGCATGTAGTGGGGTCATAAGTGGGAGGTAAATGAAAGCTCCCGCAGAGCCAAAAGTTAATTTGATTTGGTAACCCCACTGTTGGCTTTCAAATATTGTACATCTGGGAAGTCATAGATTCATGCTTACTTAATTCACAATACTGCTACTGAAGTTTAAACTCCTTGCTCATACTTTCAGTGAAAAGAAAGACTCTTTTCAGTTCTTAATTGCCGCTCCTTCCAACTTTCAATTTAGGAACAAAGTTACAGAAATTTTAATGGAAGGATTTTTTTGGCAGAAAAAGATTTTAAAATTGGTCACTGTTTTAGCTCATTCTTAAGAAAAGAAAAAAAGGAGTAGTGTCCTTAAGTAGTGGCTTCGCATAGATACTTGAAAAAACATGTTGACTTAAATTGAAATTCTACCTGTATAATAGTATATCAGAAATTGCTTCATTGACTTAGAAAAAAATTCTCTGGTAGGTTCTACAAGGATTTTTATCTTTAGTTTTTTTAGTTTTAGGTTAGAATTGCATTTTTTTTTAACCTAAAGAGAATTTTAAGTGTAGTCACCATGTATAAGCTAAAGGGCCTCTTAGTGACCAGGTGTTAGAAAATCTGAATTTTACCATGAAAATTATGAGAGTTCAGACTGAAAATGTAAAACATGTAAGATGTTACTTGTCAGATATAGGCAGTTGTATTATCTTGTACAATATGTGATAATTGTCCTTCATAATTTGTTTTTTGGCATTTGCCAGTCATCTGGCATGGTTGTGCTATAGAAAGACATAAACTATTTCAAGAAGGTAGAAATGACAAGATTGGATGGCTGATTGGATATGGCGGGGTAAGATTGTAAAGAGTCAAGGATAACACCTAGGTTGTGAGCCTGGGTAACTGGAAGATGATGCACAGTAATAGGCAAGTTAGGAAGAGAAGCAGTTTGGGGGCAGAAGAATCATGAATTAAGTTTTAGACATGTTGAGTTTAAAATGTCAGTGACTGGGCAGCTAGGTGGCGCAGTGGATAGAGCACCGGCCCTGGATTCAGGAGTACCTGAGTTCAAATCCGGCCTCAGACACTTAACACTAACTAGCTGTGTGACCCTGGGCAAGTCACTTAATCCTAGTTGCCTCACTAAAAAAAAAAAAAAAAAATGTCAGTGACTATCCAATTTGAGGTGTCAGATAGGCAAGACTAGAACTCACAAGAAAGGTTAGAGCTAGACAGATCTGAGAGTCGCCTGTAGAAATGATCATTGAAATCATGAAGTGAAATAGCATAGAGGGGAAAAAGAAGAGGACCCAGGACTGCCTTGAGGATGGCCCATGGTTAACAGGCATGACCTGGATGAGACGCAGAGAAGCAGCAGTCAGGAGAAGCAGGAGAGAGCAGTGTATGAAGACTTGGAAGAGAGTATGAAGAAGAGGGGATCAACTGTGTCTAAAGCTGCAGAGAGGTCAAGAAGAATGAGAGTGGGGGCGGGGGAGGCCATTAAGATGTGGCAACTAAGTTCATGACTTTGGAGAGAGCAATTTCATTTGAATGATGAGGTCAGAAGGCAAACTGGAGAGAACTAAGAAGAGAATGAGAGGAACAGAAGTGGAGGCACCTATTGTAGATGGCCTTCTCAAAAAAGACAATGGTTGGGGGCAGCTAGGTGGCACAGTGGATAAAGTACCGGCCCTGGATTCAGGAGTACCTGAGTTCAAATCCGGCCTCAGACACTTAACACTTACTAGCTGTGTGACCCTGGGCAAGTCACTTAACCCCCATTGCCCCGCAAAAAAACCCAAACAAACAAAAAAGACAATGGCTAGCAAGGGTGGATGGGCTAAGTGAGGCTTTCTTGAGGACAGAATAGGCATGGGCACCTGTTTACAGGCAATAGGAAAGCATCCAGGTGCAGGAAGCAACTAAAGACTAGAGATTGGGGATGATAGAGGGAGGAGTCTGGTAAAGAAGACAGGGTGAAATGAGATTACTTGTGCATGTAGAGGGATTTGTCTTGGCAAGAAGGGCCCCCTCTTTATGCGAAATAGGGGTGCAGGAGGAAATAGTGGCAGACACTTATGACTGATAAAGAACAGAGGAGAAGAAGGAACCCTCTGTGAATGGCCTCAGTTTCTTTCAGTGAAATATAAAGCTATGAAGTAAAGTTTTCATCTAAGAGGGAGGGGCTGTGGGAGATTTGGATTTGATGTGTGTACTTTTGAAATCTTTTTGTATTCAAAGTAACCAAAAGGAAGGAGTTTCGTAGGCTTTAAAACTAAGGAATCTTAGAGATCATCTGTAGGACAGCATGACAGGAAGCAAACACCTTGAGGGAATAATGATGAACAGTGCTGACAAGAAACCCAATACGAAGGTGAGTGTAGCACGATTCTAAGTATTCCGCCCTCTGTTTATACTGGTTTGTCTTATGTTCATGGTGAAGAAAACATACCTAATAATTTACCAGTCATCTGGATTTCCATGTCACCATTGATATAACAAGACCTCCATTGAAGAATTGTTTTCAGAGAATCCACAGGTAAAGTCTTAATGAATAGTTAGCAACACAAGAAATAAGGGT
Organism: Dromiciops gliroides; assembly: GCF_019393635.1. Classification (NCBI taxonomy): domain Eukaryota; kingdom Metazoa; phylum Chordata; class Mammalia; order Microbiotheria; family Microbiotheriidae; genus Dromiciops; species Dromiciops gliroides. The sequence continues at coordinate 153,994,165 of NC_057862.1, forward strand.
GAATGTGCATTTGTTTGTTGCTGTGTGGACAGGTGTCTCCCACTCCCTTGCTGCTTTCTGTGCCTCTTATACATAGATTGGTGTAGATTTTCCTGGGTGCTGGTAACCTAATACTTCTAGATAACTATAGAGGAGTTACCTGACTCATCAAATGTTTCTTAATTGGAAGAATAGAGTGGGTTTCCAGAATGAGAATTCTTCTCTTGTACATATTAACAATTAATTCTTAACTTGAGTATGTGTAGGTCAAGAGCTGTCAGTATTTGCAAGAACATAGCAAGATAAGCCAGTTGAATCCTACTGTTACAGGAAAGAAATACTCCTTTCTCCATGGCAAACACTGAGGGGAGGTGTATGTGGCACTAAAAAAGAAAGATTAAAAGAAAACATCTTGTGTTTATATTACGCCTTCAGATTTTACTATTTTAGCTGAGAAACCATGTATCTGAATAATTAAAATGCTTCATTCTCTAGAATTAAACAATATGACTTGTTTAGCCATTCACGTTGTCAAAACATACAATAGTTGGATCAGAAATGAAGCTGTTTGGCATTGTGACTTCAGGGAAGTAGTTGAGAAAGGAGGAAGGCATTATAATTACTTGGTCTTCCATCATTCTAGTATTTGCTGGTTTCTAGGTATATTGATCTGTGTGTATACAGAGATACATGAAATAAATGTGGCATACATGTTATATGTATTCTGATTTACTTGAAGGTCCCTGCCTCTTTGCAGGTAGAAAAGAATTTCTGAAAATCTGGAGCTTGGGATGTTTCCCTGTTATTGGCCTTTACTCTAGTTTCCACCTCCAACTTAGCACTACAGCTTCTATCCTTCATCACTGGACTCTAATTGATGAGAATTTACTATTTCAAATGAGTTAACATACATAAGATGGCTTTGCAAGCCTTAAAATGCTATATAAATACGGGTTGTTATTATTACTATTATAGTTACTATTATTATTATTATTATTATTTCTCACTCAAGTCAGACCCTCATGCTGCTGCTCTTTTGAGTTCATGTGTAAAATAAGGATAATGGTACCTGTACAAACTTCCTCATGAAGTTATTGTGAGAATTAAGTTAGAAAATGTTTGTGGGGGCAGCTAGGTGGAGCAGTGGATAGAGCACCAGCCCTGGAGTCAGGAGTACCTGAGTTCAAATCTGGCCTCAAACACTTAAGTCACTTAATCCCAATTGCCTCGCTTTAAAAAAAAAAAAAAGTTTGTTGAATGTTTTGCAAACCAGTGTTATTCAAGTACTATCATTGTTATTTTGTTCTCATCTGTTTCTATCAAGTTCAGACAGAACCAGTCTGAGGACAGCTCACTATCCTCCAGTATTATTTTATATTTAATGTTCTGTGGGCTCTTACTTAAATAGGTAAAATAATTGTGTTGTAATTGAGAAAAAAACACTGGAATGCAAATTCATCTTCTATAGGTGGCCTCTGAAAGCATCTCAGAACAAGTCAGATGGCAGATAGGAAAACAACGACGAAATATACTTCCTCCTGCTCCCACATAGTTTTGATGTTTTCCACTGATATAGTTGGAAAACTTTTCATTCCTTGTAGCTTAGAGATCATGTGTCTTTGGTGTGATAGCATCTTTTAAAAACATCCTTAAATTGGTATGTATTAATGTCATATTAATGCATAAATGTTATATTGATACATAAAAATTTAAGGATGTTTTTAAAAGATGCTGTCATCCTTTTTATCATCTTTGTTTAATTATGATTGATCCATTTGCTAAATACTTAATTGTTTTGAGGCTTATATTTGTAGTATAGGAATCTGGCAGCTATTGGTTTAAGAAAGAGCAAGGTTCTATTGTATAATTCTAACCACAGGCTTGCTAGGTATTTGATAAATGCTAAATTTTTGTATATTAATAGATAAAGCAATTACTATAGAGTGTTTACTGTGTGTCAAGGCACTATGCTAAGTTCTGGAAATAGAAATACAAGTAAACAAGGCAGTGCCTACCCTCAAGAGGCTTACATTCAGTGGAGAATGGCCACCTAAAAGGAATCTAGAGAGGAGGGGTGCTTGTACAGGGATCAAGGAGGTTAAAAGGTTCCTGAAACCAAGAAGAAAGAGGGCATGGTCTAGGCACCTTTTGAATGGTGGTCCAGGTTAAAGATTCACCAATTAGGAGAGTGGACTTCAGATCAAAAGCATCTCCAACTTGAGAAAGCTATTGGTGAGAAGATAGAGAATGGAGTAGAGTGGGGAGGAAAACCTAAAGTGTTGTTTTCCACAATGTCTATTGTTTCCCTTGAAAAATCATCATTAATAGATTACTCTAGGTTCCTTAAGGATAGCCCTTGTATAATTTTTCTGCCACCATAGGACCCCTCCATTTCCACAAACAGGTTCTCATTGTCTTATTCTCCCTACCCTTCCTATAAGTGTTCCACAGCAAAACAACAGCAACAAAACAGAGTTGTGTTGGTAACACCCTGTTCATCAGTAATGGTAACGATTCTGAGGTTAGCCTACAAAAACAAATGTAAACAACAAGCATTTAGCCTTAGGAAGACTTATCCCATGTTGGAAATAAGCAGCAGCACTCTACACTACTGGAATTCACCCATTGGTCTTCTACCATCCTTACAAATAGAAATCTAACTCATTACCGTTATCAATCTACCCTGAAGGTGACAAGAAAATAAATAACTTTGACAATATTATATTCGACAAAGAAGGAAAGAAATTAATAAAAAATCTTGAGTTTTCATTTACTTTGATAAAAATCCATTTCTATTTTGAAATTCTCTTCTTACAATTAATGTGTTTCTTAAACATTACTTCTAGATCTTGGGTTATCTTTTTTTGAGTGTGTGCAAAAGGATATTTTTCTAGGAGAACTTCCCCAAAAGTTAAACATTAGCTGAAGTTGTTTCAAAGCGCATTGGGAAGTAAACACTCTAGCAATGAATCTGATTACAGTTGAGCTTTGGTGTTACCAGTGATCTTCAGACCATGATGGGGGCAATGACAGAGAATCTGTAACCAGGATTATATGTTCCTGCCATAAATTAAACTAATAAAAAGGATTGGATTAGTTAGAAAAAATCTTTTCATCTTAATATAGCTACTCTCCTTAACCTTAGTCTTCCATGCTTATGTATAAACACCGCTACCTTCAGCTTTGTTGGGTATCTTTTCAAAGCCCAGAATTAATATAGACAAATTAAACTGTTAAGTTTCACTTCCATCTCTTGGGAAAGATCTTGCTTCAGCAATCTTTACATCAATAATATAAAATTTGAAGTGAAGCCTTATAATGCATTTGTAAGTAGTTGCTAGATCAGGGCGGGGGTGGGGGGCGTTGTTTGTGCCATTAGTTAGAGGTTAGTGCTCCAATCCATCTTGAGAATGAGTAGATTTATTGGACCATTTACTGAATGGATTTATAATCATGACAGCAATTTTTACTGTTTCCCAATATGTCATGTAAATGTGGTACAAAGTTTGAAAAAATGGAAAATCCAACAATTTCATTCAAAAATGTTAATAACTGTAGTAATAGCCTAATGGAAACCATATTTTCAGAATGTTTGGGCAACTTTCCAGTGATTACCTTACCCATGAGAGCTTGAGTCAGTATGAAAAATTTTGACTTTGTTTAAAAATAGCCCACTTAGTAAGGAATAATTTCTCTGGTTCCTCGCTCATTCTAGTAGCATAAATCTAAGTCCATTTAGTGGACTGCAGTTCTGAATTTGAGATCACTATGTTTTTGTAGATGTTCCTGAAGATATTTTGTACTTTCTCTGATTCTATACTAGCACAGTGTAGGTTAGGTCATTTAGGGATAATGATACTTCTGCTACTCATCTCAGGCTATTGGGAAGAACGTGTTTTAAAGTCCAGCATAAATGTAAACATTTATTTATTCATGTCATTATGGTCACCAGAAAGTGAGCTGAACAGAAATTAAAGTTATTATATTTGAGAGAGCAGCATGGAGAGGCAGCCTGGCATAGTGGATAGCGAGCCAGGAAGGCTGTGCATTCAAGTCTGCCCCCAACACATACTGTCTGTGTGACGAGAGACAAGTCACTTCACTCCTCCGTGCTTTAGGCAGTTCTAATAATAGTGCCTTAAGGTTTGCAAAAGGGCTTGTCATTCATATATGTCATTCAATTCTCACACCAACCATATGATGTATGTATTATTAATTATCATCATTAATTATGTGACTTGCCATGGTCTCACAGCTAAGCAAGTGTCTAAGGCAGGATTTAAACCTTCCTGACTCCACGTCCAGCACTCTCTCCACTGAGCCACCTAGCTGCCTAAAGAAGTTGCAGAGGAGGTGCTGACATTCATTGGTAGAAGGCCAGGAGCTCCATCTACCACTGAAGTCACCCGTGTAACCCTTATCCTATGCTTGGAGCACAGTAATGAGAAAGGAGGCCCAGGTTGTATTCACAGTATGGTCATCTCTAGAGCAGCAAATACAGTAGAACATCTGTACATGCGTTGTAATTTGGGTGGCTCAGATGATGAGTATTTTCCAAAAAGTTTTGAGCTTTTATAAAATGGTCTTTCAGTTATTACTGAAAAGGCATATCACCAAAGGAAACATCAAGAGATTTTATTTTCAATTTTGTATCTATCTTGAACAATAGAACCTTTCTTCCATATTATTTGTTGTGATTAATTATTGGATTTTATTGATGTCTAAATGTTTTAGAAAATGTCTTTTATAATCGAAATTATATGTAACTACTTTTTTAAAAAGCCTAAGACAGGCAGCTAGGTGGCACAGTGGATAAAGCACCGGCCCTGGAGTCAGGAGTACCTGAGTTCAAATCTGGCCTCAGACACTTAACACTTACTAGCTGTGTGACCCTGGGCAAGTCACTTAACCCTAATTGCCTTACCGGGGGAAAAAAAAAAGCCTAAGACATCAATACACATGTTTATACAAAAATCTCTGATTCTCCCATGGAACAAGCATTGTAGATGAATAGTTTATATAGTACTTTGATGTGCATTTATATCATGTTGGTTCTTATATTCTTAGTAGGACATCTTTAAAAGAATTGGTAGATCGTCTTTTAAGCTAGGAATGTTCAGAATATAGCTGTTTTTCCTGTATACTTGTAGGCCTGCTTGATTCCCACCCCCCAACTCCCATATAATAATAGCATATATCTAAATTTTTAATGTTATTTCAGTATTTCCCAAGCATTTCATTTTTTCTTAAATGAGGCAATTGAGGTTAAGTGACTTGCCCAGGGTCACACAGCTAGTAAGTGTTAAGTGTCTGAGGCCAGATTTGAACTCGGGTACTCCTGATTCCAGGGCCGGTGCTCTATCCACTGCGCCACCTAGCTGCCCCCCCCCAAGCATTTCATTTTAAGTGTACCTTATAAGTAGGACACATTTGTAAACTTCTACAGTTGATAAGGTATAGAAGTCCTTTGTTCTACCTATGCTCCATCTAGCTGCTAGTTAAAATTATTCACTGTTGATTCAGAATCAGCTAAGCTGTTTGTCTGTTTACTCCCTTCTGTAAATTATTTCTTTAGACCTATGAAATCCTGGCACCCTTCAAAAATACCTTACTTTGATGGTGTATCACGTATAGTATACTTTTTGGGGGGAGGCAATTGGAGTTAAGCAACTTGCCCAAAGTCACACAGCTAGTAAATATCTGAGGTCAGGGGCAGCTAGGTGGCACAGTGGATAAACACCAGCCCTGGATTCAGGAGGACCTGAGTTCAAATCCAGCCTCAGACCCTTGACACTTACTAGCTGTATGACCCTGGGCAAGTCACTTAACCCTAATTGCCTCACCCAAAAACCCCAAAACTATCTGAGGTCAGACTGAAACTTAGGGCCTCCTGACTCAAGGGCCAGTGCTTTATCCATGGCACCACCTAGTGGCCCCTACAATATACTTTTTTTCTCCGTTAATAGCATTTTATTTTATTTTTTCCAATGACTCCTACTGTATACTTTTAAAAACTACTTTAGCATTTGTCAAGCCACTTGATATTCAGAACCCCCTGGGGAGCAGTATTGCCTCTCCAGCAAAGAGCTTCTTTAAAAATCAGAGATGGGACAGTCAAGAGCAACACCTTCTTCAAGCATCTGCCAACTGATAGTCACAAAACACGATGGAACAGAATTGTGGAAAGTAGCAGTAATACCTCACAGAACATCAAAGAACCACCCAGGAGGACTGAAGCTCGTCCAAGGTTTGGTGTGAGCACTAATGATTACCCAGAGAACACTGGCAGGTGGAATCAGGAGGAGGGCAGCAGAGAGATGAATTACTAACAAGATTTTATGAAGCACAAATCATGCACTGTGCTAAGTGCAATGCAACTGACCCATGGTAGTCTGTGAGCACTGTTGTATCTGCACCCAGGCTTTACTGTGTAGCACTTCCAGAGGGCAATAAAAAGACATACACGCTGGGTTAGTAACAGTGTTAGCCATGATGACTTGCACATAAGAAATGATGTGCTGATCACAGAGCAAACATGAGACAGAAGAAAGATGGTGGGCCCAAGCAGCACCTGGATACTTTTTGCCCAAGATAATAGAAATGAGACCAATTACTTTTTAAAAAATTGTATTGGTGAAAAAAAATGTGTTAGTGTCATCACACTGATCAGAGTTTTTATACTTAGAAAATCAAGCTTCTTCAAACCTGAAAGCTCAGCGTACAGCATAATTTAACAAGAAAGCATGGAACTTCTTAGAGTGTTTGAGTTCTGGTGCATATGTCTATGTCCGTGGTTAAGTCACTTACAGGCTATGTATCTTAAGTTCATCTTTGAAATGTAAAAAGTATCACATATGCCCCCACCCGACCTCTCTGGGATGTCGTTGACTGTAAGTGAAATAATTTGCCTGTGAACCCCTTTAAGCTGCTCTTGTCCATTTGAAAAAAACAAAACAAAACAAAAAACAGATTATCAAAGTGGCCTCACATCTAGTTCTATCTCATCCTGTATGCAGCCAAGAGATAATCTACTTGATGAAGAGGTGACAGTTAACTGCAGCTTACAGGAAAGAATGGATGGTGACCTCCAGAAATATTAGGCATTTTCCACTTTGAAAACAAAACATACTTCTATCACTGGGTACTTAACTATTTTACAGAATTATTTAAATCTCAGTCTATCAAATAGTACCCAGATGGAATATTACTAACCACAGTAATTAAATCATAAATCTGTCTTAAAGAATTGGCCAGCCCACAGCATTGCAATCCACATTCTCTTTGGTTGGTTATGTTCATTTGGATTTGGATTATAGTTTCAGACCACCCAAATCATAGGAAAGTAAACAAAGTTGTCTGGCTCAAATACCTCTTCTTTAAAAAAAAAATACATTCATAAATACAGAATAATAATACTTTTTTGTTTGTTTATTTTTGTTTTTATTTTTTTTTTTGCAGAGCAGTGAGGGTTAAGTGACTTGCCCAGGGTCACACAGCTAGTAAGTGTCATGTGTCTGAGGTCGGATTTGAACTCAGGTCCTCCTGAATCCAGAGCCGGTGCTTTATCCACTGCACCACCTAGCTGCCCCCAAAAACATAGTTCTTAAAGACTTAAAACTCTAATCAAAAGTGACGAATCATGATTCCAAGGGCTGATGATGAATACTACCAACTTGAGAAAGAAATGATGGACTAAATATACAGAACAAGATACACATTTTTGGAAATGGTCAAAATGGACATGTGTTTTGATTGACTGTGCATGTTTATTACAAGGAATTTGTTTTTCTTTTTCCTTTTTCCTTTTTTTTTTTTTTTTTGCCTTATGTGGTGGTGAGGTGGGAACAGGGATAGGGGTGAGAGATTGTTAGGATAGGAGAAAGAAAAAAATTAATGCTTGATCATTAAAAAAATTTAATTTAAAAAGAAAATAAATGCTTGTTAATCAGAAAAGTAATCCAATTTAACATTTTTCAAAAAGTGGTTCCTGACAAAGAAATCTGCTTTAAGTTGGGCAAATAGAACTAACAATTTTTAAAAATAGAGAATAATTAAATATCTTCATTGTAATCCACAAGGTTCAGAAGAAATTTGGATAAGCCAAAACTTCAGGGTGGCAAGAGAAGTTAGGGTGGGCTTAATGGGAGAAACTGAACATGAATTAGATCATATGGGGATAGAAAAAATTAGAAAGGACATTTCCCACAAGGGGAATAGTGTAAGCAAAGGATAGAGTGAACATGATTAAATTGTGTAAGCAGGTGGGCCCAGAGAAAAATTTGTGCTAGGGAAATAGTAGGGGAAAAGTTAGTAAAGTAGAATAGGATTTACTTATGGAGAACCTTGAAAATCCAACTCCTGGTGGTATGTTCTTTGCAGTAAACCATTGGTTTTTAATTTCAGAGGCGAGACTTATGATTAAACACTGACCATCAACCTACATTCTGCTTATTACAGGGGTTATTCAGAATTATTTCCTGAACCAATTATTTTGGTTAACCATTATCATTCTGTTCTTTTAGTGGTATCCTTTCCAGTGTATATAAATCATGGTAAAATGTAGATTGAGCCCTTACTTTGTGCTTAGCATTATAAAAAGACATAAATGGCATAGGGTACCAGAGCTGTAGCAATCATTTGGGGTATAAACAGGAGTAAAAATACTAGATGAGCAATGAAGAAAATACTTTTAATAGAGATTACCTTGAATGAGGTGTTTTTTTAAAAAATAATAATAACTGAAGGGCTGACTGATGACTTGCATCTTCAAATTTTCAACTCCCAGGGGAAATATGCACAGTGCCAATCCTAGATTAAAAGGTCCCTGAAAGATAATGTCTTAACTATTAGTTTAACACTGGCTTTCCTGGCCCTAACTGCCTTGAAGACCAAGTAGGTTATATTTTAACCCCTCCTCCAGGGTTCTCAGGTACTCTTAAGGGGAATCGGGAGGTGTCTAGGTACTCTGCCATTGCCCCTAGCCCCCAATGATGGTGTTCCCCCAAGTATAGGGAGCATTCCTTGCACCCCAGTTCTATTTAGCCACTTAACAGATTTGCTTTTACAAAAATTAATAACAAAATGCAAAACTACTCCCTAACATGAGAGACTTAATCTTCCACCCTTGGATTACCTCAGTCTCTGGGAAGAGTAAGGGGATTAGGTTCATAGCTTAGCTCAGTTCCTATAGAGTTAGAGATACATGAAGTTTCAGAGTTGGGGTTGTTGGGGTTTTTTTTTTCCATTTTTCTTTTTATTTAAAAGCTTAGCCTTAGCCCATGGATGTCACAGAAGCTTTCAAGTAAATAGGTAGCTTATCACTGCTCAGCAGAAATCACCGGTTTTAACTTAGGATATTGACTTCATACCTATCTCCCCTTACCCTCTCCCTCCCCTCCCCCCAAAAAAAGAAATTCCAAAGAAATCTCTTCTGCCTTTTGAAATTTGAAAGTTTGTGTGGACAGGTAATGGTTTTAGTTAGAATTTTAAGTAAATTGCCTTCAAACTAAATCTCTGGCCTCCAGTGAGCTTGGGTCTCCCTAGCTAGTGCTGTATGTATTAATACCCTGTGAGGAGTTTTTTGTCCTTCCAAATGGAGCTTTCTTTGATGTTTAAATCTTTAGGTCAAGATTTGAATACTCTTTTTCATTGCTTTCCTTCCTGTGCTGCCAGCAGTGGTATTCATTTGGAATACTGTACAGCTAATCTCACCAAAGTGATAGCCCCGCTCTTTGGGTTTGTTTTCTTTTCAAACAGAATTAAGTTTTTCTGGAGGTTGGGGAGGTTCACAGAGGTGATGTGATGGTGGAGGTGGGTAAAAAGCCTTTAGAACTTGGCTTTAATGTGTGCAAATGTTCAACAGTGTTGATAGATGGTATAAATAACGGCCATATTTGTGTTAACATGCAGTTAGTTCTTAAAGAAAATGCAGTACTGTCTATATTCACCATGCCAGAATGTAATTATCCAAATGGTTTGTATTCCCAGCATTTAGCTATGTCAACTCCAAAAACATTTTCTCACAGAACCAGTGTCATAAAAGGATGGTTAGACTGCAAGACTTACCCATAAAGGGCTTTTTAACCCATATGATAACTGAATTTCAAATATTAAGTAGTTTTATTATAAGAAACAGTACTATCTCACTTTATTTCACAGGTCTAACACATTCCTTGGGGTGCCACAAGAAAAGTATTTCTAGGCATCTGGCACACTTCTACCTCTCTCTTAAGCCCCTCTTTCTTTCCCATTTCCCCCCAGGTAATCTCTACTCTCACCATAGTAATAATACACAGTACAACACCAATCAGTCAACAACCATTTATTAAATATTTACAATGTGCTAATGCATGCTTGGGGGGGTAGGGGAGAGAAGGGGGAGCAAATTAGATCTTGTGTGTCACAAGCCAGTCACTTAATTATTCCAGGAGGTTTATAAGTTGCATATGACAGAAAGTTCCTAGTTATGGCATCTTTTTTATAAACGATAATGCTGTGTGACCTTGGGCAAGTCACTTCACCTTCATTGCCCTGCCCCCCAAAAGATAATGATGGAAGGCAAATGTAAATAAATTAAACCATACGTACTTACAAGGAGCTTATGGAATTCTAATAGGAGAGACAAAGGCATGTATCAATATAAACAGAATATAAAGAGAATATATACAAAGAAATGCAAAATAGTTAAAGGTAAAAGTTTGAGGGGATGGGCACTAGCAGCTGAGAGTATCAGGAAAAGCTTCATGTAGGTGGTGCTTGGAGGAAGAAAGGGATCTTGTGAGATGGAAGCATGAGGTATAATGGTGCCTCCCAGGCATTTGGGACAGCCAATAAAAAGACAGGGGTGGAGTGTTACATGGAAGGGACACAGAGAAGGCTAATTTGATTAGTATGGAATGCTGGAGGGAGACTAATGTAAGATGCATCTGTATAGGTAAATTGTGACAAAGTTGTAAAGACCTTTAAAAGCTCGTTGGTGGAGTTTATATTTCATTCTACAGACAATAGGGAAGCCACTGGAATTCATTAGGGTGGGGGAGTGATGTGATTAGATCTGTGCTTAAGGAAAATCACTTTGGCACCAGTTTGGAAACTGGACTGAAATTGGAAGGGACTTGAAAGAGGGAGACCAATCAGGAGACTGTTGTAATACTGTAGGGGAGGGGTGATGAGGTGATACTTGAGTGAATGGGAAGAAGGGGGCTGCACAACCCACGGTGAAAACAGAATGTAACAGCAACAGAAATTGCTTCTTTCACCAATTCCCACCCCTAACCATTGACTGATGACTATAAATTATTTCCATTCCTTTTTTTTTTGAGGGGGGAGGGGGAGTGGATTATAGCAGGTATATTACAGATCTGCCATTCAATTATTCCAGGAGGTTCATAAATTGAGGATGACAGAAAGTTCCTATAGTTATAAGATCTTTTTATCGAAGATAATGGTGGAATACCCAAGTATGAATGTGAGAAAACATCTGAAATTTGATACTTAATTTTTTACTATGAAAAAGGAGTGTAGGAGTACCATTGGTATTAAGAAATGGTTGGCTTTTTTTAAAATTCCCATTATATAAATAATAGTAAGAGCTCAGTTTTATTTTGGAGTTTATAGTATTTATTCATGTAACCTTGTAAGGTGTTCAAGTATCTCTTGCTCACAGATAAGGAAACCGAGGTTTAGAAATGTTGCAACTTGGGACAGCTATGTGGCGCAGTGGTTAAAGCACTGGCCCTGGATTCAGGAGGACCTGAGTTCAGGAGGACCTGTGTGACCCTGGGCAAGTCACTTAACCCCCATTGCCCTGCAAAAAAACAAAAACAAAAGAAATGTTGCAACTTGCCAACTGCTCACAGGGATTATAAATGTCTTGAATACTGCTGTCCTAATTCCAGATCTCATGCTATTTCTAGGCATAAAGGATCTGCATTGCTCCAGCAGGGAGCAAAGCAATAATTTTGACTATAATGGGCTGCTCAGAGCAGAGCCTCAAAAAAGGTGTAAGGAATGGAACAACTTGAGGAGCTACAGTTCATCCCTCACCGTGGAATGAAGCTGTTGTGATTGGTGAATGTGAGACAAGGGAACACAAGCTCACAGTGCCCACTATGTCCAGATGGTCCCAAACCAAAGAGGCCGCACGTCAAATTCCATCCACTCCAACCATCTCTCTGTTGGCCGCCTGACGTGCTCCCTCCTACCTCTTATTCTGGGAACCATGATCAAATCAATTACAACCATTGCTTACTTCCCTGCGGCTTCACCACTATCCCTGTGACTTTTCAGACCAACGCACCCTCCTCTGACCACCACTCCCCTATTCTATGGCTCCCTCTTAGTAGAATATAAGCTTTTGAGGGCAGGCACTCCATTTTTGTGTTTGTATCCCCAATACTTAGCATACAGCTTTGTCAGGACTTAATAAGTGCTTTTCATTCATTAGAAGGTAAACAGGTGGTAACTGAAGACAGTTACCTGATTGAACAAAACCCTTATCACTATCTCCTTTTTCCTTCCTCCCCCACTTTCTCCTCTCTTGCTAGATATAACTTGTTCTCCCTGTTCCTCTCTTTTTCTTTCCTTTTCCTCATCTTTCTTTTGTTCTCTTCACTCCAGACCCCCATCTCCTATTCCCACCTTTTTTTTCTTCCTCATCTCCCCAAGGTGACCAAAATATGAATGATAACAACTTAATGTTTGTGATGCTATAAGTCGTACATTCTCTCTTGTGTATTTCTATAAGGACAAACTAATTTTTGTGTCTATAGCAATAGCAGACCTTTATGTAATGCTATAAGGTTTGTAAACTGTTTCATGTAGGGTGTCCTCAGAATCATAAACCGACTGCACTAAGACTTTGGGGACATGTTATTTACAGAATTTCTTTTGACCATTACACAGTTACCCTGTGAAGATAAGTTTCATGTTGCCTTCTATAGCTAGAAGAGACCTTCAGAATCCATCTAGTGCAACCACCTCATTTTACAAGTAAGGAAAGTAAATCAAGGGACAAAATTCAGGTCTCCTATCCATTATGCTGTCATGCCTTCTTCATTCATTTTTTTTTCCTGAGTCACGTTCCCTTTGATAGGAAAAGAAATTAATTTGCCACACCTAATTCTCTATAGCCTTTTCAGTTTATTTATGGTATTTCTAGGGGGCCTAACCTTTGAAGAGTAAGGCTGACTTAGGGAAAAAAATTAGAAAAATTTAAATTAGAAAAAATTAGGCGCAAAAATGAGGCAAATTTAGCCCCACCACCTCTTTTGGTGTCACTCTTCTCTCTGATGTGCTGCACATGGCTGTCTACTAGGATCCTCAGCCTTCTCCTGGAATGATATTAGGACTGTTCCGTTCCCCACTGTGTTCTCCTTCATATTGGTCTTGTGTTTCCTGTCCCTTGGCTTTATCCCATTGACACTATTCTGATGGATTCTTTGATATCAGTTAATGCTAATCTTACCTCTCTGGTGAAGCTGTGGACACCTCACCCAAAAGGAGAGAATCTAAAGCAGAAATTTTTCACTGGGGAGCTTGTGGCCTATGACAGTTAGCTGTTGGCTGCTGCTGCTATTGTCATCCCTTAAGTCAAAAGTCTACCTCATTCAGCCAGGGCAAAAGAACCCCTGGGCCTCCAGCTTTGAACACTTATTCCCTCTAATTTGTTTTCAGCAGATCACCATGTCCCATTAGCAGCTGTGCTGCAGCCCAGGCTTAGAGCATACCTATAAACGAATAATTTAAACAAATTAAGTTATTCCATTTAAATAGGGCCATGATTGACTTCACAATTCTGATTCCACTCCAGCTGCCAAGAAGGAAATCCTCTGCTCCCTTTGGAAATGGGCCTAGAACTAGATCTGACTTTCCCTCCAGTAATTCAACAAACATTTATTAAGGGCTCCTGGGTATAAGGCACAGACCAGGCTGCAAAGACAAGGGAGAAAGTGGAAAGCCTGAAGAGGCTTACATAATCCTAAGGAGAGCACTCCTCACTGGGGACCACTCTTCTTCGGGTTCATTATCCTCCCTAAGAAAACCTTTCAGCACACTGGGATGCAAGCTGTGCCTCTAGATTTGGGGCAGTGGCCCTCCTCCATTCTGAAGCCTCTCCTGACCCTTGCTTGTGATTATGCCTTTCCCGCTCTCAGCCCAACTAGCACTTTGTAGTGTCTCTCTCTTATTTATGCTGTTCTCATGTATGATTTCAGCTGTTTGTGGATTCTCTGAGTCTGAAATCCATGGGGACAGCTACCATGCCTTAGCTAAGTTTGTATTTCAATATTTAGTACAATTCTTTGCACACACTAAGTGCTTATTAATTATTGAATTCAAAGAGTTCTTGGGAAGGCATTACAACATTACAGGCAAGAAGTAAATGGAGGAAGGCATTCTAGTCCAGGAGAATAACGTGGAAAAAGTCAAGTAGCATAAATGAGTGAATCTGAGCAGCTTTATTAGGGCAGAGGGTGTGTGGCAAAGCAATAGCTAGAGAAGATCTAAGTTAATAGGTTTCAGGCAGTTTCTAGAAGATCTCGAGAGCCAAGCAGAGGCCATTACCTACTTTGATGAGTTAGGGCATGGGGACCATTGAACTTTTTTAAAGCAGAGGAATGACTTGATGACAAGGTGCTTAATTTAGAAAATTATCTGACAGTAATGCGTAGGATAAATCACAAGGAGTAAGAACCCTGCCTAGAGCTGGAAGGGACCTGAAAGGTCATTTGGTATGATTCCCTCATGTTCCAAGTTAAGAAACATATCCAAGGTCACTCAGGGGAGAAGGACAGTCTCCGGGTCCCAAGGTTGTTCCTCTGATCTTGAAGTCCAAGATTCTACCCGCTGATTGCACCAGTGGACAGAGAACCCTGGAGTGAGCAAGATTGTTTAAGAGGCCATTTCAGGAAACTGGGTATGAGAGAGCCTAGACTGAAATATTTCATAGGAAAAAATGGACAGGATCTGGTTATTGACTTTAGAACCCAGGTAACTGGGCAGAGTTGTTGCCGATGTTTAGAGAAGAGACAGGAAAGGTGAGAGAGGGAATGGGTTTGGGGGAAAATGTCAGGCTCTAGATCTGTAACATAATCACTTCCTTTTGGGAAAATGGGAGGATAGAATCAGAAAGGAACTTAAGGAGGTTTAACATAGCAAGAACGTGTACCAAGAATACAGTGGCACTTAGCTTCTCTGGATACATCCCCCCTTACCAAGTCAATCAAGACCTCACCTTTCTTCCAATTATATATATAGCCACCATAAATAGTCATGCTCTCACATGCCACCACTCCCATCACCTCTGTTATAACAAAGAAGGATGCCTCTCGGCAATACCACTTCTTGGTCCCCCAAGCCCTTTTCTGAAAATAATTTTCCTAAACCATTCCAAAAGAAAGAAAGGCTGCCAATTAAGGGAGACCTGAGCCACTTCTCCAGGGTATGTGGATCTCTCTAAGGATAAGAGCCTAGGCCTTACAGCAGCTCTCTTCTGGGGAGGGAATAAGGAAGGGCCAGAGAGGATCAGTCAGAATCATGTCCAAAAACTATCCATTCTTATCAGATGGAAATCACTGAACAAATTTGACCAAACAGGCTGGAATCTAGATTTTCTTAGTGTTGATTAACCAGGGCCTCTGCCATGGTGCCCTCATCTGACCAGGTCAACAGTATGTCATCAATGTAGTCTTTTTTTTTTTTTGCTGGGCAATGAGGGTTAAGTGACTTGCCCAGGGTCACACAGCTAGTAAGTGTCAAGTGTCTGAGGCCGGATCAATGTAGTCTTATACACCAGTGGCCTCAGGAAGCCTGAAAGAGGCTCTCTTCCTGAAAGGATTCAGCAAAGGACACAGAGAAGGAGCATTCAGGTTGGGGGGAATCAGGAGAGAGCGGTACCCTGAAAATGTCGAAAGGAGAGCGCATCGAGGAGGAGACAGCGATCAACAGTATCAAAAGTTGCAGAGACATCAAGGAGGAGAGTAAGGATGGAGAAAAGACCACTGGATTTGGCAACTAGGAGATCATTGGTGACTTTGGAAAGAGCACTCTGAGTGGATTGATGGGGTCAGAATTCAGACTGTAAGAAGAGAGAGGAGAGAAGGTGGAAGCACCTCTTGAGGAGTTTAGCTACAAAAGGCAGAAGAGATGTAGTAAGATAGTGGGTATGAAAAGATCAAGTGAGGGTTTTTTCAGAATAGGGGAGACACAGACATGTTTGTAGACAGTAAAGAAGGAGAGAGTGAAAATAAGTGAGCGAAGGGGCAGCTAGGTGGTGCAGTGGATAGAGCACCAGCCCTGGAGTCAGGAGGACCTGTGTTCAAATCCGGCTTCAGACACTTGCACTGGCTGTATGACCTTGGGCAAGTCACTTAACCCTCATTGCCCAACCCCCCCCCCAAAAAAAAAAAGAAGAAAAGAAGTAAGTGAAAGAGTGGGGATTATAGAAGGGACAGTGTTTTGTAGGAAATGGGATGGAACTTGAACAAGTAAAGACTCATTGCTGGGGAAACTGGAAAGCAATCCAGAAATAAAGGACCCTGGACCTAGATACATTGTAATTCCTAACTGTTCTTGAACTCCACCCTGACCTCCAATTCCTCCTTCCATTCATTGCAGGCCAACAATACCTCTGCAGCAACTAAACTATCCTTCCTTCCCTCTCAGCCTTTAAGCGAATCAGTTCAATTCTATACTAGCCTCAACAGTGGAGTCCCTTCAGTCATCTTTGCCAAACTCTGACGCTGAGTTACTTCTACCTTCTTCCAGCTTGGTTTAGATTTACTGGCTGCTGAGAACGGTGGTCCACTACAGATTTATGTTACAGAATCTCCCATATAGCCTTTTTCTCCAGTAACACAGCCGTGACCTTGGTGCAGGCTTCATTACCACATCTCTGAAGTATTACAAGAGCCCTCTAGTTGGCCTCCCTGCCTGGAGACCCTTTCCAAATCTGGTCCCTCCTTCACTCAGCTGCCAGAATGATCTTCCTAAGGTGCAGCTGTGATCACGTCACCCTTCTTACTCTGTAAACTTGGGTGGTTCCCTGTTACTGCCAGAATCAAATATGAAAATCCCATTCAGCTTTTTTTTTGTTTTTTAAGTGAGGCAATTGGGGTTAAGTGACTTGCCCAGGGTCACACAGCTAGTAAGTGTTAAGTGTCTGAGGCTGGATTTGAACTCAGGTACTCCTGACTCCAGGGCCGGTGCTCTATCCACTGTGCCACCTAGCTGCCCCCCATTCAGCTTTTAAAACTCCTCATTTTTTGGCTCCTTCCTTGCTTTTCAACCTTCTTAAAATTTCCTCCTTTCCATGGACTCTACATTCCAGTGACACTGGCCTCTTGCTATTCCTTAAACATAACATTGCTTCATCCAAATCTGCCTTTTCAATGGCTATTCTCCAGGCCTAGAATCCTCTCCTCCCTCCCCTCTGCCTCCTGGCTTTCACAAGGGGCCTCCCCCTACTCCTTCCTGCTGAATTCATAGAAGGATTCTCTTTGGCCTCTGTATCCCCAGTGCCTGCTAACTAATTGGTCTATGCTTCCAGGAAGCCCCTCCTCCAATCCACAGCCTCATCTCTTTCTTTCTTTCTTTCTTTCTTTCTTTCTTTCTTTCTTTCTTTCTTTCTTTCTTTCTTTCTTTCTTTCTTTCTTTCTTTCTTTCTTCCTTTCTTCCTTTCTTCCTTTCTTCCTTTCTTCCTTTCTTCCTTTCTTCCTTTCTTCCTTTCTTCCTTTCTTCCTTTCTTCCTTTCTTCCTTTCTTCCTTTCTTCCTTTCTTCCTTTCTTCCTTTCTTCCTTTCTTCCTTTCTTCCTTTCTTCCTTTCTTCCTTCCTTCCTTCCTTCCTTTCTTCCTTCCTTCCTTCCTTCCTTCCTTCCTTCCTTCCTTCCTTCCTTCCTTCCTTCCTTCCTTCCTTCCTTCCTTCCTTCCTTCCTTCCTTCCTTCCTGAGGGTTAAGTGACTTGCCCAGGGTCACACAGCTAGTAAGTGTCAAGTGTCTGAGACCAGATCTGAACTCGGGTCCTCCTGAATCCAGGACCCGGGCTTTATCCTTTGCACCACCTAGCTGCCCCCAGCCTCATCTCTTTCTGTAAGATGAAGTTATAATATCTAATTCCTAAGCAAACGAAACAGTCTACAAAAAGGGCTTTGTCAGTCTTAAAGGACTACATGAATGTCAGATGCCTTTATGAAGTCCACTGCTCTAACCACTATGCCAAATTCCCTATGCATATTAGAATGATTAAATTTCATATGCCACATAGAAAATATATGCCTGTCTCTAGATAGCCAAATAGGTCCTTTAACAGCAGCAGTATAGATTCATTTCCATCTTAAAATGTATGCCATTTGCATTTGTTCCAATAAACACATTAAATAAGTAGTTAACCTGGTCTTGTTTTCCACAAATCTCTTTTTTTTTAACCTTCCTAATAAAAATGCAGTACTCTATCTTAAAGAAATACCAACTAGTCAATGTATCTCATACATTAAATATTTTAGTGGAACTATTTAAATGTTTTTAATTGAATGGAGTTTATATTCGTCCCTTAAAATGGAGATGAAGCAAATGGTGTGTCAAACTGTTTTGAACACAAAGGGCTTTTTTTAATTGGCTAAAAAAACTGTAAAACTATTTTTACTGCTGTCATTCTGATGATGTCTGAAGCCAAGAAATCTTAATAATTCACACTATGAATTATAAATGACTAATCACAACTGTATGTCTTTTGTGCAAAAGAATACTCAAACTGTTTCAATTTGTCTATATTTGTTGGCACAGATGTATACTTTTCATGTTTCAGAACAGAAAAATGATTTTAAAATCTTTTGAGGATTGTGAATGACTTAGCTATTCTCAGCAATACAGTGATCCAAGACAGTTCTGAAGAACTCATGATGAAAAATGCTATCCATCTCCAGAGAAAGAAGTGACAGAGTCTGAATACAGATTTTGGGGGGGGGCTGTTTTCTTTTGCAACATGGCTAATATGGAAATGTTTTGCATGACTGCACATGTATAATCTATATCAAATTGCTTATCTTCTCAAGAAGGGAGGTGGAAAAGAGAGGGAGGAAATTTGTAACCCCAAAAAATTTTCAAATAATTTTTTCCCAATTACATGTCTTGACATGCACAATTTTAGCATTCATTTTTACAAGATTTTGAGTTCCAAATTTATCTCTCTCTCCCTCCCCTCCTCTGAAAATGGTAGACAATTAGATATTGGTCATACATAATGTTCTATCACGTAAAACATGTCTCCATATTAGTCACGTTTGTGAAAGAAGAAACAGATCAAAGGGAAAAAAAAACATGAAAAAAGAATAAAGTGAAAAAAATATGCTTCAGTCTGTATTCAGAGTCCATCTGGATGGGGATAGCATTTTCCTTCATGAGTTCTGTTGCTGAGAAGAGCTGAGTCATTTGTAGTTGATTGTCACACAGTGTTGCTAATACTGTGTACGATGTTTTCCTGGTTCTATTCATTTCACTTTGCATCATTTCCTACAAGGTTTTCCAGGTTTCTTCAGAAATCGCCCTGTTCATTGTTTCTTTAGTACAATAGTATTCCATTACATTCATTTACCACAGTTTGTTTAGCCATTCCCTAATTGATGGGCATCCCTTCAATTTCCAATTCTTAGCCGTCACAAAAAGAGCTGCTATAAATATTTTTGTACATTTGGGTCCTTTTCCCTTTTTTATAATCTCTTTGGGATACAATTCTAGTAGTAATATTGCTGGATCAAAGGGTATGCACAGTTTGGTTGCCCCCTGGGCATAGGAACTCAAATTTTTTTAATGTTAAAAATTATTTTTACATGTAATTGGAAAAATAAAATATAAAAGTTTTCTCTTGAAAAAAAATCTTTTGAGATTTATTATTGTATGCCAATAAAATGAGTCTCATTTTAACAGCATCATTTAAAACTACATACTAGTGAATATGAACATGCTATTCACTACAAAGGACTTTTTTAAGTTGTCCTCCTCCACAGGGCTTTCTAAAATGGATTTTGAGCTTCTCAGAAAAAGCCTTATGTTTCTAATAGGTCTTGACATCCAAAGATAGAAGGAGCTTTATTAACTTCAAGTCCTAGTCTCTCAGACTTTGTGGGTGCCTTAGACCACCTGAATTGCCATACCCTGAAAATTACTGACCATATATTGTTTCCAGATGGGAAAACGTGCTAAGCACCACAGTATCCTTTCTTGAATATCCTTGATGTATTAGAACAATGTAAATCTCCTCCTCTGTTAGATGCTTAGTGAGTTGGGAGAACCCAATTTGTGTCATCAGACCTGAATTAAGAAGGCCATTTGGCATACTCCTAGCAGGTTGAGATGAGAGAAAGATGGCTTTGTGTCTCTATTGATGGTTAAGTTAGAGGAAGAGCTCGACAGATATAGAGGAAGAGGGTGGCCAGATTGGATAGTGGATGAAACACTGCCGGGCACCCTGTCACCTGTGCCTGATCATGCACGGGGAGGCCTCTCTGTGGGACCAAAGGAAGCAAGAGCTGGAGGCGACTTCCTACAAGGGGAAAGAAAGTGCCAGGGTCAGTGTTCCTTGGCTGTTGTTAACTGTGCTGCATAAGTTGGACTGCCCACAAGTTAGACTCAAAGTAAACTGGACAGGGGCATTCAGACAGAGATGTCAGATTTCAGGGACTTTGCAGTGTAAGCAGAGGGCTGGCGGATGTCGCTGCTGGCAGCCCAAGTGAAGAGATGTACCCTGACAGAGTGAGAGGGGCCCCAGGCCTCTCTCTGGAGCAGAGACTCTTGTTCCTTCTGAGACAGGAGCCAAGAGATTGAAGAGTTGAATTGAGGCAGAAACTGGGGAACTCCTAGGCTCATGCTCCCCTAGGAGTGGAGGGTAGTGACTCCCTGCCCTGAGGGAACAGGCTGTGGGCAGACCCTCTCCACCCAAAACCACAGGCAGTTTCAGGAGAAGTTTAAACAGAAACCTGATGAGTACCTAGAGCAGTGGCTTCTGGGGCCATGTTCTAATACAGGTCTCCTTAAACTTTTTCCACTCACAATCCCTTTCTGCCCAAGAAATTTTTACACAAGCCTGGGTAGATAGGTATATAAAATAGGTGTACATAACCTTTACTTGTTGCCAAATTTTTGGCTACCCTCCCCATTCAGTTATGTGACCCCATATGGGGTCACAACCCACAGTGTAAGAAGATTTGGTCTAATGCAGCCAAGGCTGAAAGGTTCTCTCTGCTTTGGACTTCCATTGCCTGGAGGACCTCTCTGAGGACCTCCTTTTTCAGAGTCAGCTGTATTTGTCAGAACCTCCAAAAGAGGCATTGCTCTTTGTACCTTTTTAGGTGCCTGAGATGGGGACTTATTTGAACCTACTCTTGTAAAGATGTATTCCCTTTGGAGCCAGCTAGGTGGCACAGTAGATAGAGTGGCAGGCCTAGAGTCAGGAATACCTTCATTCAAATCCAGCCTCAGATACTTACTAATAGTGTGACCTTTGGCAAGTCATTTAGCCCTGTTTGCCTCAGTTTCTTGTCCAATGAGCTGAAAAAGGAAATGGCAAACCACTTCAGTATTTTTGCCAAGAAAACCCCAAAAGAGGTCATGAAGAGTCAGACATGACTGAAAATGAACAACAAAGGGAAGAGGGTAGAATTCCTAAAGGAAATACATTGATAGATTGGATTTCTTGCCCCCTATCTCTCCCACACCCATTCTGCTAAGACCTACCACACTATGCCCAGTCTGTTTGAAAGGCAATTCGATACTGCAAGCAACAATGATTTTTCACCCCACGCCCCCTCATAACCAATTTGTCATCAAGGCCTGTCGATTTCACCTTTGCACCATCTTTTGAATACGCTCCCTTCTCTTTGCTAACCGCCACCACTCTGGTAAAGGCTCTCATCACCTCACATCTGGCCTGCTGGTGGGTCGGCCTGCCTCAAGTCTCTCTCCACTCCCTGAGGAATTTGGTGGCATCCCCCTGTTTCCTATTTTTGGCAATATTACATATGCAGTATTGGAATTAATTGATCGTCACCTGTTTTATAGAATCGCTTGTAAATCTATCTGTATTGACGTTTCCCCTCCCTTTGGCAGTTCATTTATGGCTTGCTCAGTTTCTTTTTCTGAGATTGTTATTTTAGTTCCCTATTTCCTATTCCATAAAGTCAAGTGTTTTATATTTTTTACATCCATTACTTTTCAGAATTTTAGTTTTATTGGCATATAATTGAACAAAACGATTTCCAATAATTTGCTTTATTTCTTCATTTGTTGTCATTTCTCCTTTTTTTTTTTCTTTCTGTTTTTTAAACAAACAATCTGAGCCCTGTAGGCCTCTGAGCCCAGGTTCAGAATGAGATGAACACCAATGCAGGCTCCAGGCATTTTTAGCTAGACTCTGGGATGCATTTGACCCATCCTACAGTTTCAGGCTCTAGCCTCCCTGATTTCTCCTGTTTTCTAATCTGGAAGGCTTCTGAAAATACTCCCCAGACTGGGCTTTTCTATCCAGACTCCTTCCCTAATACTTTCAGACTTCTTTTTGTTTCTTTGTACAGACCTAGACTGGCAAAATATACTCACTGTCACTTTTACCTTGATTTTTTTTTTTTTTATCATTTTGGGGACAGTGAATTTTTCCCCTTGATCCTTTTTTTTTTTTTTTCCTTTTTAAAATCTTTTTCCCGGAAAGGCCGTCAGAGAACTGGACTTGTTCTGTGTCCATTCATCCTGACATCTTGAGGAAAGACTATCATATGCTATCTTAATTTTTTGTAATGGTTAGTATGAAAATTATTAAGTGAATAATGGCACAGTAGACATTAAATAATGGGCAGAAAAAGTAAATGATCCACTCACATATGCCACACTACAAATGTTGGGATTACTTAAGGGCAAAGGATAAGAATTTTGCCATTTCAAAATATTAGGGTTATGTTAACACCTACAACCTTCCAGGATTTAATTCTCTTAAAAAATTTTTTTTATAATAAAAGTGCCCCTGGGTCCTTGGCCTCCAAATTTAGAAATGAAATTATATCTGGGGCCTATTATACATAAAGGATAATATTTAATCATTCTTGATTAGTCATCTAGCTATAAACCTATACTGATAGTTCCCTCTACAGATGGTTTCACTAAAATGTGTTTTTATTGTTTGGACCAAAGTGAGTTGGAAATATTACTTCCCGCATATAAAAGAAGTAAAGCTTATTTGTTGAGGTCATCTTAAAAGCATAATCATTTAAAATTATATGCTGATGTAGAAAAATGGATTTATCATTTTGTTAACATTTGCATAAAATGCAATTATATAGAAATTGATATTCACTAAAAGCTTGTGGTAGGCTAGGCCTTAGAAAACAGGCTATGTACTATTTTAAAGTTCAGTTTGAGATTTTCAGATACTGCTTTAGTGTAGGAACATAAAATCAGTGAGACATAATTCATTTGAGTCCATTAGAGGTTTGTTAAAGTAACTTTGACTAAGAATGTTCAAAAAAGGTAAGAATGTCACTTATAAATGTCAGTCTACAGAAAATAAAAGTAGCCTTGGCAGAAAATTTCTGTTGGTCATAGTCAAATACTTTGGATAGGGCTTTTCAGTCTGACACTATGGGCATCATAAGTGCATTGATTCTGACAATGAGTTATCCTTTAAAATCAGTTTAAGGATCCCCTTAGTTGCCTCAAATATCACCTTTTGGGAATTCTGTCACTATTGACCTTGGTTCTTCAGATGAAAAAGCTAAGATCCCACTCTGAGCAACCAGGACCCTTGTTTGGAGCCCTCTGGCCCAGCCTCTCTTGGCCGTCCCTTCACCCCGGGCTAAATTCAAGATCCTAACGCACTGCTGTTCTAGAGTCCCTACCTTATTCACTTGCCTATGGGTCAGAATTTTGCTCTTGGGCTCAAAAAATGACCCACTGTGTTTTCTCCTTAGATTTCCTAGTCACTGCTCAGTCTAGGGTCCTTCTTAGATCTTCAGTAGAGTAGTTAGGGGGCTATACTACTTTCTCCTATTCCAACACCTAGGTTGATTTCCCCAGGAGTTTAGTTTTAGAGGGTTAGGGGTGTGTTCAGAATAATAACATACCAATATACAGTGAGAAATGTTAGTCACTAGATAAAAGATATCACAAGAGCTTTTTCCAAATTGCTTAGGTATTTTATTCCTTAATACGAAAAGGCATGGCTGCTTTATACATTCTAGAAAGTTTGTTTGCATAGCTCAATAAAATGTTGATAACATTAAGTATCCCCATAGGATATTGAATAATGTGAGCTCCTTAGGGGAAAGCATTTGTGTCATCTGCAATTAATACAATGGCTAGCATACAGTAGGCACCTAATGTTGTTGCATCATTTCAGATTCTCCATGACCCCATTTGGGATGATCTTGGCAGAGATACTGGAGTGGTTTACCATTTCTTTCTCCAGCTCATTTGACAAATGAGAAACTGAGGCAAACAGGATTAAGGGACTTGTCCAGGGTGACACAGCTAGTAAGTGTCTTAGACTGGATTTGAAATCAGATCCTGCAGACTCCAGGACCTGGCTGTCTCTCCACTGCACCACCTAACTGCCCTTCAGCATGGCACGTGATCAGTACATGTTAATTGATAGTCCTAGCTTTTCAGAGCAGGGAAACATTTTTGTTTTCCTGCAAGGTAGAGCAATGAGTTGAATCCCTTCCCTCTCACTCTTACTGCTGTCTGCTATTCTTGATTTGAACAGGAGAGAGCTAGGAAAATGTCCCTTAGGATCATAGAATTTTATTTCAGCAAGCATCTGAATGATCATTTAATTCAAGCCATGATTTTACAGATAAACTGAAAACTAGAGAGCTTGATTTACTGAAGGTAACACGACCAATTGCTGGTAGAGCCAAGACCAGACTTCCTAGTGCAGGTTTCTTTCTTCTGTGACTTCAGGCTTGTTTTGACCTATAGATTCACAAGAATGAAACCTGGGGGCAGCTAGGTGGCGCAGTGGATAAAGCACTAGCCTTGGATTCAGGAGGACCTGAGTTCTAATCCAGATTCAGACACTTGACACTTACTAGATGTGTGACCTTGGAAAAGTCACTTAACCCTCATTGCCCCGGGCGGGGGCGGGGGGAGAGAATGAAGCCTGGATATAATTCCCCATCACTTTCCCCATACAAATGTGTAATCATCTTTTTTAAAAATTTCAACCAACATTTATTTTCTCTCTCTCTCTCTCTCTCTCTCTCTCTCTCTCTCTCTCTCTCTCTCTCTCTCTCTCTCTCTCTCCCCGTGGAAGGGCAAGGGGAATAAGGGAGAAAGCAAAACTCTTGTAACAAATACATAGTCAAACAAAACAAATTCTTATGTTGGTCATGTCCAAAAAGCTTTATCTCTTTCTTCATCTCGGGTCTGTCACTTCTCTGTAAGGAGGTGCATGACATTGTAAAGTTGTCTAATAATTATAAATCTGGCCACATTATCTACTTGTAGAATATAACCAGTAGTCACTGTCGCATGAACTTTTCGTTTTTCTTCTTTCCAATAGGTATGGTCTGAATATGCGTTGCTTGGCAGCTCGGGTCAACTACAAGACTTTGATTGTCATCTGTGCGCTCTTCACATTGGTCACAGTCCTGCTGTGGAATAAGTGTTCCAGTGACAAAGCTATTCAGTTTCCCCGAAACTGGAATAATGGTCTGAGAGCAGATGGAGTAGAAAAAAGAGCTGCTGCCTCTGAGAGTGACAACAGTGTGAACCATGCAGCCAGGCAGCAGCCAGAGGAAGCATCCCCACAGGAACAGCAGAAGGCTCCCCCTGTAGTTGGAGGCTTCAACAGTCATGGGAACAAAATTCTGGGACTCAAATATGAAGAAATTGACTGTCTTATAAATGATGAACACACAATTAAAGGAAGGCGGGAGGGAAATGAGATCTTCCTCCCCTTCACTTGGGTAGAGAAGTATTTTGAAGTTTATGGGAAGATGGTCCAGCATGACGGCTATGATCGGTTTGAGTTCTCTCATAGCTATTCCAAAGTCTATGCACAGAGAGCGCCTTATCACCCTGACGGAGTGTTTATGTCTTTTGAAGGCTACAACGTGGAAGTCCGAGACAGAGTCAAGTGCATAAGTGGTGTGGAAGGTGAGTATCTCACTGGGCCTCTTAGCCAGCTCTTTTGGAAGATAGGCAGTTACAAGTTGTAACTTAAACAGGAACTATCTGATGTAAGGCCCTCCGTCTTTTCAGCAGCCATGCTTGACCGAGAAAGACTACTCTCCCCTCAGGTCAGGATAGAACCCTTAGATAGTCATCTATGTGTTAGGATTTCAGAGAGTAACAAGGCCCTCCCTCCTTGACCAAAAGATATCAATCAGAGGCAGCTAGGTGGTGCAATGGATAAGGCACCAGCCCTAGATTCAGAAGGATCTGAGTTCAAATCCAGCCTCAGACACTTGGCACTTACTAGCTGTGTGACTCTGGGCAAGTCACTTAACCCTCATTGCCTCACCAAAAAAACAAAACAAAACTATAACCTTCCCTAGAGTTGGACAAAAGATATCAATCCCCCTCCCACAGGTGCCTGAAGTTTGCACTGTATAAATTACTCCTTTGAGTTTAGGTGCTATATTTTCAGAAGGCCACTCTTAAAAGGTGGGATTTGTCTATAGGGTTAGGTTGTTGTTGCCTTGAGAGACAAGGTACATACATACACCCTTGCCAGGATGGGGAAAGGGACCTGTTTCCACTTTGACTGGAGAGGGTGGGGTGGAGAGCGTTGGAAGTACTACTGGAGGTTGTGAGAATGATGGTGGGGAGTGGGACAGAAGAAGGGTCAGAGTGAAAGGGGCTTTTTGGTACTTGACAGAATAGACTGTGTTATAATACTCTAGGTGACCTGAGCAAATATGAATTCAGCAAAAGATCAAAGAAATCAAGCTCTCTTTCAGCTAGCCCTGATCTCCCACTTCAGCATCAGTCCAGTATTCCCGAAAGAAGATATCTCGAGTTACCTGTCCCCCAGCATCACTGCAAATGTCAGAAATTGAACTATAACCTTCCCTAGAGCTGGACTTATCTTGCCACTTTCCCCCATTTTGTTCAGTAGTGTGGGCCCCTCCCTGGTCTTCCACAGCCATAGGCTTAAAACTTTAAAATCACTTACCTCTTCCTTCTGTTCCTTCACCCAGAATATGCTAGTTTCCAGGTGCTATTTTTTTTTTCCTATACCAGTGTTTTCATCCAATATAAGCAACTTCTGGCATGCCTCTATCGAAGGCAGCTGCTGCACTTTATGTTTTGAAAAGAGTTGGTTAGGGTAACTGAGATGTTAAGTGACTTACCATGGTCATATAGCTAGTATTTGTCAGAGACAAGACCCAAACCCAGGGCTTCCTGACTCCCAAGCATGCTGCTCTGTGCTAGCCCACACTGCCCAGTGTACTTAATTCTTTTGTAATGTCTCCTGAGACTTGGGCTCACCATTTGAACTTAGATAGGGTGTTCTTAACCTAGGAAATGTGAATTTGAGATTTCTTATATGTTGACAACTATATTCCAGTAGAATTGGTTTCCTTTGTAGTCCTGTGTAATTTATTTTATGCATTAAGAGACATTGTAAGAAGGATCCCATAGCATAGGCTTTACCAGCTGACCAAAGGGATGGGGAGGGGGAGGGTGATGGACACATCTTGATCAAGGAGGGTCTTGTTACTCCTTGAAATCATGACATAAAAAAGCTGCTAAAAATTCCTGGCTTGGACCCTCATTTCATTGTGCCTAAATTACTGCAGTAACGTCCTGATGCTAGCTTTGTGACTGCAGAATTAAGTCACAGAATCTCTGTGAGCCTGTTTCCACATCTGGAAAATAGATATCATGAATGGTTAGTACCTATCTCAGAGGGTTGTTGTAAAGCTTTACATGAAATAATGTATGTAAAGTGCTTTGTAAATTTTAAAGTACCATGTTATTCCTAACTGCCCTCCCTATATCTAGTGCTTCCCATCCTGCATATATCTCTGCCAGATTAATCTTCCTAAAATACTGCTTTCATTATGGCATTCCCCTATTTGACAGCCTCCAGAAAGCCTTTATTGTTTATCAGCTCAGATCTAAATTCTGGCTCATTGCAGGGCTTTCTCAAAGAGGCAGCAGGGGACAGCTAGGTGGCGCAGTGGATAAAGTACCGGCCCTGAATTCAGGAGTACCTGAGTTCAAATCCGGCCTCATACACTTGACACTTACTAGCTGTGTGACCCTGGGCAAGTAACTTAACCCCCATTGCCCCACAAAAACAAAAACAAAAAAGCAAAGAGGCAGCAGGATGTAATCAAAAGGACACCAGATTCAG
Source organism: Dromiciops gliroides (assembly GCF_019393635.1). NCBI lineage: Eukaryota > Metazoa > Chordata > Mammalia > Microbiotheria > Microbiotheriidae > Dromiciops > Dromiciops gliroides. The sequence continues at coordinate 154,022,486 of NC_057862.1, forward strand.
AGTTAGAGATCTAGGTTCAAATCTCAGCTCCGCCAGTTCTTTTTTTAACAGTGGGTGAATCTCTGAGCCTCAGTTCCCTCATCTGGAAAATGAGGGATTTAGACAAGATTTAGAAGGTCCTTTCCATTTCAGTCTTATGAGCCCAGTGAGGGTAATGCCTGGCAAAATAGGAACCATTTTTCCCTTCCTTTTTTTCATTACCCTTCCCTCAGGTGATTAAAAATTATTATCATTTTACACAGACTTTTACTTTTACTTTTCAGCTCCACAGAACACTGCAACAGTTACATCTCACTTTGGAAATCACTTGTCCAAGCAACCTTGGCTGTCTGAATAATACCTTAGAATCCAGAAAGAACTTTTTTTTTAAGCTTCTGAATATCAATAGTAGATATCATCAAGTTAAAGCTCTAATGCTTTTATGCTTGACTTATAAGAGCTACATAGGCACTCCCTCAGAGCCTCCTGGTGCACATGTTGGGCACAGTTCTAAGAAAGTTGCTTACTCAATTTCCTATCCCTCAGAAAAATTAGACAGTTTATTAGAAGGTGGGACTGATCTTTAAAGCTAGGCACATGGCCAGCAGCGGGGAGTGACACCAAAATGACTATGGTAATGTTTTACATAATTGTACATGTATAACCCATATCTGATTGCTTACCGCCTCAGGGAAGGGGAGGGGAGGAAGAGAAGGAGGGGAAAAAATTGGAACTCCAAACTATAAATAAAAATGTGTATTACTTAAAAAAAAATAATCACAAATAAATAAAAGCAGGTGCAAAGACTCTAAAAGCCTGGTGATGTGATCTCTCTGGTGTGGGGATCACATTACTGCATATCCAAGCAGTCCATGAGTGTTTCTTTGTGGGATAGCTCAGTAATTGATCAAATAATGACTATGAATCATTGGAAAACGTTAAATTTTGTTCAATCTATTCTTTTCTAGAAGGCATGAAAGTGGTTACAGACATAAATATCTCCCTAGACCTTGTCAGCATTTCCCAGGCATAGTGAACACATTGTAGCCTAACCCTGTAGTAGATGCATTCGGCCAGTTGTCTGGTACTCAAATCTGACAGGGATGGTCAGAAAGCTTTCTCTCCCAGCAGATTAGCTAGCTGTGACCAGGTCTTGATCCCCAAGGAGTCATCTCTAGCCATCTCGCCTCCCTCCCCACTCTAGGCGTTACTTACACACTGGGAGAGTAGGGGGATAATTTAATATTTTTACTAACCAGAATCATCTCACACACCTCAAAACTACTCCTCCCTCTTCACACTTTGAATGGCATTTTTTTAGGTGAATCAACAGTATCTCTGAGAATGTCTTTCTACCATTCCATTTACAATACTTGTAATTACCATCCCATTGTTCCTAAAACAGACTTTTGCGTATCATGTTGTTTTGCCTGGCATTGTGTTTGTTTCTAGATCAGTTGATGGTAGACAGCTAACATGTAACCAGTAAGAAGACTTTAGACAATTTTAAAAGGGGAAACTAGATAACTGGGAAATACACTTATGGAAATAGATCATTCCCCAAAAGTGTCAGGAAAAATAAAAGAATAAGAATAGAAAAGCTACATTCTTTTGACTAAACCACATCCCTAAAAACAATAATTAGATTAAATTATTAGAATAGTATGAGTGAAAACTTGATAAAAGTTGAATAATTCTATTTAAAACATGTTGGCTCTTAGCAGAGATTCTTCAAAAAAACAAAAAAATAGAATGAGAGCCAGTTCATATGGTTGACCCTATTCCCCAGTGTTGTGAGAATAAAATGAGATATTTGCAAATCATTTAACCCAGTGCCTGGCACATAGTAGGCACTTAATAAATGCATGTTGATATTTTTTACATTAAATTTTGTATTTTAGATTATACAATAAAGCATCCAGTGATTTCATTATTTCTCAAAAGAGCCAAAGAGGTTATGTAATTGATGATGCAATAGAGAATGTAACGTGTCATTGGCAATTCCATGATCTTTACTTATTTCTGATCCTTATTTATGGGCTTGGAGCTCCAGGCTTAGTATGGCCATTGACTCCTGATGAGCCATGGACTAAATTTCTATCCACATGGTGACTTTTTAATTTATTTGAGTGAGCTTATAAAAATCAAGTCCTTAGTTGTATAAATACTATTTTTTCATTTTTAAAAATTGCTAAATACTGCTGCTGAACTAAATTTTCCTTAGCACTGTTTTGTGTCACTCATCTCTTCAAAAACCTTCTGTGCTTCCCCCATTTTCTGCTGTATCAAAGTGTTAAGGGTTAAAATTCTAGCTAGTCTGTCTAAAATATCTAATGAGTGGTCGCCAATAAATTATAAGCTTTAGCAAGAGTTAGGCTTTTAAGCATTTATTAAGGAAAACAAGAATTTGGTAAAGAGAGAGAGAAAGGCCTAGATTCCTATCTATTAAAGGGAGGGCACATTTCTAGCTCCGCTCTCCACCAGAGTCCAAAGGAAAGAGCCTGAGACTGAGCGCCAGTCTCTTCCTTCCTCCTCCCACTCGCCGCGTCACTTCCTTTTCCCAAAGAAAAGACTCCTGGTCTTGCCCTCAAAGACCTTCACTTCATGGGTGGAACTCTTCTACAGTAAGTCTCCAGCAGGTGGCGTCATTCCAATCGTTACAAAAGGGAACTTTCTGCCACCTTTCAAGACCCCCATGACCCGGCCTTCATCTCTTTGGCCATTCTGATGTACTAGAATTCATGCCCAGCTTTCTTGAGAGAACCAGACTGGACTCCTCATAAACATGGAATGCCTTTTCTGTCTTTATCCGTCTATCCGAAGCCTGCCCAGCCCACAGAGCCTCCATCAGTTCTGCTCTACTCCTGTTAACTCTTTCTGGTTATTCCATCCTGTTCCATTTTCTCTGAACTATCAAGTTATTTCACATACTTAGAAACAGCCTTCTATCGTCCATTATCATTTCATGGCTCTGTTGTCCCTAACAAGCTCGTGAGCCTCCTTGAACAGAAGGACCAAACCTTAAGTATTAGCACCTAGCACAAGACTGAACGTTGCTCAATCAACAGTTTTGAAATAGTGGCAGACATATAATTTCTTATTCTATTTTTACTACAGAATCAGAGTTAGTCATTTACTTTCTCTGCCTCCTGAATTGTAGTTATTGATCATCCTTATGTAGGTGAGGAGTTACTCTCTGCAAAAGTGCTGAATCTTTCCTTATTAATAAACAGAAGTAAGGGGTTGCTCAGAGGGTAAGTCTTCTCATTGATGATTTGTGAACTTCTAAAATTACTTTTCAAACCCAGTTTATTAGCCACCTTCTTTTGTAAGCAAGGTAGGTTGGGGCACTTTTTTGATTTTCTTCTGTTTCTTTAGTGGTTCACTTTTACCTTATCAGCCAAAAAATATTGAAACAAACTGAACTCCTAATAAACTGGACTTTAAAATTATATTACAAGGGGAAGGGGCAGCTAGGTGGCGCAGTGGATAAAGCACCAGCCCTGGATTCAGGAGTACCTGAGTTCAAATCTGGCCTCAGACACTTGACACTTACTAGCTATGTGACCCTGGGCAAGTCACTTACTCCCCATTGCCCTGCAAAAAAAAAAAAAAATTATATTACACAGGGATCAGTTTCATTCTTTAAATGAAGATAGATGGATTAGATGATCTCCAAGATCTCTTTCAGTTCTAAATCTAAATAGACAATAAAATATAAAGATCCTATAAGTTTAGAAAACATTTTTGACCCCTTTAGAAGACCAGCACGGACCCATTAAAGCTTGAGTGGGCTGCCACTAGATGGCACATTTGCTCATTTCAATGTCACTGATTGCTGCCATCCATTGCTTCTGGTTTTTATTGTTGAGAACCCAGACATCCATTCATTGTAATAATAATGATAATTCACATTTATATAGTGCCTTAAGGTTTACAGTGCACTTCCTTCACAGTGATCCTCTTAAGTAGGCAGTGTATTAGCCCTGTTTTACAGATGAGGCTCAGAGTAATGAAGCAAAGAATATGCAGCTAGTCTTTAATGAATTTGTAGAAACTCACATAATTAAGGTACAGACATTTAACACAGGTTCAGCTGAACTTTAAGAAAAATCTACTTTTACATATTATGATTCATTACTAATTTCCTTAAAACTAAAGTTGAGCTTGGAAGTGACACGGAAGCTCATGGCCTTGCTGCTCCCAACCAATTCCACTACCGCTTGCTATTGGAGCCTGTGCTCTAATGGCATCTTTCTGATAATAGTATTTGAGAATAATTTCTTTAAGCTTCTGACATTCACAAAGATCAAAGTCTCTTTTTAAGGCAGAGGAGTGAACCTTTATGTGTTAGTTAGCTTTCTTTTTATTTCCCCTTGGCAACTTAGAATTGGTATTGGTCCCATTTTTCCCCCCTTTATTATCAAAAAATGGATCCAAAACTATATAGAGAAAGTTGGGCAGGAACCTGAAATATGGAACACCTTTGCTATTTTGTTAACTCTAATGTCCATTCTACTTCCTTTTTCAAGCCTGAATTTGACTTCTAAGTTTAATCACTATTTAAATAATGAGAATGTTTAATCACTGACTTCTACTTTATGCTAGTACTGTCCAGCAAGTCTCATGCCCAAGATTGTCCTTCTTAGAGTAACTTCCTCATTGCTATCACGTGTGATACGTGATATCATGTGGATGGGCATACATATACCACATTTTTACCAAAGTATCGTATTTTTAAGGAATTATAATGGTGGAAGTAATAATAAAAATAGCTGACATTTACATAGCACTTCATATTATTTCATTTTATGCAGCGTATACACACACATTTAAAGGTTTAACTCAGGAAATTGGACATTAAATTTTCTTACCCATCCTCGTGTTTTAAAGATCCTTCTTATTATTAAAAAAAAAAAATTCTTTCCATGACCTTTTAAGCAAGTGCTTGTGAGCAAGGTCCACACCTTGTCTTTGCAAATGATTAACAATATTCAAGTCTTTAAATTCCTTGAACATGGCTAACTTTTTTAGCAGATATTTTAACCATCAAATGATATGTTTAATTATTAGGCCATATCTTGACATTGATAAAAGAAGAATAAGTAACTATATTGTTACATTTGGCATCCAATAAAATTTCACGTGTAAAAGTCGTGTGATAAGTATCTTTGGTAAAAAGCAGATATTTGTTTCCATACGAAAAATTTTAAGTGTAGGAAACTGAGTTATAGAAAACATAGCCTCTCTGGATGGGATTAATGGTCCCCAGGAAGAAATGATAAGTCCTTAGAAGATCACTTAATTTATAAGTAGTGCTGTGTTTCTATCAAGTTAAATATCAAAGAGAAAATAGTTTAAATAATTATAAAGACAAAATAATTTACTTTTCTAGGTCAAGGTTTTCTTCTTAATTAGAATCACTGATTAAAAGTTGGTAACACTGTAATAAAACAGTAAGGAGTAGTCGGGTTCAAAACTGGTTTTTTAAATGTTTTGACACATTTATTCATTTTATTTCTCTATTTTACAGGCGTACCACTATCCACCCAGTGGGGTCCTCAAGGCTATTTCTACCCAATCCAGATTGCGCAGTATGGTTTAAGTCATTACAGCAAGAATCTAACTGAGAAGTCCCCTCACATTGAGGTTTATGAAACAGCAGAAGACAAGGACAAACACAGTCGGCCTAATGATTGGACTGTGCCAAAGGGCTGCTTCATGGCTAATGTGGCTGATAAGTCTAGACTCACCAATGTTAAACAGTTCGTTGCTCCAGGTGAATTATTTATTATATTAGAATGTTTGCTTCTCTTAAGATAAGATTTATAGCAGATAAAGGTTTTTTTTTTAAATGATGCTTCTTTTAATGTGGATTTGACATAGGATTCCTTCCTCATTTCTTTCTCTCTACAACTATCTGATATTTGTATTTGCAGTATTTCCAACACATGATATGGTTGTATCCAGCATTCAAAGTCTGAAAAATCTTAATTTATCATAATTTACAGTAATGATATCAAATACCCTAGGTACTGGGGGCAGCTAGATGGCGCAGTGGTTAAAGCACCGGCCCTGGGTTCAGGAGTACCTGAGTTCAAATCCGGCCTCAGACACTTGACACTTACTAGCTGTGTGACCGTGGGCAAGTCACTTAACCCCCATTGCCTAAAAAAAACAAAACAAAAAAACAAATACCCTAGGTATTACAATAAGGAACTTAAGAGGGTTACCGAGCAAAATACACCAACTAATACACTAAGCAGGACTATTAAGTATATAAACACTCAAGAAACATCAAGCAAGATATTTCCTGAGGAAGCAACAGCTTTAAAATTGGGCCTTCTGAAACAGAATATTTACTCTGGGAGAGAGAGCTATAGGAGACTTTAGAGATCATTTAGTCCAACTCCCTTATTTTAAATATAATCAAACCAAGAATAAAGAAAAATGATCTTAGGAGTTTTTTTCCTAATTTTTATTTCACTATTTTCAAAATCTTTTTTTCTTAGGGAAGAAATCCCCAAATTTCCCAATAAAAGCCAGTAAAAGAATGTGGTCTGATTGACAAATCTAGCCTTTTCTAGCTAGCATTTTAATAACATTTGCTATACTTATTGTAAAGAAAGACAATTTAGCTCTATTTGGGTAGAATATAAAGCTCTTTTTAACACGAATGGATTAGTGATGTTAATACTGCATCTTTATAGCTGATTTCAAGTGCTGGATTTCTCTAATGGTCCTCCTTCTACATTTAAAAGTTAAAAATCTATATCTAACCTCACACTTTGCTCTATAAAGAAAGAATAGCTGAAAGGGGCTAGAGAGAATTATGGAACCACGCTAACTGGGGACACTACCAATTTATGTGACGATCTCACCTGGACCCTTGCTAGAAGAAGACATCCTTTTATACCTCCCTAATGGATTCACTAGCTCACTTACCATAGCAGCTTTTCCAAAGATTTTCATCCCTCTTCAAGCCTCTCATTTCACTGTCCTCCCCTTACCCACCACCCTAAGGCTAGCCACCTTGTATCATATTTTTTCATCTTTAATCTTTTTTTAATTACATGTTTTTTAAAAAAAACAATTTTTGACATTTAAAAAAAGCTTTGAGTTCCAAATTCTCCCACACCCCTTTCCACTCCTCCCTCATTGAGAAGGCAAGCATGGTTACACACATGCAGTCAACTCTTGCATCGTACTTCACTGAGAAAAGTGAGGCCTTTCTCTGAGAAGTCCCTCTTCTCCCCTCTTCCTTATCTTACAAGACTCAAAGATCTTATTCCACCCCCCCCCACCTTTCTCCTCCTTCACAACTCCATCTCATATGAAGAAGTGCCCCTTCTCCTTGCCAAGGCACACCCCTCTTGATGCACCTTTAATGCCTGTGCATCCACTCATCCTCAGCAGAGTGCCCCTTCAGTCATCTTCACTCTCCCACTAATCTTCCTTCTCACCCTTTCTACTGGCTGCTGCCATGCTGCCTACAGATATGCCCACATCTCTCCCCATCCTTAGGAAAACTCACTAGATCTAACCATCCCCACTAGCTGTCATCCTATATCTCTCCTTTCAGGGCTAGACTACTTGAAAAAGCCGTCTACACTCTGTGCCTTCGTTTCCTTTGCTCCCCCTCTCTTCGGAACCCTCTGGAGTATGGTCTCCTAGATCATCATTCAAATGAAAACGTCTCTCTCCAAAGTTACCAGTCATCTCGGCTGCCAGATCTAACGGCCTTTTCTCAATGCTCATCCTTCTTGGCTTCTCTGCAGCATACGCCACTGTCACTTTTTCTCCTGACTGCTCTTTTCTAGGCGTTTTTCCTGGCACTGCATTCTCTACATTCACCTGCCTGTCTCACCGTTTCCTCTCCTTTGCTGAATCTTCATCATGTCATGCCCTCAAGCTAGGCTCTGTCCTGGGTCATCTTTCCTGTCTACACTCCATCGATCCCTGGGTAATCTCATCAGGTCCCATGGGTTCAATTTCCATTTCTATTCTGATGATTCCTCGATCAATATGCTCAGCCCTAGTTTGTCTCCTGAGCACTAGTCCTATATCACCAGCTGGCTGCTGTCCATAGTGACCTGGGTGTTCTGGAGGCATCTCACTTCCAAAAGATCCAAAACCAGATCTTTCCCCCCAAAACCCATCCCTCTCTGTTACTGTTGAGAGTATCACCAACCTGTCAGTCTCTCAGCAGTCATCCTTGACTCTTTTCTCTCATTTACCTCACATATTTAATCTGTTGCCAAATCTTATATATGCCTCTGTGACATCAGTCATACAGGTCTCCTCTCCACCCAACTGGGTAGTGTAGTGGATCGGGCACTGGATCTGGAGTTAGGAAAATCTGAGTTTCAAACCCACCCTCTCAAACACTCACTAACTGTGCAACCCTAAACAAGTCATTTACCACTTTGCCTCAGTTTCCTCATCTATAAAATGGGGGTAATAATAGCAGTGGCTCCCTCGAAGTTATGAGGACAAAATGAGATATTAAACATAAAGTTCTTCACATACCTTAAAGCACAATAAATACTAGCTAACATTATTATATTTATCAATGTCCTCTCTAAAATATGGTGTCTAGAACTGAACACAGTACTTGAATGTAGTATGACCAAGGTACAGTACATAGTACTGGACATATGCCTTTCTTAATGTAGTATTAAGATCACATTAGCTTTCTGAGCTGTGCTGCTGCCTCCCATGCGGTTGCCATCCACTGAAACCCCCAAGTCTTCTACAGATGAGCCTCTCTCCAGCCATTTCTTTCCCCATCTTGTAGTGAAGTGGATTTTTTAAAAAACTAAATCGACTTTATATTTATCCTTGTTAAATTTAATCTTGCTAGATTCAGCCCACTGTTCTAACCTGTCAAGATCTTTTTGGGGTTTGACTCAATTATACAGTTTCAGCTATCCATCCGGATTTTGTTGCTTGCAAGTCTGATGAGCTCACCCTCTGTATATTTTTAATACACATCACTGATAAAAGTGTTAAATAGGGGGCAGCTAGGTGGTGCAGTGGATAAAGCACCAGCCCTGGATTCCAGAGTACCTGAGTTCAAATCCGGCCTCAGACACTTGACACTTACTAGCTGTGTGACCCTGGGCAAGTCACTTAACCCTCATTGCCCCGCCCCCCCCCCAAAAAAAAAGTGTTAAACGGTCCATGGCTAAGCACAGATTTCTGAGAATGTCTGCTAGACAGCTTTTTATAAGGTAACATCAGACCACTATTAAAGACTTAATAGCAGTTTGATGGTCTTTAAGCCTAGCCATTCAACCAGTTCTGAGTCTGTCTACACTATACTGACGTGTGGTCTGGTCTGTGTGTCTCCATACTTTCCACAAGAGTGGAAGGAGAAATTCTGTCAAATGCTTTGCTAAAAAAAAATCTAGGTAAACTCTACCTCTAACATTTTCTCCATCTACCAGGCTAGTAACAGTGTCAGAAAGAGATATGTGGTTAGTCTGCCATGACTTACTTTTTGGCTGTTTGTGATGACTAGTTCCTTTTCTAAATATTCATTAAGAATCCCTTTAGGGCGGCTAGGTGGCGCAGTGGATAAAGCACCGGCCCTGAATTCAGGAGTACCTGAGTTCAAATCCAGTCTCAGATACTTGACACTTACTAGCTGTGTGACCCTGGGCAAGTCACTTTACCCCCATTGCCCCGCAAAAAAAACAAAAACAAAAGAATCCCTTTAATAGGGCAGCTAGATGGTGCAGTGGATAAAGCACCGGCCCTGGATTCAGGAGGACCTGAGTTCAAATTCGGCCTCAGACACTTAACACTTACTAGCTGTGTGACCCTGGGCAAGTCACTTAACCCCAACTGCCTCACTAAAAAAAAAAAAAAGAAAAAAAAAAGAATCCCTTTAATACATGATCTAGTAGTTTGCCAAGGATTAGAGTCCCATTCTCTTCCTTTTTTGATAATAGTGACATTTGTCTGTTTCTGATCCTATAATATCACTTTCAGTCTCCACGGGCTTTCAAAGATGGCTGACAGTAGGTCAGCAATCACAAATTCCAATTCTTTCAGTATTGTAGGATAGAGTTCATCAATCCCTAGTGACTTGATTTAATCAAGGACAACTGGGTACTCCCTTCCTAAATCCATACTTCTCATGAGAATCCACTAAGGACTAGCCATTTTTGTTCTGTCCTTTCCAATCCTGTTTTCCTTGGCAGCTCTTTGTCATCAGTTATCCCATCTATCAATTCCCTTCTTCCTTTCTTTTCTTTTTCCCATTTTTTTGCTGTCCTTAGTCATTCTGAGTTTTAGCATGGGCACTGTTCTTTTAGGCATATGTCACTTTTGTAGTCATTTACCTTTTCTCTGGACTTTTTGTCCAGAGGTCCTATTAGACTATGCCCAAGGTTTCTTTCTGTGTCCATTAAGAATTTTAAGATGTTACAGGGAGGGGCAGCTAGGTGGCGCAGTGGATAAGGCACTAGCCTTGAACTCAGGAGGACCTGAGTTCAAACCCAGCCTCAGACACTTACTAGCTGTGTGACCCTGGGCAAGTCACTTAACCCCCATTGCCCTGCAAAAAAAAAAAAAAAGATGTTACAGGGGTTGTTGTTTTTTTCCCCCCCAGATTGCCAATCACTACCATTTAACCAACCAGTTCTTCCTTGCTGGTCACAAGTATAAAATAACAACCCTCCCATTACTTCCTCTACTTTAAGAGATGGAACTGTCAAAAAACAACAACAACAACAATAACCAAGTTGAAAATGCTCAGCTTACACAGCAGCTCAGTGTGGAGAGTGCAGACTGGACTCTGGAGCACTGAACTTCCACTCTCATTACAGCCTCCTGCTTATCATGTGACCCTGAGACAATTTTAGAAGACTTGCCAAACATTGCATAAAATTAGGCTGAAAGATTAGAAATTTTCCACTCCCTAGTCTAAGCAATGTTATTATGCTTGGTGAAAATACTCTCTTTGGTATCACCTCCTTCTGAAAACTTTTCCAAAGTGGTTTTTTGTTGTTGTTGGACAGTTATTCTCACCTCCTCTTATTTAATTCTAGAAAGTTTTGTTGTTTGGGGAGGGGAGTAGACTCAATGCAGGACATAGTCCAAAGAAAATTGCTATCCCTGAGTGATGCAAATGATGCAAAAAAAAAAAAAAAATCTGACAAACCAAGGCAAATTATCTAAAAATCACTCAGAAAACTTTGCCACTAGCAAAGGCTGCTTTTGTGGCAAGTTATATAGACTATAGAGCTTTACAAGAAAAAAAGTTTTAGGAACAAGATAAAAATTAAAGGTTACCCATTATTTAGACTGTAGTAAGCACTCATCAGTTCATTACTTAAGACTACAATAGTAGATTTGTATTGTAGCCTTCACAATCAGCAGATTATTCTGCCCTCACTAGAAGATGAAGAGAGAATATAAAAGAAATCCCATAAACTGCTGTCCTCTTAATAGTTATCTTCTAAAAAGACACAAGGGTGTTCTTGACGACTTTTCCCTTGGAGACAAGTCCAAGTTGCTAGTGAAAATTTCTTTATTGTCTTTTTCAAGTAATGGGCTCATTAATTCTAATGGATATTGATTAGTGGGGAAAAATACATTACATCCTTATTAATGAGTCTGTCTTAGTAAAGAAGGAAATGTTGCATAAAATTAATTTGGTTTTATTAGTGACTTTATTAATGAAAATGCTTTCATATGACATTCGAATAAATCCAGTATATTAAAAATATAATTTTAACAATTATTGGGGGGAAAAAACTAGGTGAAGGGCAAGATAATGCCTCTTCAAAGAAGAGCTGGATTAATAAAAAACTGATATGACTTGAAACCACACCAGAATAAAAACAAAAACATTACTACTAGGTCATATAGTATTTTGAAAAAGCCAAAATATAAATCCCCATGATGGTTTGAAATTTGTAATAACTTGTTGGGAATTATAAGAGAACAAACAGACACCTAAAATCCCAAGATTACTCTCTCCTTCAGTGGAAAAGAGCCTAAACTGAAAGACAAATAAATGTAGCAGAAATAGTATTCCAGACTGAGTCTGTATTTTAAATGTTTATCTGTATACCAGAATCTATTAAGCAGCTGCTAAGTGCCCAGTAGGATGCTAAGTTTTGGGGAGAGAACAGTCATGAAAACCTAGAGAGGAAAAAGGATCCAGAGGAGACGGCAGTCTGCAGTGTCAGGGGCTGTTGTTGTTGTCTTTGGTTCTCCAAGAGTACCATGATGTCAGGGTCATGTCATGAATTGGATTTAAGTGAGACAGGGCTGTGCAAGGTCACCAACCTCACTTTTTCCTCCAGAGCCATCTGGGTCCAGTAGCAGGATATAGATCAGGACAACTGGAGATGGCCCTGGATGTTTAAGGCAGTTGGGGTTAAGTGACTTGCCCAGGGTCATACAGCTAGTATGTGTCAGGGTGAGACTTGAACTCAGGTCTTCCCAACTTAAATGCCAGTGCTGTATCCACTGCACCACCTAGCTGCTCTGGCACAGACTGCAGGGAGGTCAAAAGGGTTAGGAATTGAAAAAAGGACATTAAATGTGGCCATTTAGAGACCATTGATAACTTTGGAGAGAGATGAATTAGGAAACTGGAAACCATGTTGCAGAGGGTTTAGAAAAGTGGCGGATTTTCAAGGAGTTCCACTTAGACCCAGTGAACAGAATTCTAGGAATAATCAGTAGAGACAGGAAAGAAGCAAAGTTAGGCATGATAAAAGGGAAGACATTGCTTAAAATGAGAGCTGCCCAAAAGTAGATTTCTCTCTTACTCAGAGTATTTGGTAGGAGCAGGTTCTTATTCCAGTGCGAAGTCTGTACTGGGTGACCTCCAAAGGCCCCTTTCTGTTCTTAGATTTTGTAAGCGTGCCTGCAATGGCATTCTGGGCTGCAGCCTACAAACTTCTTCCTGATTTATCAACCTTGCTCAGGCTGTAGGCCTGAGTGATATGAACATGACACCTCCTCAGAAGCTGCCTCACATTTGGTTTTTACAATATTTAATAAACAACACGATTGATCGGATATTCCCACTAATGTAGTTACTACATGTATGCATGTGTCCCAAAAATCTCAGCCCACTTTTAAGCCATTAAAGCTTTAAAGATTTTCTAGACACCCTGTATGTGCATATATGTAATAACTACTACATTAGTTGGAATATTTAATGATCATTTTACTAAATAGTTTAAAAAACTAAATGTGATACAGTTTCTGAGGAGGGATCATCTATTTCTACATAATATTCATACATGTATAAAGAAAACTAATTTTCAAAGAATGAGAACAATAAAAATACATTGAACTATAATTCTAATAAGCATAATTTAATCTGATTTTTTTTTTTTTTAGTGAGGCAGTTGGGGTTAAGTGACTTGCCCAAGGTCACACAGCTAGTAAGTGTTAAGTGTCTGAAGCTGGATTTGAACTCAGGTACTCCTGACTCCAGGGCCGGTGCTCTATCCTCTGCACCACCTAGCTGCCCCTTAATCTGATTTTTAAAAGATTGTTATGGTGAATATTATACAGAAATGCTGGTTAGTAAAGACCATCTATTGACATTAAGCTGGCTAACATTACTTTCGCTTTACCAGAAATCTGAAATATGGTGCCCCTACCAGAACTCACGCAGCTTGAGCTTGGTGCTCATGCTTAACAAGATGCAAATACATCTTTGGAGTAATTCCAGTAGCCATTTATCCCATAAAATCAGGTGACCTTTAGTTCTCAAAATCTATACCCGCAGAACTTAAACTCTGCTGCTAGGCTTCTAAACAGATTTATCATTAGAAAATTAGCCAGGGGGCCGGCTAGATAGCACAATGGATAAAGCACCGGCCCTGGATTCAGGAGTACCTGAGTTCAAATCCGGCCTCAGACACTTGACACTTACTAGCTGTGTGACCCTGGGCAAGTCACTTAACCCCCATTGCCCCGCAAAACAAAACAAAACAAAAGAAAAAAAAAAGAAAATTAGCCAGGAGGTAATTAAAGTTTCTGGCCATATCCCTTGACAAAACCACTAGGGATGAAAGGGTTACAATCTGTACCTACGGATAAAGTATCCCGATCGGTGAAATCATGGTTCTCTTGAGGTGTATTCTAGGCAAAACAGAAGACGGGACATATCTATTAGCTATTCTGTTGTTGCTACTGCCAGACACACACAAACCATAGATCAGGCAGCATTAGGTTATAGAAAAAGTTTAGCCTAACACCTGAGAAACTTATTCTGAATCCTCTGCAGCAAAATAGGACTAGTCCCATTTAGCTGCAGGGAGAGGAGACTTGGGGGTGGGGGGGGAGATAAGAGGTTTTTGTTTTAATATTTTAAAAAGCCACTCTGGATTCACTAATTTCATCATTTATTTATGCTCAATTTAGCTGTAAGAAACAATGAACTGACACCTAAATTGAAATGTTAATTTCAATTTAATGGCCAAATTGAAATGTTAATTTTAATTTAGGTGTCAGTTTGTTATACTGAATACCCTTGAAGCAGGCAGATTTACCTTTTATCTGGTGGTGTTTTTCCAGTGTAGTTTTCAGGAAGAATTTCATTAAAATGTTGTTGAAATTGAGTGGTTTTTTTTTTCTAATCAGCCTTCTGTTGGTACCTGTGTTTGTGTGTCCTCCCTCCAGAAACCAGTGAGGGCGTCTCTCTACAGCTTGGAAACACAAAAGACTTCATTATTTCTTTTGACCTCAAGTTACTGACAAATGGGAGTGTATCTGTGGTTTTGGAAACCACAGAGAAAAACCAGCTCTTCACAGTGCATTATGTTTCAAATACTCAGCTGATTGCTTTTAAAGAAAGAGACATTTACTATGGCATTGGGCCCAGAACTAGTTGGAGCACTGTCACTAGAGACCTGGTCACTGATCTCAGGAAAGGAGTGGGTCTCTCCAACACAAAAGCTGTCAAGCAGACCAAAATAATGCCTAAGAAAGTCGTTAGGTTAATTGCAAAAGGGAAAGGCTTCCTCGACAACATCACCATCTCTACCACAGCCCACATGGCTGCTTTCTTTGCCGCGAGCCACTGGCTGGTCAAAAACCAGGATGAGAAAGGTGGCTGGCCCATCATGGTGACGCGAAAGTTAGGGGAAGGGTTCAGATCTTTAGAGCCCGGCTGGTATTCTGCCATGGCCCAAGGACAAGCAATTTCCACCTTAGTAAGAGCCTATCTCTTAACAAAGGACCACGTGTTCCTTGACTCGGCTTTACGGGCAACGGCACCTTACAAGTTCTTGTCAGAGCAGCACGGAGTGAAAGCTGTCTTCATGAACAAGTACGATTGGTATGAAGAGTATCCAACCACCCCTAGCTCATTTGTTTTAAATGGCTTCATGTATTCTTTAATTGGACTCTATGACTTAAAAGAAACTGCAGGGGAGAAGCTAGGGAGAGAAGCAAAGCTGTTGTATGAGCGTGGCATGGAGTCCCTGAAAGCCATGCTCCCCTTGTATGATACCGGCTCAGGCACAATCTATGACCTGCGGCACTTCATGCTGGGCATCGCTCCCAACCTGGCCCGCTGGGACTATCACACCACGCATATCAACCAGCTCCAGCTGCTGAGCACCATCGATGAGTCCCCTGTCTTCAGAGAGTTCGTCAAGAGGTGGAAAAGTTACCTTAAAGGCAGCAGAGCAAAGCACAACTAGAGCTTGAGACCAAAATCGCATTTCCGCCATCTGCTGTCCATAGGGACGATCCAGAAAAAAAACGCGCGTTTTAAAAGGTCGCATACTAAGTTTTCACAGACAACTTTAAAGAAGTGATCCTTAAAGCTAATCAGAAATAATTGCATTCCATGATGTGGATGTTAAGAAGCCTAAGTGACATTTCTAGCATGAGGGCTGAATAAAGGCTATACTCCCTTTACCTTGCTTACCCATAATCCAATTTGATTAGACATGCCTTAAAAAAATTCACACTGTTTGGGGAACATCATTTTCTTCTTCTATGAAAATGGTTAAATAGCCATATAGTCCTTCTGTCTAGCCCTTGCGTGAAAATCTAGTATGTGGCCTCTTTTAAAATGAAATTATTTATGTGTGTGTTGGGAGCAGAGTACAGAAAAATCATGTGCTGTAATGAGGTAAATGTCTACTTGTTGACTGGATAGTGGACTGTGTACATCTTTTTTAAAAGATGTTTCTTTTCTACAGAATAATTTGGGGGGGCATTTGTTAAATTTGGTATATATGGAGAAATATTTTGAGCTCTTGGTTTTCTTGAAATGTATAAATTAAAAACATACAGCCAGTTTTCTGGCTTCAGAGTTACATTCTGTAAGCACAAATAAGAGTGAAAATCGTTGACTGCACAATTGCAAAACTACCATTCATTTTTGATGAAACTTGATCTCCAATCAGTTAGTTGAAAGTTTGATCATCAATCAGTCCCCCCCTGCCATAGCATTGGGTTCTTTTTGTCACTGTTGGGAATTTTGTATTGTATTTCAGGTTATATTTAAGAATTCTGTTCATTTTGATACCACAATTCTTTGTGAAACTTTGTCATCAGCCTAGATTTGTTAAGGATCTAATTTTCATAGCCTGCAGAAAAACTTGACTTAAACTTGTAATAGGACTGAGTAGCTTCTTTTCTTGAGTAATTCACCTTAAGGGCTTTTTGAATCAGTGTCTATTGTTAGAATCATTCCCCACCCCCATATGTGCTCTAAAGGGGGAACAATGTAGTATAAGCATTAAATTCAAGACACATGCTTTTTTCATACTATAAGCTATTGTTGTAATGCACATTAAATATTTTTTCTGGCATTAGAGAAAATTATTTCAGCAGTTGGACAAAAGAGAAGCTGCTTCTACATGTAGGCAGGTTTCATAGCCCTTCACATCCACATGGGTATTATCTGGATGGCTAAAGGCCTTCAGAGTCATTGATCAGGTCATTGGGCTAGTGGGGGTGGGGTGACTATAATTTGCCACTGGCCTTTGTCTTAATTCCATTAGTAACTGGTTGGTTACAGGCAATTAGATTAATGCCTTATAGCAATACTGTGACTTATAAACATAAGGCCCCACAATTCCCAAGAAATAAGCCTGTCGAGTACAACATGGCTTAGCTACTCATACCAAATGGTTACCAGAAACCAAATATATGCCCTATCAATCTGCAAAATTGATTTTACTTGTGGATCAAGAAAGGGAAATGAAATTTTGAAGAGAGGCTTCATGAGCCAAGGAAAAGATACCTGTCAGCACTGAGATAAAATAAATCTGATCATAGAAGATGCAGGCTTGAAGCAACCAATGTGGTTAACCATTAGTTTTTTAATTTTGCAGTCTGAAAATTCTCGACTCAGAAAGCTTTTTTTTTTTCTTCCTCAGTGCTAGAGTCCGGAAAGTCTATGTGTAATCACCCCATTTGATTCTTTGTGATAACTAGGCTATTCTAGAAATATGAATGGTCCGGCCTTTTCCCGGATGTGTTTGCACACCCCTCAAGGAGCTCAGATTAGGAGGATTCACAAGAGTGTTATGGTACTGTTTTGGAGACAAATATCAGTCAGTGCCTTAGCAATTCGGCTGTCTTCCTCGCAGGATAGGAATGCAGTGATTTTCACCCAGAAATGTTAGAAATGAATGGCATTGGTGTGTCTGTGCTGTTGGTCTGACCTTATATTCTTTACTGCAGCAGCTGCAGCGTGATTTCCTTGGTCCTAAGAGAGTTCCCTGAACCCGTGGCACCATTGTTGGGAAAAACATATGGAGACAGCATCATTATTTTCCCCCTAAACCATCCGTTCTTTGCATTTGTAATTGTCTCCATAGATACCCTCAGTGAGAGCTGCTTATATTTAAACCCTTTGACCTGTGCACTCTTGTTCTGAGCTTGGCCAGGGGTGAGGCTGGGTATCAGGAAGAGGAGAGGGAATGGGACTAGTGTGTAGAATTGCATTGGTCTTGCCTTTAGTTGACTCTGATTTGAACCTAAACCTCTTTTGGCATTTCACATGGAAAATCAAATCATCCAAGAGTGAAGGGACTCGGGTTCCACTTGACCTTTGGATCGGGAGTATTGTACATAGGTTTCATCTAAGAAACATGATGCATGTGAGTATATGCAACAGTGACACACAAGCACAACTCCGCAAGCGTGGCAGTCTTCTTTTCTTGACCAGTGTATGAAAGCTGTGCACTGGGAGCTGCTATTTTCATCCACTTCTCGTCTCTTTTCTCTTGTTTCTTCTTTGTTGTACATGTGGGTTATACACCATGTGTTAAATATGCAATAAAGTGTTTACTGGATGCCCTTGTGAAGGGTAGTCCTTTGTAAAGCTGTACAGACTTTGCAGTTCAAGCACAATGTGCACATGTTAGTTTTATATACAGCGAAACTTGATTTTTTTGCAGACGGAAAGGTATTATGTTTCTATACAAAGTAAATGGATTGTTTGTGCTTAATGTAAAGCTGCTTTATAAAATTGTAAAATAAAGTTTTTATCTTGAGCGCTATGCCTGAGTGCTTCCATTTGGCCCCTCATATTCCAGGAAAGTGTGGAGGAAACAGGCCAGGGTCAAGTGAGTGACCGCTCCAGCCCATTACTTCCACAGCCATTCTGAAAATAGAACTTCCTGTCAGACCCATGCTACTTAATGTGCTCTTCTAGCCTTAAACTACCTGCTGAGGGCCTAGGGAGGATCCAAGAATTGTGAGGGCCAGCCCTCAAACTTGCACAAAACTAACATGGGAAACTCATGGGGAAATAGGTGCATGGGCGGGGAGGGTGACCACCTGACTATGGAAAGTTCCCCTTGGGGTGGGGAAAGCTTTCTGAGAGTCAGGGGGATAGTCCTGACCTCTGGAGTTATCTCTGTCTCCTAGCTCAGGTAGTAGCCACGCCTAACAGATTTTCTTGTTATAGAATTTAATCTTTCCCTACTTAGGTGTGTCCATCCTGATAGTTAGTTGGCCCAACCCCCCAGTCAGAAACCATTTTGGAACAGGGCTAAATAATGCCTGACTAAACTTGGGTGCTGAGAGGTTTGCAAAGTGCTCTCTTAGTAGTTTGACACATGTCATGACATCACATGTGACCTAAATAAGTACCAGAATTCAGAGAAGGGAGAAGTAAATCATGGTGGGTTGGAGACTTCACAATGGTATCTGATTCTGGTCCTTGAGGGAGAGGGCAGAATTTGGATATGCAGAATAGAAGGGGAGGATGTTTAAGGCCAAGGATAAAATCTTCAGAAACAGCATCACAGCAGGAACAAGGATACCCTTTTCTTTCCTGTTTGGATAACCCTATTAACTCAGTGAATCCTTTCTCACACCTGTTTGTACTTGCCCATCTTCCACAACACCAAGTACTGGCCATCTTCTTTTTAAAAACAGGGGTGGAGGGAGCAGTTAGGTGGCACAGTGGATAAAGCATCAGCTCTGGATTCAGGAGGACCTGAGTTTAAATTCCAGCCTCAGACACTTGACACTTACTAGCTGTGTGACCCTGGGCAAGTCACTTAACCCTCACTGCCCTGCAAAACACAAAAACAAAAAAAAAGACTCCTCGGACCATTGGGATCTGATTCATGGATATGTACAAAAGTGTAATCCTGTATCTGACTAAACACAGTGTTCTTTCCCAAAACTCGGCAGGGTGGAATGTAACTCATAAAGCCAGAGGTCCACATACAAACTCCCATGCCCCCACTACTCATTACCCTCAGAGATCTCATCCGTGGTTGCTGCAGCTTTCCTTGCCCCCATCATCATGGCAAGATCTCAAGCTCCCCCAGACATCATGGAGTCTATCCATGTCTTTTGGCAAGTCAATTTCACCTTGGTTGAACAAAATAATTTGCTTCCCTTCTAAAATTTTCTAAGATATATATTTAGATATGATGTAGCCTTTCATACATACATATATATATAAATTCTATAATATATGTGTATGTTATTTGTCTATAAATATATTTACAATCTTCCTGGAATGATTGATTCCTTGCATATGTGTGCTATATGCGACGTATATATGTATACATATATACATACATGTATGTATACATGTATGTATGTAAATTGTGTATTTTCAGATTCAGCCTCGGACATTCACTAGCTGTGTGACCCTGGACAAGTCACTTAACCTCTGTTTGCCTTAACCTACTGGAGAAGGAAATGACAAACCACTCAAGTAGCTTTGCCGAGAAAACCCCATGAACAGTATGGTCCACAGGATCAGGAAGTGTCAGACACCACTGAATGACTGAACAACAATGATACATGTATATATCCACAGGTGTATGTACCTGTAGTCACCAACAAGTTATCTGCTCATAGTTATTCTGCAGGACTTTTCTCAACCTGTATTTGAAACTGAACTGTTTTGATATATTGAATACCTTTGATACCTTGTCCACATAGGAGCACTTGAGCATTAAACTTCACCCACATACAACAGTCCTAGCCTTACAGTACCTATAAGTAAGTCGCTATTGTATTCTAGACCAGCTTAACATTCATCTATTCATTGTCTTCTGTCTTTAAAATGCCCTGAAATAATAGCCAAATGGCCCAGGGTTACCATTCAATAAGATAGGTTAGGAAGCAGGGGATCTGGATCCCTTAGCTTTGTCAAGGATTTAACTGTAGCATTATAAATCTGCCCCCCTTCTTTGGTCTGTGCTTTCTTCATAATGTCTGCTCCAGAATTTTCCAAGAATGAGAATTTTAAATTGAGGTTTGGGGCCTTAGGGTATCTGTAGGCACGGGTGATAGGTCGTGGAATGAGCGAGCTCTGGATTTGGGGTCCAAAGAACCATCTTGTCACCTTGTACAATTAATTTCCCTTTTCCAGACTTGTATCCTTACAAAATAAGGAGGTAAGGAAAGATGATCGATCTCTGAGGATCCTTCCAGCTTTGAAATCTTAGGATCCTAGGAATTTAAAACTACAGAGCGCTGTAATAATCACCATTAATAAATGCTAGCTAGTCAGTTTTTGTTTAGATGTATGAAGTCATCCTACATACGAGTCTTGAAGTCGTTCTGGGTTTAACGGCAGGATATAAAATCTAGATTGCAGACAAAATCTAGACTTTCATTACTCCCATTCGCTAAGAGTGGGAAATTGAAAATAGAAGTGAATTTAAATGTTGTCATGGTGATTAATTTGAATGTTTGCTGCCCAATTTGTGGTGAAAGGAGATACATTTACCATCTGCCTAGGGTGATTGATACCTTGTGCACACGTGCTACATCTCCTGCATGTTAAACGGCAATTCTAAATTGTTCCACTAATTCTTTTCCAGAAAGAGAAAGAAATGTAGAGCTAGCATTGCTGTGATGCCCTCTTTCTGTAGAGTGGCAGAGGGAAGGGAGTGAAGGGGGAGGGGGCATGCTGTTGACAATTGAAATACCCTGCATCTGGGGCACTAAGCAAGCAGTTTAGCTCAGTTGCCATTAGGTAAAACCTCTGCTATACCTGAGGCTTAACATCGGTGAAAATCTAGGGTTTTACCCCATAATCTGCTGTACTCCCATCTGTGCCCTGAAATCTCTGATTGCATTTTGAGGTGAGAATGGCTGCTTTATTCCAGTTGAGGAAAATCTAGTCAAGAAAGGAAATGAATCCCATTGGAAGCTCTGTTTGTATGTAAACACTTGGCAAAATGGCTCCTTTTTAATGGGTCGACCTCCTTTTTAACACCTGTGAAGTGAAATCTGGGCCACCCATCTTAATAGAGCAGCACTTGCTTCTTGAGGTGAATGCTTAAATTCCATCACCTGAAAAACAATCGCTAGCTCTTCTTTAGAAAGGTGGGATTTTAGAGGGCAGCTAGGTGGCACAGTGGATAAAGCACCAGCCCTGGATTCAGGAGGATCTGAGTTCAAATTTGACCTCAGACACTTACTAGCTGTGTGACCCCGGGTAAGTCACTTAACCCTCATTGTCCTGACCAAAAAAGAAAAGAAAAGAAAAAGAAAGGTGGGATTTTAGAGCTGGAAAGGACCTTAGAAATCCAGACCAGCTCCTTCAGATGAAAAGAACTCAGGCCTTGATTTGCCAGCAGACAGTAAGATATAGAGTTGGTGTCCTGTGACTCCAGATTCAGGGCTCTTTCCATCACACCAGAATGCCCTCCTGCTTTCTCCAACCTCTAGCCATAGGCACCTTTGCTTCCCAGAAATGCACCCTAGGCATTAGGGGTGGAGTTCTTATCTTGCTGGCATTGGACTTGGAAACAAGACCTAGGTTCAAAACTGGACTCAGTTCTGACACTCCCAAGTGCTACCAGACCAAATTAAAATGTCATTAGGAAATATTTAACAAAATTAAAATACAGTAGAAGATAGGTCATTTTAATATGTGGTTTTCTAAGTCAATATGCAGTCTGCAGTAAGGTATAATAATGTCACCTTCCTCTCCACCTGCACTGATACCTTACAACAGTGAAATCACAGGTCTAGGCAAAACATTTTTCATTCCTGTGACCTTAGGATATAGATTTAAAGAACTTTCGTGATGGAGTCCAACGCCTTTATTTTACAGATGAAGAAGCTGTCATAGAGAGGTAACAACACTTGCCCATTCATGGTCACAAAGTTATGTCATCTTGAACAAGTTGAGTCCTCTGTAAAAAGGTTAACAATCCTTGCATTACTCACCTACTGGGGTC
Source organism: Dromiciops gliroides (assembly GCF_019393635.1). Classification (NCBI taxonomy): domain Eukaryota; kingdom Metazoa; phylum Chordata; class Mammalia; order Microbiotheria; family Microbiotheriidae; genus Dromiciops; species Dromiciops gliroides. The sequence continues at coordinate 154,045,135 of NC_057862.1, forward strand.
ATTGTGAGGAAAGTGCTATGTAAACCTTAAATTAGTCTAGGAACATAAGTCATTATTACTGCGTGAACTTAAGCTGCCATTATTTTAGTATTATTCATGCCCTGGCACTGACAGTAGCTTCTCAGTCCCACAGAAGGTTTACAGGCTAATATAAGGGTCATTTGTTGCTTAATGCATGTGTTGCTTTATCTTCGGGAAACACTGTTATAGATAAGAGCCCATTTCCCCTTTCTGTTATTTACCAACTACACCAAGAGGTGTCGGAAACAGTGAGCAGCCTTTCCACTCTCTCACCAATAGTCTTTCTAGGACTATGTATGATTGGGGGAGGGAGGTCTTCCTCCACCAGCCTTTAAAGCTCCCCATGTTACTCAGTTTTCACTAAAAACTAATGAATGCATTATTTTCCACTATCGTTAATTCCCAACTTGTAAAAGAAATTTGATCAACTTACCCATGAATTACCAGTGTAGTCCATTACATAGAGTTGTAGAATATATTGAAATAAATGCAATCTTAGCGATTATGATTCCTATCAATGATTATGATTCACATTAATATGAATGAACTTTCATGATGTTAATATGAATATTTGTGAATATCAATGAGTTACTTTTAAATAATGTACCTATCGAACTAGGATATTAGCATCTGCTTTGCCACTGAATCCTGAGGACCATGGGGCCTTTCCTTTTGACTCCCAACTGAAATTTCTATGTGTTCTCTTTGCCTGTTAAATGTGAGCTCCTAAAGAATTGGAACTGTCTTGCTTTTATGTTTATTTTCCCAGCACTTTGTGCAGAGAAAACATCAATGTGCTTTTTTGCATATTCATAAATGGGGGTTATTAAATAAAGTATGGCTTAAGGTCATCAAACACTTGATATAATACATCATTCATTCATTCTGCATTTACTGAACACCCACAATGTATGAAGGACTATGCTTTTAGATCCACATTATATTCATTGTTGTTGTTGTTTGTCCTTTGTTCTTGAAGAGGGCCATGACATTGGGGTAATGTCATGACTTGCAGCAAACTGGATTTAAGTGAGGGAAGGCTGTACACAGTTACCAAACCTCACTCTCTCCTCCAGAGCCATCTGGCTCCAGTGGCAAGATATATATTAGGGCATAGGGAGATAGCCCTGGATGTTTAAGGCAATTGGGGTTAAGTAACTTGCCCAGAGTCACACAGCTAGTAAGTGTCTGAGGTGAGATTTGAATTCAGGTCCTCCCAACTTCAGGGCCAGTGCTCTATTCACTGAGACACCTAGCTGCCAGATCCACATAGTCAATAAATCTAGGAGCCCAGACTCAAATCCATTTCTTTCCACCATGGCATCTTAGCTGTTGCAACCAGGCCTATGCATGAGAAGGAGGCAACACAGCATTCAAATACAATGGAAGGGGGGCAGCTAGGTGGCACAGTGGATAAAAGCATCAGCACTGGATTCAGGAGGACCTGAGTTCAAATCTGACATCAGAAACTTGACACTTACTAGCTATGTGACCCCGGGCAAATCACTTAACCCTCATTGCCCTGCCAAAACAAAACAAACAAAAATACCAGGGGAAAAAATTAATCAGAAGACCTGGATTTGAATCCTGGTCTGCCACCCATGCGACATTGGACCAGTCACTTATACCTCTCCAGGGCTGTTTCCTCATTCATAAAGTCATCTCTAAGATCCCTTGAAACTCCCAAGCTATGATTCTCATCCCCTTTTCTACAGTAAGAGACATTCAGGGTCTAATTTGTTATACGTTGTTCATCTACTTCAGGTTTTTTTTAGTTTTCAACATTTGTTTTTATAAGATTTCTAGTTCCAAATTTTTCTCCCTCCCTCCCTCCCCAAGACAGCAAGCAATCTGATATAGGTTATATATGTACAACCACATTAAACACATTTCTACATTAGTCATGCTATGAAAGAAGAATCAGAACAAAAGGGAAAAACAAACAAAAAAAAAAGTAGAAACAGTATGGTTCAATCTGCATCCAGATTCCACAGTTCTTTTTTCTGGATTTGGAGAACATTCTCCATCATGAGTCCTTTGGAACAATCTTGGACCATTGTATTGCTGAGAAGAGTTAAATATATCACAGTTGATCATCACACAATGCTGTTGATACTGTATACAATGTTCTCCTGGTTCTGCTCATCTCACTCAGCATCAGTTCATGTAAGTCCATCTAGGTTTCTCTGAAATCCACCTGCTCATTGTTTCTTACAGCACAATAGTATTCCATTATATACCACAGCTTGTTTAGTCATTCCCCAATTGATGGGCAGCCCCTCAATTTCCAATTCCTTGCCACCACAAACAGAGCAACCATAAATATATTCGTATATGTGGGTCTAAAGGAAACATTGTTAGTAAATGCAAAATGCTACATTTTAAGGCGCTCTTAGAATTGCTGTTATAGAAAACCCCAGAAGTACAGCTCCCTCTAGAAATAGCCACCATTTTACTTTCCTATCATTGGTTCTTTTTTGGGGGGGTAAAAATCCATTTATTCCAAACTCCATAGAGCATCCAAAGTCATTTCATTGTCATGTAATGTTGTTAAATGGAGCTCACTGATAAAAAGCACCTTTCTTGGCTATTAGGATGTTTGTTCTCTTTTGATCTTTACAACACAGGTAGAAAAAGCCATGGATTTTAAGTCAAGAAACCTGAGTTCTTAATCCAAGCTCTGCCACTTAACTACCCTGGGACCTAAAAATAAAAAAGTTATTTTATCTCTCTGGATCCCAATTTCCTTCCCTGTAGAATAAGAGGTCTGGTGGCACAGTGGATAAAGCACCTGCCCTTGATTCAGGATGACCTGAGTTCAAATCTGACCTCAGACACTTGACACTTACTAGCTGTGTGACCCTGGGCAAGTCACTTAACCCTCATTGTCCTACCAAAGAAAAAATAGAGCTGGACTAGATCCTAGCATCTTAAACTTTGGATCACAACCCCATATGGGGTCATATAACTGAATGTGGGGGTCGTGAAAAATTTGGCAACAGTAAAAGGTTATGTATGCCTATTTTATATACCTATATACCCAAGATCACATAAAAATTTCTCCAGCAAAAAAGGTTCACGAGTGGAAAAAGTTTAAGAGGCCCTGGACTAGATGACCTCCAAGATTCCCCTCCAGCTCTAATTCACTTTAAGAAACTTGTGTTTGCAGGGGCAGCTTAGGTGGCACAGTGGATAGAGTACCAGCCCTGGATTCAAGAGGAATTGAGTTCAAATCTGGTCTCAGACACTTGACACTTACTAGGGGTGTGACCCTGGGCAAGTCACTTAACCCCAATTGCCTCACCAAAAAAAAAAAGAAAGAAAGAAAGAAAAAGAAACTTGGGTCTGCTATATGCAAGGTGCTATTCTTTGTATTGAGGCATCTAGGTGACCCAGTAGATAGAGCTGAGCCTGGAGTCAGGAAGACCTGAGTTCAAATACAGCTTCAGTCACCTAATAGCTGTGTAACCCTAGGCAAGTCACTTAACCCTATTTGCCTCAGTTTCTTCATCTGTAATAAGGGATAATAATGGTACCTCTGTCCCAGAGCTGTTGTGAGGATGATATGAGATGATGTTTGTAATATCCTTTGCAAACCTTAAAGCAATATATGAGTGCTAACTTTTTTTACTAGACTCTGGGAGTACAAAGATAAAAATAAATCAGCTCCTGCCCTCAAGAAGTTTTTTCTGAAGTTGAATGTTTTATCTAAAGTCACATAGCTAATAAGTGGCTAAGATGGGATTTGAACCCACATCTTCTGGCTCTAGGCCAGAACAGTGGCCCTGCTGAACAGTTGCTATGTGCCTACCAGAATGAGGGATACAGAAGAAACAGTTTGTGGTCCCTAGTTCTAGAAGACCAGAATGTAGTTGGAACAAGAGTGTGCTGGAACCAGCTCAAACCAGCCAATGAGAGCTGATTGTTAAATTTTCATTGTGAACAATTTACACCACAGATATAAGCAAACACATCAACCCAGGGCTCAGTTTCTTTCATTATTCAGACTTAATAATGCAAATTAAACTTAAAAGTGTGTGGCATGGGCAGCTAGTCCAACCTCAGACACTTAACACTTACTAGCTGTGTGACCCTGGGCAAGTCACTTAACCCTCATTGCCCAGCAAAAGATACATAAATAAAAAAATTTTTTTTTAATGTGTGGCATGTAATTTCCCCACTGTCCCCCCCCCAAAGAGCTTGTTGTGAAACATTTACCAACACACTGGTCTGAAGAAGACACACAGGAAATGAGGGAACATCACACAATTGCATAGAATCGTGGGCTAGGTTGCCAATACAGACTATGGGTACTGCAGGAGTTCAGAAAGAGGATACTTCACAGGAGCTTATGCAGCATCATCCTTCCAGGAAGCCAGATTCATAACCTTGGTGTCATACTGAATTCACTTTCCCTCACATCATATTTAATCGATTGCAAGATTTGCTCATTTCTATCTGAATAACATTTCATATCCATCCCCTTCACCACACTCAGCAACTGCCTTAGTCTAGGCCCTCATCACCTCTTACCTGGATAGTTTCATAGCCTCCTAATTTATCTCCCTCCCTTGCAAACCATCTTCCACCGAGCCACCATGATTGCTTTCCTGAAGTTTAGGTCTGAACACATCACTCCCCTCCTCAATGAACTTCAGTTCTTTCTTGTCTCTGGGATCAGATATAAACTCTGTTTAACAAGTCAAGTTCTTCACAGTCTGGCCTTTCCAGCTTCACTTATTTTGTTCACTCTCACTTTTGCCCTTGTATACTTAGCATACTTTGTGTGTGTGTGTGAGTGTGTGTGTGTGTGTGTGTGTGTGTATTATACATATTTTATATATATACACACACATACACATACATACATACATACATACATACATACATGCTTTGTATCAATACTATAGCTATACTTTGTATACTTAGCAAAGAGTTTAAGAAATGGGTTTGTCAGTGGAAGAGAATAAGCACCTACTACATGCCAGGCACTATACTAAGCACTTTACAAATATTCTCTCATTTGATCCTCACAAGACCCCTGGAAGGTGGGTGCTGTTATTATCCCCATTTTTGCAGTTAAGAAAACTAAGGTTGGGGCGGCTAGATAGCACAGTGGATAAAGCACCAGCCCTGGATTCAGGAGGACCTGAGTTCAAATCCGGCCTCAGACACTTGACACTTACTAGCTGTGTGACCCTGGGCAAGTCACTTAACCCCCATTGCCCCGCAAAAAACAAACAAAAAAACTAAGGTTAAGTGACTTGCCCAGGGTCAGAGAGCTAGTAAGTCCCACAGATTTAAACTCAGGATTTCCTGACTCCAGACTCAGTGCCCTATGCACTATACCACCTAACTGAGTGGAAAGGAGAACTATATGATCGGACATGTTGAATTTTAGATGTCGAGGACCCTGACAGAGATTCATAGTTTACATAATACACCTCCTAGACATAACAGTCTAGTGAGGGGATAAGACATAAGCACAGATTACTGGGGTCCATAGTACTATATAATTGCATTAGATAAGTGGAAACAAAATTCTTTCTGAGGTCAGGAAAGGGGAAAGATCAATATTAATGGGAGGGGGGGGAAGAAAGGAGAGTTTCATGGAGGAGATGACATTCAAATTGGGCTTTAAAGGAAGGATGGAGCATCTAGGTGGTGCAGTAGATAGAGCACTGATCCTGAAGATGGGAGGACCTGAATTCAAATATGACATCAGACACTAGCTGCGTGTCCCTGGGTAAGTCACCTAACCGCAATTGCCTTAAACATTTGGAGCCATCTCCAGTTGTCCTGGTGTATATCTTGCCACTGGACCCAGATGGCTCTGGGGGAGAGAGTGAAGTTGGGGAACTTGCACAGTCCTCACTCAAATCCAATTCACTGAAAGTCATGATATCACCCCAATGTCATGGTCCTCTTTGAGGATGAATAGCAAAACAGCAAAGGAAAGATGGTCATTGAACAAGCAAAGGAAGAGAAGACAGCATGTCAGACAAGCAAATAACATTAGCAGAGGGATAAAGGCAAGAATGGAGAGTGTTTGTTCAAAGGGTGGGAAAATAGCTCCGTTAGACTGAAGTAAAGAGAGTGTGGGAGAGAATCTGGCTGGAAAGGTAGCCTGCCATCAGATGGAGAGATGCCAGATCAAAAAAAAAGTTCTCATTTTGCTTGGGAGGCCAGAGAGAGCCATTGAAGATTGTAGAACAAAGGAGTGGTGTGACTGGATTTATGCATGAGGAAGATCATTCTGATATTGGAGAAGATGGGGGGGGGGACTGGAAGTGGGAAATTTTGTAAAGAGGCCATTGCACTAGCCAAGGCAGGTGGTAGAAAAGGCTTATACTAGGGTGGTGACAGTGGGAATAGAGAGAAGAGAATGAATAATGGGAAAGGGCTAGTTCCCAGTCTTTCTTCCCAGCTGCTTACTTTTCCAAGCAACATATGTCCATTCTGATAGGGGCCTTAATAAAATGTTTCCTCCTTTGGCAGAGAATAAAGAAAGGGAAGGTGGTGATGTGAGGCACCAGTAAGGGAGATTGTGTGTGAGGGGGTGGTGTGTGTGCATACTCATGAAAGAGAGAGGGAGAGAGAGAGAGAGAGAGAGAGAGAGAGAGAGAGAGAGAGAGAGAGAGAAGGAAGGAGGGTGAGGGAAAGAGAGAGACAGAAGAGAACAGGAGAGGAGAGGCAGGGAAGTGGCACCCATCATATGGGGTGGTCATATGCTCCATCAATGCTTAGGGTGCCATTCCTCTGCACAAACCTTTCCTGAACAAGCCTTCCCTGTCTCTTCCAAGTCACTGACTGCAGCTACATTGCTCATGTAAACTTTGCCCAAGAGGAAGAAGCTTTAAAAAAAAGTTTCCTCCCTCCCCACCAAGGGCAGAATTAGCTTTTTAATGGTATTCACCAGAAAGACACCATCTTTGCTGGCACCTGGGTTAAAGAAATCCATTTAATAAAAATGTCTCTCTTTGGGATAAAATTCACCAGTTACAGTTTGCCTTTAATGAAGGCAATTTGGATCTTTGGTATCTATTGATGGGTTTTTTGGAAGCAAATCACCTGTAAGTACTGGGCACCAGCTCCAAGAAACTGCCTGAAACCCCTCCCCCTGAAAGCTTCACTTTCTTTGTATATTACATGGCTCGATTTAAATGTCATTTTGACTTTAGAGCCAGGAGGCACTGAAATAAATTTCAACAATTGCGGACAATTTTGACTTGTGCTAATAACATCACATTGAGGCTGACAAATTGCTCCTTTGAGAATCCTGGCAGGAAACAGTGGAAAATGTAGGGTTTTCCATCTGTTACATCCTAGGGTCTCCCTTTACTGTTCTCTGAATTGATCCCAGGAAAGATATTCCAAAGCAGAGCCCATGGTGGCCTTTAAAAAGGAAATTCAATTTATAGAAGAGGGAACTGAATCTCAAAGACAAAATGGGATTTATCCAAAATTAGACAGTGAGAGTTCCAGGATTAGAACCTAGGACTCAATCCTAATCCAGATCTTTCAATTCTTTCTCATTTTACTGAATAATAATTAGCCAAAGAAGTTCTTTAAAACTATTTTCATTATATCAATCCCATGCTCTAAGCCTTAATAGTTTTCTACTTTGGGGCAGCTAGGTGACACAGTGGATAAAGCACCGGCCCTGGATTCAGGAGGACCTGAGTTCAAATCCAGCCTCAGACACTGAGCACTCACTAGCTGTGTGACCCTGGGCAAGTCACTTAACCCTCACTGCCCCCCCCCCAAAAAAAATTAGTTTCCTATTTCTTTCTCCTATATCTTGTCTAATGTCTTCTACCTGGCATCCAAGGCCTTTCACAATCTAGTCCTTACTTATCCTTTTTCTCCTTTCCTAGTCAGTTTAGTTTTCTTTTTCTCATTCTTGGTTTTTGCTCATAGCTCTTTTCCTGTCTGAAATGTTTTCCTTTATTACTTAAAATCCTACTGACATTTCAAGGCTCAGGCCAATAAGCATGACCATCCCTGTGAAGTTCAGGAAGGACTAGCTCCTCTGGTGTAAGGGCCATGCCCTTTTCAGGGCTGCTCATCTACCTTTGGTGTCCCTCTGCCACCCACTTCTTTTTTTTTTAGTGGATAATAATAGCACCTACTTTCCAGGGTTGTCATGAAGATCAAATGGTCTCCTCTTTTCTGACACTGCCACCAGTCCACTGTAGGCCCTCATCACCTCACCCCTGGACCACTACAATGGCCTGCTGGGGGGGCAGCTAGGTGGCACAGTGGATAAAGCACCGGCCCTGGATTCAGGAGTACCTGAGTTCAAATCCGGCTTCAGACACTTGACACTTACTAGCTGTGTGACCCTGGGCAAGTCACTTAACCCCCACTGCCCCGCAAAAAAAAAAAAAAAAAACCCACCAAAAAAAAATAATAAAAAAAATAAACAATGGCCTGCTGGATGCTCTGTCTGCCTAATGTCTCTCCCTACTCCAGTCTATTCTCCACTCAATAGTTGAGATGTTCTTCCTAAAGAACAAGTCTGACCACGTCCCTCCATACATCTCCAGTGGCTCCCTGTCACCTCCAGGATCAAATATAAAATCCTCTGTTTGGAATTTAAAACCCTTCATAACTGACTCCCTCCTACCTTTGCAACCTTTTCATACCTTATTCTCCCCCATGTTCTCTGTGATCCAGTGATAGCTGGCCCCCTTGCTGTTCCTTAAAAACACACAAAACCAAAAAACAACATCGCTATCTCCTAACTGAGGGCATTTTCTCTGCTTCTCCCTCAAGCCTGGAAGGCTCTCCCTGCTCATCTCTGCCTCCTGGCTTCCCTGACTTCCAGCTAAAATCCTATCTTCTATTAGAAGCCTTTCCCATATCCCATCAATTCTGGTGCCTTCCCTCGGTTGTTTATCCTGTATCTTCCTTGTTTGTACATAGTTGTTTGCATGTTATCTCTCTCATTAGACAATGCACTCCTTGAGAGCAGGAACAGTCTTTTGCCTTTCTTTGTATCTCCAACATTTAGCATATTACCTGGCGCACAGTAGGTATTTAATAAATGTCTGTTGACTGACTGCTGCATTTATAGTTGACATTTAATAAATGCTTGTTAAATATTCGTAGTTTATTTTATCACAAACTTCGATTCCAGAACTCAGAGTCTTGAGGAAATCGAATAGGATATATTTTGATGAGGAGACAGAGAAGGAGAATGGACCTTTGAGGGTCCCTTCCATTCCCTGGGCTTCAGTTTCTTCATCTAAAAAATAAAAATGTTGGATTAGATGATCTCTAAGGTATAAGGGCTAAAATTCTAGCTATTCTGTCTAAAATATCTAATGAGTGGTCGCCAACAAATGATAAGCTTTAGCAAAAGTTTAGACTTTTAAGCATTTATCAAGGAGAATAAGAATTTGGTGAAGAGAAAGAGGCCTAGATTCAGCTGTCTATCTCAGTGAGCCAATGTCTCCAGCTCCTCTCCCCTCTGAGGTCCTCCAGAAAGAGGGCAAGAGAGCAAGCCTCACCTCTTTTATAGACAGTACTCACGAGCAAACGTCACTTCCTGACGCCAAGGAAAACCGCATGGCTTACCCTCAGATGCCTTCTCCTCATGGCAGAGCTTTCCTACAGTAACTCCCAGCAGGTGGCATTACTCCAATCGTTACAAAGGTTTCTCCTGTTTCTAACTCTCCTATCCCCCGAACACTCCACATTCATCTGTTGATGTACTAGGTCCCAGCACCCAAGAAGCCCCAAATTTAGTGAGGGCCATGGAGGAGAGGACAGAATTTAAACTCAAGATCAGAGCCTTTGGGAATTGAAGGAGGAGCTGAAGAATGTCCTGTGTGGTCAATACAATTCAAAGGGTGTTTACTGAGGGTTCATTCTGTAGACATTACAGTCTTCACACTGAATGGCTGTCCAAGTTATATGAACTAAGTCAACGGGTTGCTTGTCCAAATGCATACATGTAATCTGGGCAATTCGGATTCTTCATTTACTAGATTTTTTTATATGACTTGCTAGACTGATTTCTCTTTAGTGATTGTGGATCTCTTGGAAGAGACCCTATAGGGCTCTGGAGGTGCCTAGGTGGCACAGTGGATAGAGCACTGGGCCTGTTGCCAGGGAGACTTGAGTTTAAATCCTGCTTTAGACACTTGTTACCTGTTTAATCCTGGAAAAGTTGATTAATCTCTGCCTGCCTCAGTTTCCTCAACTGTGAAATGGAGATAATGATAGCACCTACCTCCAAAGGTTGTTTGAAGGATCAAATGAATTTGTATTTGTAAAATACTTACCATAGTGCTTCACACATAGTAGGTACTTAATAAATACTTGTTTCTTTTCTTCCTTCTGGGACTTAATACAATCAGAACAATGTCATATGCAAGTGGGAACCTCACCATCTACAGAAAGGGTTGTTAGTACATTTTTTTAGGAAATTAACCTCTCTAGCAGTCTAATGAAGTCTATGGATTCTTTCTCAGAATAATGAGGGGTTTTTGTACATAATAAAAGAAAATGCTAAATTTCAGCTAAAGGTTAATTGAAAACAAAAATGTGATTTTTTTTTTACCATCCAAGTTCATGGACATCAGGTTAAGAACCTATTGTCTTATTTCTACAATAAAGTAAAAAATAGATACATGGACTTAATGATCATACCATTTAAAAAGTTATTTTAGAAGAGATCATATACTTTCACAGCTTTGAGTAGAAAATGTATTCTTAATCAAACAAACTTATATAATTACAAAAGATAAAACATAACTACATGCAACTGAAAAGTTTCTGAACAAACAAAACAAATGCAGCAACAATAAGAAGGGAAGTAGTCACATGGGGAGAAAAAAACACCTTTGTGTTAAATTGTTCAGATAAGTCTTTGGTGAACAAGATGTATAGAAAACTAACAGTATAAGACATAAGACCATTCCCCAATTGACAGATGATCAAAGGACACAAACTGCTCTTAAATGAACTGCAAATTTTTTAACAACCATATGAAAAAAATGTTCAGATCATTATAACAAATGCAAATTATTTCATACCCTCAAATTGTCCAGGATAACAAAAGATAGAAATAATCAAAGTTGAAAGGGATGTGGGAAGATAGACACACTAGTTCATTGTTGGTGGGGCTGTGGGTCAATATAAACATTATGGAAAGCAATTTGAAATTATGCAAATAAAGTGACTAAAATGTTCATACCCTTCACCCCAGACATTCCATTATTGGGCTTATACTCCAAGGGAGTCACTGATAAAAAGAAATTCCCCCTAAACAGCAAAATATTTATAGCAACATTTTTCTGTGGTAGTAATGAACTGGAAATAAAGTAGTGGAGGAGTAGCTTTAAAAAAATTGTGGTTCATGAATATAATGGAATATTACTGTGCTGTAAGAAAAAATGAATAGGATGAATATGGAGAAGGAAAAAAGATTTACATGATCTAACACAGAGTGAAGAAAGAAAAAGCAAGGAAATAATGAGATTACTACAACAATATAAATGGGGGAAAAATAACCACAAAACATTTGAAAGTGAATGTTGCAAAATCACAAAGAACAAGCTCAAAAGAAGAGATATGAGAATATACCCCACCCCCTTTACCCTCTTGCAGAGGTGGAAGGTTCACAAAAGTATGTTGTACATATTTTCAGACTTTTCCAATGTATTGATCAGTTGATTTTTTTCTTTGTTTCTTTTTATGTCTTTAAAAAATGCTATTCATTATATGGAATAGATATACTGGGGAAAATTATGCTGATATAAAAAAGACCAATAAAAACCCGTTTTTAAAAAAGAAGAAAGTGAATGTTGCAAAAGAACAAGCATGATCTCAAAGAAAACAGATGAGAAGACACCCATTCCATTCCCTTCCAGAGGTGAGAGGTCCACAAGCACTATATAATGAATATTTTTTCAGACTTTTTTGGTGTTTTAATATGTCTTGCTGATTTTTGTCTTATTCTATTTTTACTTTAAAAATATTATTTCTTATCTGGGATTTTTCTTTGGGATAAGAAGGGAGAAAGCTGTAGATAGAAATTCTAATGATATAAAAAACAAAAGATATCAATACAAATATATTTTTTTAGACTCCTAATCTACAGTGAGTTCTACTTGGACTTTGCATAGGCAATCTTCCATGACACCTTTCACAAGCATATTTCTCTATTTTATGTCTCACATAGTATTGATAAGCAAAAAACCAAAATAGTTCTCACAGTTATCTCTGTTGTTGTATTTATATGATAACTATAATGTAAAATAATGAATGATAAGTACACCAAAGAATTGTAAAACAAAGTGCCTTGTGAAGTTTTAGCTGAAAAAGATTATTATTGACTTGGAGAATGAGGAAAAACTTAATAAAGATGGTGGCTTTAATTAGACTTTAAAGGAGGGCGTGAATTGAAAAGACAAAAATCATAGATTTTATTTTGTATATGAAAAATGCACATTCATATATTCCTCAGTATCAAACACAGGCCTTTCCACAAACCATAATAGGTATCCAACAAGTGTTTATCCAATGAACAGATGAGCAAATTACCTAAGAGATAATAGTTTAACCTACACACAAATCTCACTGTCACTTCCTTGTTCCAAAAACCTTCAATGGATCCTTCTTGCCTTTAAGATAAATTACAAACATTTTAGCCTGATATTTAAGACCTTTCCTAATCACTCCAACTTATTTTAAGACTTACTTCATAGCATCTCCTTCACACACTATACCTTCTAGGCAAGCAATACTACTCTTTGTTCTCCTAAGTTCTCTGTTCTCCTGCTTCTCTATGTGTTTGCATTGGTTTTCAACACTCTTTCCCTCCAGCTTCGAGCACATTCATTCTTCATCTCTATTGAAATTTCTGTTTCTTCAAGGAACATTTACCACCTTCTCCACCAAACTTTCCCTGATTCTACTGGTGAAATTACCTGATTCTATAGTGTTCCCTCAGTCTCCAAATTTTCTTGTAGTACTTTGTCTCATTCTCTTCTTTGATGCCTTGAACTTCTACTTTGTATCATCCTTGTTTGAGTACATGTCCTAATTCATTATATGGTAAACTCTTTGAGGACAGGAACTATGTAATTTTTCATCTTTATATCCCCAGTGTATATCATTGACATGGCAGGAGATTGATAAATATTTCTATAATTTAATTGATTTTTTAAAATTTAGGTTACACATGAATTTGGAGCTTATTTTGGTATAAGGTGTGAAATGCTGGTCTAAATCTAATATCTTGCATATTGCTGTCCAATTTTCCCAGCAATTTCATCAAATACCCTCATCCTAGTAACTGGGGTCTTTGTGTTTATTGAATTCTAGATACATTTGCTTCTGTATATTGCATACCTACTCTCTTTCATTGATTAATCTCTTTTTTAAAAATAGTTCCAAATTGTTTTGAGAATTACTACTTTGTAACACAGTTCAAGATCGGCATTACTGGGTCCTTTAACCCCCATTTTGTTTCATTATTTCCCATGAAATTCTTGAGCTTTTTTGCCTCTATGTGAATTTTTAAAAGTTATTTTTCTGGTTCTATAAAGTAATCCTTTGGTAGTTTGATTTGTATGGCATGGAATAAGTAAATTCATTTAGGGAATATCATTCATTTTTATTATATCAACTGGCCATATCCATGGGCAATTATTATTTTTTCCAATTATTTAGGTCTTTATTTTTTAAACAGTGGTTTGTAGTTGTATTTATATAATTTTTGTGTGTGTTTTTGTAGGTAGACTCCCAAGTATTTTATATATATTGTAATTATTTTAGGTAGATTTCTCTTTCTATCTCTTCCTGCTAAGTTTTATTAGTGTTATCTAGATTATGATTTGTGTGGATTATTTATATCCTATAAGTTTGCTGAAGTTTTGTTTCAATTAATTTTTAGTGGACTCTTGAGGGTTAAGTACATCACCATATCATCTGCAAAAGGTGATCATTTTGCTCCTTTTTTAACCTATGTTTGTTCCCTCATGCTCTTTTTCTTGTCCTATTGCTATAACCAGCATTTCTAGACCCATGTCAAGTAGAAGTGGTAACAGTGGACATCTTTGCTTCACCCTGAGTTGAGACATGACACTAGCTCATTGAACCTCCAGTAGCACATTTCAGAGAGAATTTAGATATAGGCTCAGACCTGGAAGGGGTCTTAGAGGTCATATAATCCATTCTCTATCTTTTTTTTTTATTTTAAAAACTTTATTAATTTTTTTTTGCAGGGCAATGAGACTTGCCTAGGGTCACACAGCTAGTAAGTGTCAAGTGTCTGAGGTCAGATTTGAACTCAGGTCCTCCTGAATCCAGGGCCAGTGCTCTATCCACTGTGCCACCTAGCTGCTCACCCCCATCATTTATAAATGATAAAACTGAGGCCACAAAGTGACTTCACCCAAAAGGTCACATGGGTATTGAGTTACAAAGCAATGATTTGAACCAATGTTCTCTGCATGGAAGAAATATCAGAATAAAGTTTTGATGCCCTGGCTTGAGTGCAAAGGTTCTGTAGTGGGGAATCCTGGCAGTGAGGAAGGGGCTGGCACCTTGAGATATATAGAGATCAGTGCTGAAAAGCAATTTTGCCTAAGAGCAGGGATTGTGGCACAAGGAACTGAGGACTAGCCTCAGAATTAGCACAAGCAGGGTTCAGGCTCCCCTACTAGAACACATACTGAATGTGTGACTTTGAGTGAATCACTCAGAGACTTGCCTGGGATACTGAGGTTAAGACTTTAAGCTGAAGCAGGTTAATAGAATGGAAATCATGCTGGACTCAGAGTGAGAGGATTTACCTTTGAATCTGAGCTCTGCTAATAACTTACTGCTGGCATGACCTTAGGCAAGTCTCTTTCCTTCTCTGGACCTCAGTTGCTCATCAGTAAAATGAAAGGGTTGAACCCTAAGGGCCCCATCAGCTCCTTCCAACTGAATTTCATGGGTTTTCTTCTTGAAAGCTGCTACCTCTTCTTCTACCAAGTGGAACTGCCCACAGATACATTAGCTTTTCCAGATAATCAACCACTGATGGGGAGTGGCTGGGGGAGGAGGAGACTGTCAATCCATCATTGAATCCTATTGAGAAACAGGCAGGGATTGGGAAGAGGTAATGTCTTACTAGAAAAGAGTGGCTGAGAGAGTGGGGGCATTGGCAGTTGTGACTCTTGAATGTTCCACAGGAAGCAAAGAAGACTCAAAGAATTTAATGATTACAAATTACTTAGCATACTGTCTTGTTAGCCCTTTGAGGCTAACAATACATATATTCTCTCTCTCTCTCTCTCTCTCTCTCTCTCTCTCTCTCTCTCTCTCTCTCTCACACACACACACACACACATACACCCCTGCTCTCATGGACTGGGGCGGGGGCGGTAAGAGGATGGGAAGAAGCGGGGGATGTTATCCCTTTCCTGAGTCATCCTTTTTTTTTTCTTTTCTTTCTTTCTTTCTCTCTTTTTTTTTTTTTTTTTTTGGTGAGGCAATTGGGGTTAAGTGACTTGCCCAGGGTTACACAGCTAGTAAGTGTCAAGGGTCTGAGACCGGATTTTGAACTCAGGCACTCCTGAATGCAGGGCTGGTGGTCTATCCACTACACCACCTAGCTGACCCCTGAGTCATTCTTTTTTGTTTTTTGGTGAGGCAATTGGGGTTAAGTGACTTGCCCAGGGTCACACAGCTAGTAAGTGTTAAGTGTCTAAGGTCGGATTTGAACTCAGGTCCTCTTGAATCCAGGGCTGGTGCTCTATCCACTGTGCCACCTAGCTGCCCCACCCCTGAGTCACACTTTAACACTACGGTCTTTAAACATGGTCTTCTCCAACCCTCCCTGTCCATCTCTGATTGACAAAATGCTACCATTAGTTCAGAATCTCTTTGACTTGTCATTGAAGAAGCTTAGTGTATTTTGTAAATTGCTATCTTCATAAATTGAGGGTAAAGTGCTTCATCTTACTCTTAGGAGAGAAATAAGATTAACAGAATAGTGTGTGTATATATATGTAACAAATAGTATAATAAACATATATATATATACACAAGGGGCAGCTAGGTCGCACAGTGGATAAAGCATTGGTCCTGGATTCAGGAGGACCTGAGTTCAAACCTGATTTCAGATACTTGACACTTACTAGCTGTGTGACCCTGGGCAAGTCACTTAACCCTCCTTGCCCCACAAAAAAACCCCAAAACAAAAAACAAAACAAAACATATATACAGCATTTGTGTGTCCACAACAAATAAAAATATGTTAAAGAAAGGAGAAGAGGTAAAAACCATATGAACTTGTTAAAAAAAATAATATGAAAACTGACAAGAGCCTTCTTTTTAAATGGGGTAAGGGGGAACCTTTTTATTTCCAATAAAAACCTTTAGTCTGTTGATTCAGAGAGATACAAAGTGAACAAAATGGTATGAATGTTGTATTCCTCTGTGTTTGCATTTGTAATGAAAGATGACAGCGTTTTCTTTTTTGAATTTAGTCAGCTACTGTGTCATACTAAAATGACCACGTAATTGAGTAAATTTTTTCCTCTACATACTGTTACAGTGTTACCTTCTATTTAGAATGTAAGCAGTTTATTTCAGTCTGAACACAAGCTATGGTTCTCTTTTTTTTTGGTTTTTTGGGGTTTTTTTTTTTGGTTTTTTGGTAGGGCAATGAGGGTTAAGTGACTTGCCCAGGGTCACACAGCTAGTAAGTGTCAAGTGTCTGAGGCCGGATTTGAACTCACGTACTCCTGAATCCAGGGCCGGTGCTTTACCACTGCACCATCTAGCTGCCCTCTCTCTTTTTTTTAATAAAGTATTTTATTTTTTTCCTAGTTCTCGACTTTTGTTTATACAAGCTTTCCAACTTCAGATTTTTCTCCCTCCCTCCCCTCCCTCCCCCCTCCCCTAGACAGCAGGTAATCTGATATAGGTTATATATATATGTGTGTGTGTGTGTGTGTTTATATGTATATATATATATGTGTGTGTGTGTATGTATATGTATATATGTGTATATATATACACACACATAATAACATTAATCATATTTCTGCATTAATCATGCTATAAGAGAAAAATCAGAGCAATGACAAAAAAACTCAAAATAGAAAAACAACAGCACCAAAACCAAAAGAAATAGTATGGTTCATTCAGCATCTATACTCCACAGTTCTTTTTTTTTTTTTCCTGGATTTGGAGATCCTCTTCCATCATGAGTTCCCTGGAACTCTTCTATACCATTGCATTGGTGAGAAGAATATAGTCCATTACAGTAGTACATCAACACTCAATGTTGATGATACTGTGTACAATGTTCTTCTGGTTCTGCTCATCTCACTCATCATCAGCCCACGCAAGACCCTCCAGGTTTCTCTGAACTCCTCCTGCTCATTGTTTCTTACAGCACAATAGTATTCCATTACATTCATATACCACAACTTGTCCAGCCATTCCCCAATTGATGGGCATCCCCTCACCTTCCAATTCCTTGCCACCACGTAAAGAGCAGCTATAAATATTTTTGTACATGTGGGTCCCTCTCCCCTTTCCATGATCTCTTTGGGAAAAAGACCCAAAAGTGGTATTGCTGGGTCAAAGGGTATGCATAGCTTTATAGCCCTTTGGGCATAATTCCAAATTGCTCTCCAGAATGGTTGGATCAGTTCACAGCTCCACCAACAATGCATTAGTGTTCCAATTTTCCCACAGCTTCTCCAACATTTATTATTTTCCTTTTTTGTACTTTTAGCCAATCTGATAGGTGTCAGAGTTGTTTTAATTTGCATCTCTCTAATCATTAGAGATTTAGAGCATTTTTTCATATGGGAATAGACAGAGAAGCTATAGTTTTCTACAAAAAGTCAGGTATTAGTACTATAACCTGTCTCTCATAGCAAAGTCACTATTTTATAACAGTTTACTGCTATGCATGATTATAATGTGAAAGATTGAATTTTGAGTATAAGATGGTTTTAATCACATTGGTGTCATGTCACTAAGGTTAATGCTACTGGTTTTTTGTTGTTGTTATTTTTTTTTAATTTTTTTTTTTTAGAGAGGCAATTGGGGTTAAGTGACTTGCCCAGGGTCACACAGCTAGTGAGTGTTAAGTGTCTGAGGTCGGATTTGAACTCAGGTACTCCTGACTCCAGGGCCGGTGCTCTATCCACTGCGCCACCTAGCTGCCCCTTGTTGTTGTTATTGTTGGGGGTTTTTGTGGGTTTTTTTGGTGAGGCAATTGGGGTTAAGTGACTTGCCTAGGGTTACACAGCTAGTAATTGTTAAGCATCTGAGACTGGATTTGAACTCAGGTCCTCCTGAATTGAGGGCCGGTGCTCTATCCACTGTGCCACCTAGCTGCCCCAATGCTACTGGGTTTTTTTAAAGCCAATCTTTGTGAAAAACAAGAAGAAGAAGAAGAAGAAGAAGAAGAAGAAGAAGAAGAAGAAGAAGAAGAAGAAGAAGATAGAGAGTCTGTCTAGAAGATAAGAAGAACTGGGTTCAAATTCTACTTCTGACATCTGGTGGCTGGGTGACCTTGGGGGAATTCCTTAATTTCTTTTAGTCTCTGAGGCTATTAAATTTCAGAGAAGGTATTGATCTGCATTGGTAAAAAGGAGTTACCTCACCTTGGAGTTCCATATGTTAGATATAGGTCCCTGGGACTATCTTTAACCCTTAACCCTTCGGGAAAGTTTGAATAACTCAACGAGAAATCACTTATTCAAGCTGCAATTCCTCATTTCACTTCAGTTTGGATGAGATACTCAGGTCTCTTCCTCGGAGCAGGGGACATTAAAAAGCAGGAAGGCAATGGGCACTTGAGGAAGGTAAGAATAGAATGCCCCTGAAGCCAAAGCCTCTTTCCCTCTGAGATTTTGTGCTTCTAAGGCTGGGAACTGCAAAGACTGACTTCACAATTTCGAATCATCCAAGGCCTATCCTTCAACCACATCCTGAAGCCTGAACTACATACCAGGCCTCTCTTGTTTCCCTTCCACTCCTCCCAAGCAGTTGGGAAAATAATGCCCAGACTGGCCATTTATGAATTCATGAATAGCTCTAAATAGAGATTTTCTGCCTTGTTCAGAAAGTTATTCGTTCTGCATATGGGCTTTAAATCAATGCACCAGAGACCCCTCCAGTGACACATTCATAGCTCTTACATGCCCTGTAAGCAGATCTTGTCAGTGCATTAATATTTTTAATTACAAACTGAATTAAAATAGATTAACTGAAAAAGGTAGCCAGCACTGTAGCCAAGGAATGGGTGTGGGGGCAGGGACATTGCCTGACCCGCAGCATCCTCTCCCTCTAGACTATGAAAAACAGCTGTGGCCAGCCCTTGGTAGGGGAAGGGGGAAAGATGCTGGAAAGACCTTCTTTGACTAAATCCTGCAAAGCACCCCATAGCTGTTCTTCTCAATCTCTTTGTCTGAGCTAATGATTACACTCAGAGTTTTCTGAAAGCAGACACTGGGGTCTTAAATATCTTCTCAGCTCTCTCCTCTCCTCACCTCCTCACCTCCTAACCCGGAATTTAGAACAGGACCTTGCCCCTAGGGCGGCTCTAATAGGTTCACTATCACACTTACCATAGAAGCTATTACAAACCATTTTATTCCTCCTCAATCCTCCCTTCATTACCCCCTCCCCTTTGCCCTCTTAGCTGAGGCCCTTATTTATGTTTCTCCCCCAAAATTGAGGCCATCATCAAAAAGGAAGGAAGGAAGGAAGGAAGAAAAGAAGGAAGGAAGAGAGAGAGGGTCTAAGGAAGGGAAGAAGGAAGAAAGGAAAGGAGGGAGGGAGGAAGAGGAAAGAAGGAAATAAAGAGGAAAGGAAGGAAATAAGGAAGGAAGTTGGAAAGGAGGAAAGCAAGGAGGAAAAGAAAGAAGAAAGGAATGAAGAAAGCAAGGGAAGAAAGGAATGAAGAAGGGGGAGGGAGGGACAAAGGAAAGAGGGAAGAAAGAAAGGAAGGGAGGAAAGGAATGAAGGAAGGGAGAAAAGAAAGAGGGAAGAGAGGAGGGAAGGAAAGAAAGAAGGGAGGGAGGAAGGAAGAAAGGAAAGAGGAGAGGGAAGGAAGGAGGGAAGAAAGGAAGAGAAGGAAGGAAGGATGCAAAAACATTTACTAAGCATTTATTCTGTGCCAATCATCATGCTAAGCCTGAGGATACAAGTACAAAAATGGTTGACGTGGCTTGTCTCTTCATAGAGCATCCATTTTAATAGGAAGAAACTTTGCATTTAAGGAAGTAGTGGCCAAGGAAGGGTGTTTGGGCTTGGAAAGTTTCAGGGATGGTGAGGGGAGCCTTAGGGGAGTAGACTGACACATGATTTCCAGTAGCAATAGAAGTATTGATTTGTTATGGTTCCAGCTCTAGAAATTGGGGAGGGTGCACAGACCAGCCTGTAAAGTGAAGCAGGCCTGGAGCTGGCTTGATATAATAGGTCCCCTGAAGTGCTCACAAATCAATACAATGCAAGGCCTAGGGCTGAATTCCAAAGCCAAAAGAGTTATGCTACCCATCCCTCCCAGGGCGTGGAGAAAAATCTTGCTTGACTGACCTAGTCTAGTGTAAGGAATACAGTAGCTTCCCCTACCAGCTTTGCTGTGAAAACTCAACTTCCCCCTAACTTATCCTGTCAGCTAAGGCCTGAAATAATGGCCGAAGGCCCCCCTTTTCCTCTAGTCAAGAGTCTGAATATCAACTAGCTGGCAACTTCCTCAGCGTTCCATACAATATGAGATGGTCCATTCAAAACCCTAATTTACACCCCAGGTCAGGCTCCCTGTTCTCTGCCCTAAGCTGTTTGACCCACATAAGAACTCTATCAAAACCTACTTCACCCCTTTTTGGCACCTAATTCTATCCAGGATCTCTGCAGAGTGATCTGGATCCGTTTTCCTTGACTGATCCTCTTTCCCCCAATAAAACTTGCTTAACTTATTGGTGGAGTGTGAACTGACCCAACTATTCTGGGGAGCAGTTTGGAACTATGCCTAAAGGGCTATAAAACTGTGCAAACCCTTTGATCCAGCAATACCACTGCTAGGTCTATATCCCAAAGACATAAAAAAGGGGTGGGGGTGGGAAGGACCTATTTGTACAAAATCATTTATAGCAGCTCTTTTTGTAGTGGCAAGGAATTGGAAATTGAGGGGATGTTCATTAATTAGGGAATAGCTGAATAAGTTGTGATATGTGAATGTAATGGAACATTACTGTGCTGTAAGAAATCATGAGCAGGCTGGTTTCAGAAAAACCCGGAAAGACTTATAAGAATTGATTCAAAGTGAAGTGAGCAGAACCAAGAGAATATTGTACACAGTAACAGCAATACTATATGATGATCAAGTGTGAATGACTTAGCTAATTTCAGCAATACAATGATCCAAGATCAATCCACAGGACTCACAATGAAAATGCTACCCACCTGCCGAGAAAGAACTAATGGTGTCTGAATACAAATCGAAGCATACTGTCTTTCACTCTCTGTATTTTTTCATGTTTCCCCCCTTTGGGTCTGTGTCTTCTTTCACAAGAGAACTAATATGGTAGCATGTTTTGCATGTTTGAACATATATAACATATCATATTGCTTAACATCTCAGGGCGAAGGAGGTGAGGTAAGGAATGTAGATAGCAAGGGTCGAGTCAAGAAATACATGCTCTAGGTGGTAAGGCCTCCTTCTTTCACGCTGATACCAGGGCTGTGACTAAGGCCCCTCCTAGAACCACATACTTCTAAGGCTTTTCTCCTTATCAACATAAGTGGAAAACAAGGAAGGTTGCCCCCTTTTCCTATACTGGACCATGGTTTCCCAAACCTCCCTGAGTCTGTGTTAAGACATCCAGAAGGTGAAGACATGCTCTTCTTCCTCTTTGTGTCATATTAGAGCCTGGGAAACCTACTGGAGACAGGACATCTAGAACAACAAAATGGCCTCAGGCTGCGTGGCCTCAGGCTATAAGCACTCCTGTGAAGCCAAAGGGAACACAAAGCTTTTCTAAAAATTGAAGGAGATGGTTGGGATGCAACTGAATCCTGTTTAGACAAGAGATGTACATATGTATACAAAGCAAAAAATGGTGCTAGCCAAACTCTGTGGCCATTTTTATGCCAAGGCCCTAGGACATGGTATTCAGGTAATGCAATAGCTTTTTTATTTTATTTTATTTTTTGGTTGGGCAATGAGGGTTAAGTGACTTGCCCAAGGTCACACAGCTAGTAAGTGTCAAACATCTAAGGCCAGATTTGAACTCAGGTCCTCCTGACTCCAGGGCCAGTGCTCTATCCACTGCGCCACCTAGCTGCCCCAATATCTTTTTTTTTTTTTTTTTTTTTTTTAGTGAGGCAGTTGGGGTTAAGTGACTTGCCCAGGGTCACACAGCTAGTAAATGTTAAGTGTCTGAGGACGGATTTGAACTCAGGCACTCTTGACTCCAGGGCTGGTGCTCTATCCACTGCGCCACCTAGCTGCCCCTCAGTGCAATATCTTTAGAGGGTCTAGAATGTCACTGAAAAGTAAATAAAATTATACATTCTGGGGAAAGGTGCATTTTGCTTTTAATGGCCTTTTCCTAAGATAGTTATACTTGAAGATCTATTTATGTTGTAATGGTGCTAGTTAATGGACAATTTGACAAAAGGCAAACTTTAGAAGTGACTGATAAACTTCATTTCCCCCAAATTATTCATCTATATTGGTTAATTTAATGTTACATACATTTTTTCTAGTTCAGGGAAAGGGTAAAGTTTCATGTCACTCAGTAAAAAAAGTATTATTTTAAAAAAACTATTACTATTACTACTCCTGCCACATCTCCCACCCCCATTCCCTTCCCATTTGTTAATTAATAATTTGCCTTAATAGTTTATGGGATGAAAAAGGGAGGGTGATGCCAGGTCCAAAAAGAGATTCCTGAGGTATAATAGAAGAACATGGCCTGAGAGACACAAAACCTAGCCTCTAGTCCAGACTATCGCTAATTTCCTGTGTGACCTTGAGCAAATCATTTTCCTGTCTCTGAGCCCATTTCTTTATCGATAAACCGAGGATACTGAATGAGAAGGTTTCTAAGTTCCCTGGTAGCACTTAGTCCTTTGCTTTTTTCTGGTTATTTCACAGGGTTGGGGTCAAAAGGAATCTTAGATGTCAATATATCCTTCAGATTACCTCCATGTAAATCTAGGATTACCCTACCACACGGCCCTATTTTTTAAAAGAAGGCCTTTTCCCTTTCCCCTTCCCCCCTCTGGAGAAGGGCAAAGGCAGCCTTTCACATAATCTTTGGAAGGATAGTTGACGGGTCTTGATCTCAGGAGAAGAGGCAAGATCATAACTATACAATGGGTCATTTTGGAATTCCCTGGGTGATATGTGGGCCACAGTTGGAACTCCTTCTTTAATTGCTTATATGTATAATAATAACAATGGTTACTTATATAGTGTTTTAAGGTTTGCAGAGAGTTTTCTGTGTACCTCACATCTATTTCTTGTACCTTGTCACTATAAAAATTCTATTTGCCACCCTGAAAAGTGACTAAAAGGGACGTTAGAGGTCTATTGTTCAATACTACCACCACTCCCTGATTTATAGATGAGAAAACTGAGGCCCAGGAGGGTTATTGTGACACTCTTCCCACCACCATCATCAGCCGGGACCTTCCCGCTGTGATGGGTGACAGCTAAAAAAAATAGTGTTAAATATGAAGTAGGAATGGGTTAACAGGTATGAGTCTGCTGCTGCCTAGAGTTACACAAGGTCGCCATCTGGTGTTCAGTTATGGACATTTTGCAATGAAACAGGCTTGAGAACCTGGGACTCCCCAAGGAAAGAGAAAGTTTGAATCTAAGTTGCAGCCTCCTTCTCCATGTCCCTACAAAGAGCAAGAGTGGGTCAGGAAGTGATGTCAGGAAGAGGAATGAAGACAAGGGGCATAAGGCTCAGTTTCCTGTCTTCTGTTTTCCCAACTCTCCAATCCTGACCTACCAATCACCTCTCCCTCTTGCTCTTTACCTAAGTCAACTCTGAACCCCCAAAACACTCAGGATAATTCTTTTAAATGTCTATCCTCAGTGTCTAGATCTTCAGTATGACATCATGGATAGAGTGCTGGACTTAGAACCAGGAAGACCTCAGTTCAAATCCTGCCTTTGACATTTGCCAACTGTTTGGCTATGGGCAAAAATATAAACTTTCTGGAATTCAGTTTCTCTATCTATAAAATGAAGAAGTTAGACTTGCTGACTTCTAAGGTCCCTGACAAATATAAATCCATGATACTATGCCTTTTTTCTCTCCCTATCCTTTAGCTAAAAGTTCTATTTCCTGGGTTTGAGTAGTCCTTCCCTCACTTCTTCCCCAGCATGTCTAAGACAGCATTCCTTCTCCTTAGAAATTCCCTGGAAGTCTTCCTAAACTGATTTTTAGACAGGATATGTGATTTCATTGGTATGGGGAATTCCCAGTGAGGAAACACCCCTCTACCAATGCAGATCATCACTGGTTCAGAAACTTATAGCCTTAGGGAGCTGCCTGGTCACTAAAAGATTAAATAACTTGTTCAAGCTCATAGCCAATAATGTGTCAGTAGCAGGGCTTGAAGCACATATGGTCTTTTTGACTTTGAGGCCAGCTCTCTTCCCAGCATACTTTCCTACTTCTTCTCTAAGATCAGCTTCTTAAATCTGGGACATCTGCTTCTAAACTCTCCTGGAAATGGAACCCCCATCTCTGTCTATTGTAGAAGAGGACTGCATAAAAGTTCCCTCAAGTAATATAACAGGTAAAGTCTCTTCTTCCCAGGTAACTTCCCTTTCCTTCCTCTCCCTAATTCCTGACACAATGAAAGGAAAAGAACAATGGTAACCTTTTGCACCCAGATTCTAGAACTGTTTCCCCAAATCTGCTCAACCTTCCCAGAAAGCTCATGATCACCAATCATATCTCTCCCCTCCTTTCAAACCTTGCTTCACGAACCACCCCTTTACTCTATCCAGGCTCCCAGCTGTTTGTGCTCTCACTTCTAAGGCTAGCTTCCATCTGTTGGTATTCATCTTCTCTATGTAGTCTCTCCCCTTAGAAGGTAAGCTCCTTGAGGCCAAGGACTATTTTTGCTTTTTCTCTCCGACTTCAGCCCTTAGCACAATGCATGGTACATTTGTTGCTTGATGGTTGGTTGATTAAACACTCATGTAGTGGAGTTATATTGTGTTCATTTGCATTAATTTCCATGTTATCTTTTGAGTAGTGTTTTTCCCCCATCTCTGGAAAGCCTTCTGAAGGCAAGAATAATTATCACCCTTAGTTGCCCAAAGGGCAATGAAGAGTGTCCCTGGTGGATATGAGTAGACTGCAACATATCATATGTGAAAAGCTATGGAAGAAAAGTGGTATAAAGGATGTCATCAGAATGATATATGACTGGATATACCAATCATTCATTAAGAATGAAGGATTATTGATGGACAACCAGTGTACCTCATTTGATGTCTACAAAATAGTAAAATTTCTAGAAGGACCCCAGCATGATGAGTGGACCCTCAGGACTGGATTTATGGGAGGACAAGAGCAAATGTTGCCCAGAATGGGCAAGGACAAATGGGTTGTTATCTATTAAAATGTCTAGGAAGTGTTCCTTGGCTATCCCCCTATGTTAATCTTTGCTATCTCCTCATAGTTAATCTTTGCAGGTAGAGAAGAGATAGGGGATTGGCAATGGAGATAAGAAACAACAGGCTTCATGTGAAATCTATATCATGAGAACTGTCAACAGGTCTGTTTCCTAGCCTGGTCAAAAGGTCTGGGTTCAAATCCAATCTCTGCCATTTGGTTTCATAGGGTTTAGAATTGAAAGGGAATCTTAGACATCATCCAGTTCAAGTCCCCTCATTTTACAGACAAGAAAAATGAAGAACCAAGAGGTTAAGTGGTTTACTCAAGTTAATATAAGTAGTAAGTGGCAAGGTCAGGATTTGAACCCAATCTTCTGGCTCCAAAAGCAGTTCTGTTTCCATTACAGTACAATGCCTCCAGTGCTTAGCACTTTATTGATCTATTTATATTGAGCCAGTCAACAAGTATTTGTTAAGCACCTACTATGTGCTAGGCACAAGGGCTAGGAAAAGAAAAGTGAAAATACAATTCCACTCAAGAAACTCACATTCTAATGGGGGAGAGAATATGCAAATAACTATGTGAGTACAAAATATAGGGAACAGAGGCAGTTGCCTGGTAGATGCAAGGTCCATGACATATAAGGATAGAAGGCTGGAAGACTGCCCAAGGAGGAATCATTTTCAATTTCATTAACCTGGAAAAAAGACCAGATCACCCAACTACCTCAATTTTGACTCTGGGAAAAAGGAGTCTCAGGTTCAGGGAACACCATGAATAGAATTGCAGAGTAGTAGAAAGAATAGGCTTCTTGAACCAAGAGCTTTTCTGCATGCTGTAGGAAGAGTTGTTTATCAGTAGATAGACTCTAGAATAATATGGTATAAAAAACAAGCCTTTAATGTACACAATTAAGGATGTTGGCTTAGGGCTAAATTAAATATTTACATAGTTCTCATTTCTTTCCCTATTCCTTAGTGACTCCCTCATGAGGCTAAAATATTTAGCAGGGTCTTCGGGAAATATTTCCAGACCCAATTTATAGTTCATGCAGTTATTTGATTTGTGGAGAAAGGCAGCAAAGGTTTTTTTGTTTTTGTTTTTGTTTTTTTTTTCGACCGATATCCAAGTCCTGTTTCCTTTTTGAAAAAAGTCAGGTCAGACTTGTGTAAAATAAGGGAGTTGGAATGTATGGTCTCTAGGGTCTCGTAGAGAAGCATAGAATCTCAGAGTTGGAAAGATATATCAAATGCCATTGAGTCCAGCTTATACACAGACAAAAATCCTTGCCACAATATCCCAAGTGATGGTCCAGCTTCTGCTTGCAAACCTCTATGGGGTGGGGGTGGGGAGTACATATTCAAAGGATCTATTTGATTTTCAACTCTGCTGCTTATTACCCTGTGACCTTGAGCATGTCCTTTCCCCTCCTGAGCTCTCAGTTTCCTTAAAATGAAAGAACTGATGGTCTCTGACATCAATGATGGCTTTTACAACCAGAGGATCCTATGAGAGATTTGCCAGGTGGCTGATATTGACACTCACCTGCCAAGAATACCTACTTCAAAGGGTTTTTGTGATAAAAGGGCTTAGGTAGATTGTAAAGTGATATGTGTGTGTGTATACATACATACATATATGTATATATGCACATAAACACACACAGGCACATATATATACATATAGATATATTTGTATATATGAATGCTAGCTGTTATCATGATGAAATAATGACTCCTTATATCCATGATAAACATGACCCAGGAAAGACAATTGTTGTCAAAGTTAGCTGTCTAATGTGAAATTTATTACTACTATGGAGTCCAATTTGAACCCAAACTTGGCGTGCACTGAGCTTTATACATTAGACATGTTCCTAGCAAAGTAGTAATTACATTAAACTTTTGAAAATTGAATTCTATTTTAAGTGCACTGGGGGAGTACTATTTGAAGCAATCCTATTATGCTTCCCAATATAACATGAAGGATCACTCCCTAATTAATCTTTCATGTATTTCTGGATTTGCAAATATTGGATCCTTGAATAGCACTTTACCATTTTAAAAGGGCTTTCTTTCCCAGGTAATACTAATTGACATTTGCTGTACGTAGCACTTTACACACATCATTTCTTTTGATCCTTAAGATAACACTGTAGGGAAGATACTACCCATATTTTAACCCCATTGTATAGGTGAGGCTCAGTGATGCTAGTCACATAGTCACACAGTTAGAATGTGGGAACCTGGGGACTAAAAACCAGTTCTTCTGTCTCCTAGGCTAGTGTTTGTTCTGCTTAGGGTAGGCTGCCTCATTTAAATCAGTGTAGACCTTTCTTTATGTGTTAATGTTTACTGTTATTTCTTACCACTCCCCAACATTAGGCAGCGGTACAGTGGAAAGCCTGATGTAAGTGCCACTTATTAGCTTTGTCTTAGGCAGATAGTTTACTTCACTCTGAGCCTCAATTACTTTATCTGTAAAATGGGGCTAATAATACATGCTCTCTCAACCCACAGGATTGTTGTGAGGAAAGCAAACTATAAAACACCATCAAAATATGTGCTATTAGAGGACTTCCAAGGTAGCTTTCCAGCCCTACATCCTAGGACCCTAATGGACCATTAGTTGCCTTCCTTCTCCCTAAGTGTCCATTATTTACATTATTCCAACACTCCACATAAATCATATATATGGTAGCTACCATGTGCAGTTTCTTTTTTTATATTATTGTTTTATTATAAATGTAACATCGAATATATATGATACTAAACCTGTTTATAACTGTTTACTTTTCAATTAATTTCAATGCAAGAAATATCATAATATGACTTTAGTCACTCCCTCCAAAGTCACATCAGGATTCCTTGTCTTTTCATTCTTATCTACTTTTCCTTGTATGACCATAGTTATGGTGTAGTCCATTTGTATGCCTCTGATTTTGTTTTGCTTTACATTATTTTATTCATAAAAGTCTTTCCATATTTCCTTACATTTCTCATATTGGTTATTCTTTATATTAATGCTCTGTATTTCTTTAACTATTCTCCTACTGATGGCACATTTAGAGTGCCTAAGGGCTTTTTTGCAATTACATATAATACTGCTATGAAAATCTTTGAATGGATGGCTCTTTTCAAAGATTTGTTAACACTTTCAGCAAATATCCCCAACAATAAACTTACTGTGTCAAAATGTATGATTATTTTTGTAAGTTTCACCGGAGCATCAGATTGCTCTCCAAAAAGAGCCTGCAAGTTTGTAAATCCCATCAGCAATAAATGAATGTACCTGCATCTCCACAACCCCATTTTATTTTACATATATTTGAAGTTACATTTATTTTTCAAATAGTTATTAAGTCTGTATTTCCCCTCCAGACAAGGGGACTTAAAGTTTTCAGATATGTCCAATGTGCTGGGGTAGGAGGGGGGAAGGCTGTTTTGCTAAACTAAGCCTATCAGAAACATGCATTTCATTTTTCTTTCTCTCAATTTAGCAGGGAAAGAGGCCAACTCTGAGGTTACTACAGTGAAGAAGAAAAGAAAGAAAAAAATCAACAAAGCATTTGTAAAAAGCAGAGAAGTGAGGACAACAAATGTTAGTAGGAAACAAAAAAATGGGACAGCTTTGAAAAGAACACATTGAATTTATTATAGACTTAAAAAGAAAAGCAAGCTGTTCATAATATTTTTTCTTTGACCTGGAAGCTTTGGATTTTGGCTTTGACATTCCTGAGAGTTTTCACTATGGAGGTGACTGACCAGTAGATTCTTTCTTTTTTCACTTTGCCCTCTAGTTTTAACAGATCTGGGTAGTTTTCGTTTATGATTTCTTGAAATGTGGTATCCAGACTTTTGTACTGGTCATGATTTTCAGATGGTCTCATGATTCATAGCTTAGCTCTTCTGGACCTGGTCTTGACAGGTCTTCTTGACCTGTTTTTCCATTTGTTACTTTCTTCCTTTAAAAAAAAATATTGAGGGGCAGCTAGATGGCACAGTGGATAGAGCACCGATCCTGGAGTCAGGAGGACCTGAGTTCAAATCCGGCCTCAGACACTTAACACTTACTGGCTATGTGACCCTGGGCAAGTCACTTAACCCCAATTGCCTCACCAAAAAAAAAAAAATTAATTAAAAAAAAATATATATAGAGAGAGAGAGAGAGGGGCAGCTAGGTGGCTCAGTGGATAAAGCACCAGCCCTGGATTCAGGAGTACCTGAGTTCAAATCTGGCCTCAGACACTTCACACTTACTAGCTGTGTGACCCTGGGCAAGTCACTTAACCCCCAATGCCCCGCAAAAAAAAAAATTATTGATATTTATTTACAACCTACAATTCCCTTGTATTTTTCCTGCTCCTTCTCCATCCTAGAGAACCACCTCATATAACAAAGATTTTTTTAAAGAGAAAAAGGGAGGGGCGGCTAGGTGGCGCAGTGGATAGAGCACCGGCCCTGAATTCAGGAGTACCTGAGTTCAAATCTGGCCTCAGACACTTGACACTTACCAGCTATGTGACCCTGGGGAAGTCACTTAACCCCCATTGCCCTGCAAAAAAAAAAAAAAAAGAAAAAGGGAGGAATTCAGCAGAACCAATCAATACATCAAAAAAAAAGTCTGACAATATACACAGTGCTCTACACTCATGAACACACACACGCATGCACGCACGCACACACACACACACACATACACACACCTCTGCAAAAGATTGGGGGAAAACGTCTTTTCTTGGGGGCCAAGCTTATTTGTAATTTCTCTCATTTTTAAAAATAATAAACATTTTAATTTAAAGTTTTGAGTTCAAATTTTACCTCCTCTTCCCTCCCTCCTCCCTGAGGCGATAAGAAATCAGATACAGGTGCAATTACTTTTTTTAAAATTATATTTTATCTGCCCTTCCCACTTCCCCCTCAACTGAGCAACTAAAAAGGGAAATTCAGAAAACAAAGTCCTCAATATATTGCTGCATAGTTTAGTAAAGTTAATTCCAATATTAACCACATCCAAAATTATATGTCTCTATCTGCATTTTAAAGTCATCACCTCTCTGACAAGAGATGAGTGTTGTTTCTCTTCATTCTTTTAGACTTGTGGTTTATCACTGCATTGATCAGAGTTCTTAAAGTCTTTTCAAATTGTTTTTCTTAATAATGTTGCCATGTATAAATTGTTCTCTTGGTTCTGCTTACTTCACTCTGCATCAGTTTATAGAGGTTTTCCCAGTAAGCTCTGAAATTGTCCATTTCTTCATTTCTTATGGCACAAAAACAGGACATCTTTGAAAATAACATGTTGAATTTATTGTGTATATGTGTATGTGTATATGTATATGTGTGTGTATATATAATTGTTGGTGGCTTGTATTTCTTCTTTTAAAAATTGCTTGTTTATATCCTTTGACCACTTTTCTACTGGGGAATGGCTCTATAGTTTTATACATTTGACTCATATCTTAGATATGAGACTTTTATCAGAGAAACTTGATGCAAATTTTCTTCCAATTACTAATTTTCCTTTTAATTTTTATTACATTAGATTTGTCTGTGAAAAGCTTTTTGGGGCAGCTAGGTGGCGCAGTGGATAGAGCACCGGCCCTGGAGTCAGGAGTACCTGAGTTCAAATCCGGCCTCAGACACTTCATACTTATTAGCTGTGTGACCCTGGGCAAGTCACTTAACCCCAATTGCCTCACTAAAAAAAAAAAAAAAAGCTTTTTAATTTATAAATTCAAAATAGCACCTTTTATTTTGTGTGATTCTCTCTACTACTTGTTTGATCATGAGCTGTTCCCCTCTTGATATATCCCAAAGGTAATTTCTTCCTTTTCCCTTTAATTTTTTTTTAAGATTTTTTTTGGGGGGTTTTGGGTTTTTGGGATTTTTTTGCGGGGCAATGGGGGTTAAGTGACTTGCCCAGGGTCACACAGCTAGTAAGTGTCAAGTGTCTGAGGTCGGATTTGAACTCAGGTACTCCTGAATCCAGGGCCAGTGCTTTATCCACTGAGCCACCTAGCTGCCCCCCTTTAAATTTTTTTTTTTTTTAGCGAGGCAATTGGGGTTAAGTGACTTGCCCAGGGCCACACAGCTAGTAAGTGTTAAGTGTCTGAGGCCAGATTTGAACTCAGAACTCAGGTACTCCTGATTTCAGGGCCGGTGCTCCATCCACTGCGCCACCTAGCTGCCCCTTAATTTGTTTCTGATGTAATCTCCTTTGCATTTTCCCAATATTCACTTGCAATTGTTTTTTCAGTCATCATTTTTCTATTTACATTGTTGTAGTCATTGCGTATATTGTTTTCTTGGCTCTGCTTACTTCATTTGTTGTTGTTGTTTGCTTATTTTCATAGCCTATTTCTTGACTTCAAATTTTATTTTAAGTTTGGGCTCTACTTACCTGCAGATAAGAAAGTAATTTCCCAAGATTCGGGCTCTTTTGTGCTGCTACTTTCAGAGCTACTTTTGGAGGTCTACAAGTTTTCAGTGCCTCCAAAGTGGTGTGATCCAGGAAGAGGTATAGTCACTGCTATCCTAGACTGTGCTCAGGTGTTTATCCAGGAAGGTCCCCTGCTCCCTTGTAGCCAAAACTACTAGTATTCCCCTTGACCCTAGAACTGTGACCAGGGCCCTTACTCCCTTGTGACCAACCACAAATGCTCCCCACCCCAGCCCTGGAACTTCAATGGAGAACTATATATGGGCAATAGAGTTGCCAAATGGTGCCAGGTCCTGCACCACCTCTGGGCTGAGAGCTCTTGAAGCAGTTGTGGCAGCTATGCACTCTAGGCCAGCCCTTTCCCTGATGTCACATAACTCTCATGTCAATTTCCTAAATTGTCTGAAGCTT
Organism: Dromiciops gliroides; assembly: GCF_019393635.1. Classification (NCBI taxonomy): domain Eukaryota; kingdom Metazoa; phylum Chordata; class Mammalia; order Microbiotheria; family Microbiotheriidae; genus Dromiciops; species Dromiciops gliroides. The sequence continues at coordinate 154,077,633 of NC_057862.1, forward strand.
AAAAAAGTCTCACCCCAACTTTTTGTTGGCTCTGCCACTCCAAAACTCAATTTGAGACATTATTTTAAAGTTGTTTAGAGGGGCATGTTGTGAAAGTTTGTCAGGATTGCAGCCTCTACATTGCCATCTTTGCTCTGCCCCTTCCCCATTCTGAGTACTCTTGAAGTGCTTATGGTCAGGACATTCTTTTACCTTGAGGCTCTGTCAGACCTTATTGTGAAGTGACTCTCTTCTACTAGGTTTATCTCTTGGGCTTCTCATTTTATTTCTTCATTGACTTGGGCTTTTTCTTTTGTTTATTTAAATCTCTAGCCTCACTTTCTAGACTGAGGCTTTGTACTTGGGTGAGATTGTGTTGCCTTCTATACTCTTGGATGGTGTGGGCAGTACCCACACTTGGTGCTGAATGTTGTAGTTAAAGCTAACTTATGCCTTCTGTAGGAACTCCTGGGTTTTAATGGGTTAGTCTCTTGATGTCTTGAATTAGGTTTTGGACTTGGTTCCATTCCTGTCTCCTTTTCCTTGCATGGTCCCAAACCCAACATTGGTTCTGTACCTTGCCATGAGCCTGACAGACTCTAAACAAATATTGATCATTCTGGTAATGGGGATGCCTGGCACACCCTAGCTCCTTGGCCTCCCAACTGCTGCTGTGACCCTTTCCTATGCTTTGACTCCTGCTATTCCATGGGTGTACACTGCCAGAGAACTTCAATGTGTAAATAGTGGTATAGTTCTGTCTCCTACTGTGATGTAGGTAGGCTACCTTGGCACTGAGCTGATACATTTTAGAGCTTTTTTGGCAAAGCTAGGCTCCTTAATGATCTCACGAGCTACCATCTTGCCCAAATTCTTGTGAATGTCTTTTTTTTTTTTTTTAGTGAGGCAATTGGGGTTAAGTGACTTGCCCAGGGTCACACAGCTAGTAAGTGTTAAGTGTCTGAGGTCGGATTTGAACTCAGGTACTCCTGAATCCAGGGCCGGTGCTCTATCCACTGCGCCACCTAGCTGCCCCGTGAATGTCTTTTTAAAGTCTAAGTTGGTTGGTGAGTTACCTAAGCACCTGCATTGGTTCCTCTCCCCTCTAATTTGAAAATGTTTCTTTTTGTGTCCTTGGAATTTCATTCTTAAGAGCTCTACAGGGTGACTTCCCCTCTAGAATTTTGAGGTATGGTGGAATCCTGCCTGTCCAAACTCTTTTAAATCTCTTCTCCAAAAATATAGGGTTTATTTCAGAATGTATTTGGCTTCTCTTCCCTTCTTTATCATGACTTTTAAAATTGAATCGTTATTTCCCCCTAAGATTCTCAGCATTACCACCCCAGCAACCAGTTCCTCCCAACTAGTGAGAATCAAATCCAGAATAGATTTTCCCTCATTGGTACTTTTACCTTTTGAAGTATCAGAGTATCATTAAGGCAAGTCAAGAAACAAACAAGTTCAAATATCCAAAAATTAACCTAGGCATTTATTACCACATAACTATTTGTAAAATGTTACAAATCAGGATAAAATTATTATATCAAGGAAGTAAAGTCAAGGGTTTTTTATATTGTTTCATAGGTTTCATGGGATAAGACATAGCACATTCAGTGTCATAAAAACTCGGATAATGTAATAACTGCATTTATTGACTTATATAATTAGACTTATGAAATTGACTTATATAACTTAACATCTTTTTTAAAATTTAATATGTAATATGTCCTCCTTTTGTTACAGTTTTTTACATGATTTCTCATGAATTCACAAAATCTTGACCTATATTCTTTAACTTTTCCATCATGAAACTACACTTTCCTTATATTAGCTAAACTTAAAGTGTACTTTTGCCAATCAGTCAATTTTTCCAAGTCTCATCTATAAGCCTATAAGCTTTCAATGGAGTTTAAAATGGGTTCTCAGGTCAGTGAAGAGTGTTTTTCTCTGGCTATTGGATACATTTCATGATTTTTTATGTGATAGGTAGCATGGCTCAGCAGCTAGGTGGCATAGTGGATATAGTATCAGACTGGATTCAGAAAGACCTGTATTCCAAAATGGCCCCAGAAACTTACTAGCTGTGTGACCCTGGGCAAGTCACTTCACTCTGCCCCCATTTCCTCATCTGTAAAATGAGCTGGAGGAAGAAATGACAAACTACTCTGGTATCTTTGCCAAGAAAACCCCAAATAGGATCACAAAGGGTTGGACACAACTGAAAACAACTGAACAACAAAGCATGGTTCAAGGTTTTGCTGCAGTATTCCATCTCCATTCAGGAATTTCTGTTAACTCCAGAATGATTTTACATGTCAATATATCAGTAATATATTTATCATAATTTGTCAATCTCTTAAAGTAGACAATACTTCATGTCTACTAGAAGTAAAAAAAGGGGGGGGGAGGGAGAAGATAATGTTTTACAGTCTGACGACAGTGTTCAGATACTACAGGTTCACCTGGACTGCTTCTGACACTGGCTTTACTATAGCCCTGAATGAAGAAAAAAAATTACCTTTTTATAATCTTCAGTACTCAATTCTTTATGTTATCTTGATCCTGAGAATTTTTTCTTTCTAATAGTGTTAGAAGTTAAATTTTTACCAGTCTTCTAGCTATTATGCCATCTTTAAGAAGACCACACCACATTATAGGAGAATGGATAACCACTCTTGCTTCTAATTCCTCTGAAGATCTTTGCTTATTTTCTGGGGAATAATTAGCCTGTTTTGAAGCAATCATTTGTCAGTTGTTGGTGTTTTTTAATTTTCAACCATACTTTCTTTTGCACTTTGATAAGGGTTATCTTATTTTATTGTGGGCTGGAATAATTCTTAAAACTCTTGACTTCCCCACATTAATAGTCATTATATTATCCCTAAAATAATGGAATGTGCTCTCTAAGAACTACACACACTCTTTAAGAACTTTTACAATGAAGCACGTCTGTAAGGAAGAAAATGCAACATTTGACTGATAGAGTATTACTTAAGGTGGGGAAACCAGTTACATCTGGCCAAGGTGAGATGTTCTGAGGTAGCCTAGGGTTAGTAGAAGCAAACAAACCTGAGGTTTCTGTCATGAAGTGAAGCCTTATGAAAATTATTGCTTGTCCTAGGTAATTCATATGTGGTTATAGTTGATACTTCATAAATGCTTGTTGATTGGCTGATGGACAGTCTCAAAGACACTCCAATGAGGAGGCTTAACTACTGAGACTTCTAAACAAACAGTTTCAGTTCCTATTGTTAAAACTCTCAGAACAAAATGATTTAGTTCCTGTTCAGGAGTTCCTTCTTCCCTTCTCTAGCACACTGAAGTCTGACTGAAAACTGAGATTTGTTTAATGTACTTTCACACCCATCCCTGATGTATCCTGCCTCTATGACCTCTTTCCCAAATTCCATATCTATTTCCTCTTATTGTGGTTATTAGCAGTAATAATAATAGCTACCCTTTATACAGTACTTCAAAGTTTGCAGAGATGTTTAAAGAACATATAGAATAACCCTGTACAACCCCCTGAAATAACAGAAGAATTGAAAAAAATGTTCAGAATAGTTAAAAAAACAATTAAAAAACTTAGAAAAAGAAATAAAAGAAGTAAGTTTAGATATCAGGATGGAACTTGCAGCCAAAGGGACAAAAAAGAAAATAAGAAATGAGATCAAATGATAGCTAAACCTTCCAAAACAGTAGATTCTCTGGAAAGAGGAATATGGAACTCTCATATTCAGAGGTAGAAGAAAATCAACTGAATTAAACCAAAGAACAGTGAGAATAAAAATATGTTAAATTAAAATTTAAAAATAAACAAAAATAAATTAGAAATTAAAAAATAAAACAAACAGAAAAAAGAATAATGAGAATAGAAGAAATCATGAGCTTTTTTACAAATGAAGGAAATTGAGCTTGAAGATAAACTGTGAAGAGATAATGTATCTGAGGCATGTTACCCACCACCTGAAGGAAAGGTGATGGACTTGAGATGCAGAATGAGACATACATTTTGGACATGGACAATATGGGAATTTGTTTAGCTTAATTATGAAAAGTTGTTAAAAGGATCCCCCCCGCCCCTTTTTTAATTTGAAGGAAGGGAGAGGAGAGGAAGAGAAAGTCTATGGATAGAATTCTATCTCCACCCCTTCCTGGTAAATGAGAAAAGGACAAAAAGCAGGCCAGACAAGCAGGACAGATTTCAAGTTACGTGTTGAATTTATTATATAGCTAAAAGAAAAGCCAGATCTACATAATAGAGATCCACAGTTTCATGTATAGTCCCCTCCTTCTATCCCATATAGATTTAAGTGGAGAATAAGTTGCAAAATGACAAATAATTCATGGGTCAAAACACAAATAAAGGGGGCAGCTAGGTGGCGCAGTGGATAAAGCACCAGCCCTGGATTCAGGAGTACCTGAGTTCAAATCCGGCCTCAGACACTTGACACTTATTAGCTGTGTGACCCTGGGCAAGTCACTTAACCCCCATTGCCCCGCAAAAAAACAAAAAACAAAAACCAAAAAACAACAAATGTCTGTTTCTCAGGGAATTAATTACACAACTTACACAATAATCACACAACTTACCAAAATTTATGGGATGCTGCTAAAGAAGTCCCCAGAGGAAAATGTATAACTCTGAAAATTTGTTAATTTTTTAAAGAAAAGATTAATGAACTGAGCATAAAATTCTTTAAAATGGTAAAAATCCAACTAATTAACAATCTTAATCTTGAAAGAAGAAATTTTTTAAATCAGAGGAGAAATAGATAAAGTTAAATAAATTAAAGAAAGTATAATGAGAAATTAAGGAAGATAAATTAAAGGAAATATAATGTAAAATACCCCAATTAACAAAATTAGAAATAGTGTTCTTAACTGAATATTAGGAAGAAAAAGCATGCAAGACATAATTGGACTATCTAAAGCAGGAAAAACTCTAGTCCAATTCATCTTCTGCAGGTAGATCTGAATTTTAGAAACATCTCAAAATCCTTCCTGATGGCCAAGTTAGGGAATATGTTTTTTAGTTAAAAAAGAAAGAAAATGGGGCAGCTAGGTATCCTCAGACACTTGACACTTACTAGCTGAGTAACCATGGGAAAGTTACTTAACCCTCATTGCCCCACAAAAAAAAAAAGAAGAAAGAAAGAAAGAAAGAAAGAAAGAAAGAAAGAAAGAAAGAAAGAAAGAAAGAAAGAAAGAGAAAAAAGATTAAGAAAGTTAACAACAATAACAAAAATCAAGGCACAGTCGTAACACAATAAGACCGCTTTTGTATTGTGGTTGCTGAAAGCATCAATGAGCAGATAAGGGCAACTGTTGAGGAAAGGGAAGAGAGAAGAAGCCTCCCAGTTATCTCTAAAATTTCTGTAAGGGGTAGTTTCCTTGTCTGACAATGGCTACATGTACAAATTAGATATAAAGCAGAGGTTAAAGTATAAAAGATAATAGCTGCAAAAGCATAGCAAAGAAAGATTGTCTTACTGTTTCAGGAATTGAAGAACATAGAACAGTTAAGACCCCACTTGTAACTCCATACCGAATTCTTTGAAGAAAGAACATAACCACAATGCATCAAGGGACCCGTAATTAAAAAACTAGATGTCTCCAAATAAACCTACTCCCATAAGGGTTAATGACAGTGTAAATAACTATTACAGGTATTATTATCCCCATTTTATAGATAAAGGAACAAAGATTCAGAAAGGTTATGACAGCTGATATGTGTCAGATGTGGAATTAAACCCATATTTTTTTGACTCCCAGTCTAGCACTCTAACCACTGGACCACCTACCCCTTAATACTCATACTTCTAAAGTTACAACCCCAAGATTATTCCCCATCATCACATTTGCCACAAGTTTGGGGCCACTTTACTGCTTACAGAGTTTCAACATTCTAGCCAAGGGGGTGTTATTCCCATCTTCTCACCCCCACCTCCAACTCAGAAAGCATTTAGCAAAAAGACTTGATTTTGTATAGTTGCTGAGGGGTCTCAGTATGAACTGAGAAGAGTGAAGTTTGCCAGGAATGATATATAACTGATAAACAGCCTGAGTGCCACATTGGGAACTCCAATATAGTTTAAAAAACAGAGGCAGCTAGGTGGCACAGTGGATAAAGCACCAGCCCTGGATGATTCAGGAGGACCTGAGTTCAAATACAACCTCAGACACTTGACATTGTATAACCCTGGGCAAGTCACTGACCCCTCATTGCCCTGCCCCCCACCCAAATATATATATATATATATATATATATATATATATATATAGTTTAAAAAACAAAACAAAACGGAAGAAGGCCTCTGGGGAGATTTGTGGATCATTAATGGAGAATTTATGGAAAGACTTGGACAGGAATCACTTAAATGAGGAGAAATAGAGGACCTGAGATCTGCATTGGCATAGTAGAAAGTATGAAATCACTGGTTTATCAAAGTAAGGACCTCAACTGGAGGAGATAATGTATCCTGAGCTATTCAAGTGATGGTCCTTCTGTGCTCTGCCTAAGTCAGACCACATCTGCAATATTTGATTCAGGGATGAGCATGGCATTTTAGGAAAGAAGTGGATGTAGGATGAGCCTTGAAGTCAGGAAGGCCTGGGTTCAAGTCCTGTGCTCATACATAATAGATGGGCAAATCACTTCAATTCCCAGTGCCCTGGGCAACTCTCCAAAATCATAAATTATAGATGAACTGCTGACCTTGAGAGCAGGGACTGCCTAAGAGAGCAGAATTAGTATCTATATAGGTGGTGATTAAAGAGAGACATGTTATGAAATATGCCCAAACAATTAGAGCCACCCACAAGTGGAATGGGGTGGCTATTTTCAGAGCTAGTTGGTTCCCCCTCCCTTAAAGTCTTTAAGCAAAGGCTGGATAGCCACTTGTTAGCTATTTTGTCCAAGATATTTTTGTTCAAATAGGATTTGGAGTTAGGAAGACCTGAATTCAAATCCAGTTTCAGATACTGTGTGAACCAGGGCAAGTTATTTAACCTCTGTCTGCCTCAGTTTCCTCTTCTGTAAAATGGGGATAATAAAAGCCCCGCTCCAACTTTGAGATTCTGTGAAGAAGTATTCTTATGAGTTATGTGGTTTCAAGACCCCTACTACTGCTCTCTCTCTTTCTCTCTCCTCTTTCTCTCTCTCTCTTTCTCTCTCACACACATACACACACAATCAATGCCTATGATAACTAAAACTCTACAATTTTGCTTAGATCCTTGTCTCCTACTAAAATGCAAACAATATTATCATGATGTGCCACCCTTTGAGGTCTACAAAAATTACACATATATTACCTTATTTTTTCCTCACAAAACACCTGTGAAGTTAATGCTTTTATTATTCCTATTTTACAGAAGAGGAAACTGAGGCAGCCAGAGGTTAAATAACTTGCCCAGGTTCACACAGTTAGTTAGTATTTGAAACTGGATTTGAACTCAGGTCTTCCTAACTCCAAGTCCAACACTCTAGCCACTATGCCACCTAGCTGTGCAGTGAAGGGTCTCTATTAAGCATTAATTCATTTATTCCACTGGCCCCAAGGTGGGTTGTACTCATCTCAGAGGGTGGTCAACACAATCCATTTGGATATGGGAAGATTTTCATTTTTATGCAAATAATGATAAATTACACTTTATTATCATCTAGCATATGGATCAGTATTGTCACCATAACTTGATCCAGATGTCAGATACAGACAGATGTCACATATAGGAGGTGGGTTATCCTGAGGGAAGAGTGAGAGTTCCATGATGCAGAGGAGTTGGCAATGATGCCCTCACTCATTCTTTAGCTTGCCCCAGATTGTGGCACAGTGTTTTGAAGTTTGCATGTACATTTTGAAGTGTTTTTGCAGATTATACTGTCCAGCTTTAAATAAACTAACCCCCATAAAATGGACAATCGGGTGTAAAAGATTCCCAGAAGACAACCAGTTTGAAGATAATACTAACAATGCAAGTACAAAAAACCATCAGAGACATTAGCAGCTACTTGAAGGCAAGAACTACAAGTATAAGCTCTTTGCTGGCCACATGAGGGAAAATCAATAATGACCCTCTAACCAGATTTGACAAGAAGTTGATCCCTTAAATTCAAAGTTATCAAGAAGATTATTTGAAATCAGGACTTTCATACCAATACATTATCATTCACAATTAACCCCAGCCTGTTGTTGCTATTGTTCAGTCGTGTTTGACTCTCCATAATCCCATTTATAGGGTTGTGTTTTTTGGCCAAGATGCTGAAGTGGTTTGTCATTTCCTTCTCCAGCTCATTTGACAGATAAGAAAACTGAGGTAGGGTGTGCACAGGGTCACACAGCTTGTAAGTGTCTGAAACTGGATTTGAACTCAGGAAAATGAGTCTTTCTGACTCCAGGCTTGAAACTGTATCCACTGAACCACCTTGCTGCCCAACCTATATATTATCCTCGAGATTTTAGCCAGTAATAGTAAGATGCCACCATCATTAGAAAGACATGTAAGATTAAGCTTTTGTTGCCCCCACCAAAATGTGTCATCCATTAAAAATGCATATCCACACACTTTAAAAACTTGGAAACAAAACTAAAAATTTTAAATCTTCCAAATGAAGAGTTTCCATGGACTTTGAACCTGTTTGTTAAGAATATTAAAAAAAAAAAAACAACAAAGTGCAACCCTTCAAATTAGTCTGTAAGAACAGATGATTGTCTTCAGGGAAGATGGAAATTTCCTTGTCTTTGCAATGAGACCTTTGCAGAATTGGTGGATAGTATTGAAAAATGAGTGTCATGACTTAGTAAGCACAGCCAATGATGTACTTCCATTTGCATCTGTGGATCTTTGTGAGGTCTCTTTTTCTGCTATGACCACTATTAAAACCAAGTAAATAAACTGAAGTTAAAACTATACTTTCTAATCTCTGCTGCAAAGCATTAAAGTGACATTTTCAAAAATAATAAAGCATTCAGTCTCATTGGTTTTGGTATAAATATTAGTGTTAATACTATCAATCTATGAATAATTATTATTATATCTAATGAGAGCCCCCAAAAGTATTTTTTGCCAAAGTGATTTTCCTAAAGTGCAGGTTTGCCCATGTCCCACCCACCTATCTCCTTCTCACATAAAATCACATGTGATAAACTCTAGTGGAACTTAAATCTTTCCCACCTTTCACCACCCCTAGGTAAAATCAAGGGTCACATAATGGATAAACTTGGAAATCTTAGATTATAAAGTCCTTGAGTGCAGAGACAGTTTATGGAATTCTCTCTGTACTGAAAAAAGTGAGCATAGTGCCTCAGGACAATCAGATACAGAAGGTCTTGATAATGAAAGAGAGATGATAAAAGAAACTATCAATCCCTCACTGGGTCTGTGTCTTCCCTGGCTTAGAGGGATCTTTGCAGATCAAAGGGTTCACTTATTCAACAAGCACTGCTGAATGTTTGAGGTATAGGATACAGTCCTAGAATCCCTTAGTCCGAAAGTTGGAAGGACACATAGTCCTTACCTTTTGGGGTGTCATGGACTCCTTTGGCAGCCTGGTGAAGCATATGGACTGGTTTCTAGAAGACATTTTGGATCCAGGAGCCAGCTCATAAATTTAGGAGCCAGATTTTTTTTTCCTAATGGCATAATAAAGAATTTATCACTCACAATGATGCTGTCTTTTATCATCCCTTGGCTTCTGTCTACAGTCTTGATTTTTATGGCATTCCTATTGTAACTGTGACTCCTCTGGTCCTCATTACCTGAAGGTCAAGTGCAGTGCATCACATTTCACCCCTTCCCCAGGGTTCTCCAGCAACACCCTTACGAGGGTTGGGAGTCTCTATCTCTGCCATTGGCTCAAGCCCCTCTGTTCCCCCAATTTTAGGGGTCCCCAGTACCCCAGTTCAAATTATCAGTCATTAGTTTTTAGTAATGAATATTTACTTCAAAGGTATAACAAGAACATACAGTCAAATGTTCCACCCCCAACATCTTGGGGGCACAATTTCCCTTTCTCTATCCCTCCTATGTCTCTAGGGACAAGAGGAAGATTAAGTTCATAAATAAGCTCAGTTCTTACCAGTGTAGTCTCACCAAGTTGCAAGTCCAAAGCTCCCTTGGCTTGCATGCAGGTGGTGTACCTCGACTTCCTGGCTCAGCTGGCAGAAACAAGCTGGATGAGGCCAACGTCACCACAACTCTAGCTCCTAGGTCCAGGACCCTACCGCTTAGAACCAAATGGCCCAAAACCTCAAACCCATCTCTCAGGTCCCAGGGCCTAAGACAAAGTGGAAGGTGGATGTTCACTCTACCTTCCTTCCAGGACCCCAGCTTAGTGTGTGGTGTTTGTGCTGTGGGTAAACAAGATCCACACCCCTGAACAGCATGCAGTCTGTGAGTTTTAAAGATGCAGCCTATTCCAGCTATGCAAAAAAGGAAAGAGGTAGTTCTCACCCATATGGTTGGAGAATAAAGAATGTCTTCCCCCAGGAGCAAGTCCCGACTGTCAACCTCATAGGCACCTCCATCTTAGGTGATCTGAGTATACACCAAGTCTGGGTTACACTATCAATATTAATGCCACACAATATCGTACCCTTTTCTTCTCTCCCAATCATCCCTACCATTTCCTCAAGCCCTATTTTCCTTACTCTGACCTTAGGCAGATAGGTGGTACTGGAGAAAGGACTGGATCTGGAGTTAGGAAGACCTGAGTTCAAATCCTATCTCTGATACTAGTTAATTTGATTCTGGTTGAATTATGTGACTTTTCTAAGTTTTAATGTCATCTGTAAATCAAGGGATAATATTAGTACTGACCTCACAGGATCACTGTGAGGATCAAATGCCATGACATGCAAAAGCACTTTGGAAATATATAAATGCCACTTATTAGGTCCCTACCATTCTGTCTTTTTTTTTTTTTTAGTGAGGCAATTGGGGTTAAGTGACTTGCCCAGGGTCATACAGCTAGTAAGTGTTAAGTGTCTGAGGTCGGATTTGAACTCAGGTACTCCTGAATCCAGGGCCGGTGCTCTATCCACTGCACCACCTAGCTGCCCCACCTACCATTCTGTCTTAACCTGCCTTGCCTCAGTGACTTCAGACCCTCCCTTCCTTCTGTGTCCTCCCTCTTCTTCATTCTCCAGATGCCAATGGTCCAGGATCTTCCATTTTTCTGCAGAGTGAGGACTTAAGAAGCAGAGAGTGGAGGGATTGTCTCCCTTCAGGATTCCCTAACCATGGACCTTCTCAATTGCTCCTTCTATCACCAAAATTACAAGACATGAGAATTAAATGGCCTAAGGCAGATGGATGATTAGGATTTCTTACCTAGGTGAAGTATTTGCCTAGGGTCAAAGAGCAAGTCATTGGTGGAATTGGGACCAGAACCCAGAATTCCTTCTGAGATACCACATCTCTTAAGTTCCACCTTCTACATGAAGCTTCTCCTCTTCCCCATAAATGTTAGTGCCTTCCCTGCCACCTTGCCTTGTAGTTGTCCTTTTTAATCAATCAACAAGTATTGATTTACCTACGATGTGTGAGGTACTGTGTTAGGCCCTGAGATTACACACACACACACACACACACACACACACACACACACACACACCCCTATACACACATACACACGAATACAATTGGAATAATCTCTAGTCTCCAGGATCTTACAAACTAATTGAGGTGAGGGGTAGGGGAACAACATATATAAGGACATTCAGAATAAATATAAAGGGAATAAATACGTTGTAGTCTAAATAAAGGTAGAGAAGACACTAGTATTTGGAGGAGAGTAGGGAAGCCTTCATGTAGATGGTGCTTGTTGTTCATCCTTCATTTTCAAGGAGGACCGATGACATCATAGCGCGATATATTGACTTGCATATAAATTGGATTGAAGTGAAGCAAGGTTACTAAAGTAGTCAGCCTCATACTCTCTTCCAGGGTCATTGAAGTTCAGTGGTATGACAGTCAAGGCAACTGGCGATAGCCCAGGATGTTGTGGATAATGTTGGAGTCTTCCATGTCTGACCATGCTCTAAGCGCTCCACATCCCCTGCTTCAGCGGCCGTCATGGCCATTGGAATGAATTGTTCTCATCTGCCCATTCTACTAGAAGTCTTCACATACTTGGGTAGCTATACCTTTAACTCACCAACGAATTTGAGGACTGTCATTTATACTCAACCTGGTTTAGCCAAGAGGGTTTTACCATGTGTAGCTGCTATGAGTGCTATAGCTTCTTGGAGCCACAGGTGAGAGTTGGGTGGACACCAAAGGTGAACAAGAAGCCCTTAAAAGGGCTCAGCAAGTCTTCACACCAGAGGTGCTGTCCTTAATCTCAAAGGAAGAGAGGAATCCCATGAGGTAGATGTTAGAGTATGTTCTAGGTATATATGAGAGCTAGAACAAAGACACAGAGGTAGAGTGGTCAAAGTATTATGGAAGAAACTATAAGAAGGTCAGTCAGACTGAATCAAAGTTTGGAAGAGGGAGTAATGTATAGAGTCAGGAAATATAGGTTGGGGCAAAGTTGTGAAAACCTTTAAAAGCTAAACAAAGAGACTTATATCTCATTCTGGAGGCAAAAGGCTGCTACCAGACTTTATTGAGTCAAAGAGTTAGTTACATGGTCAAATCCAACCTCAAACACTTACCAGCTGTGTGATGCAGTGGCAAGTTACTTAATTCCCATTTCCCTCAGTTTCTCATCTGTAAAATGGGGACACAGTGTAAAAGGAAATGACAAACCACTCCAATATCTTTGCCAAGAAAACTCAATGGACAAAGTCCATGGGGTCACGTAGAGTTGGACACAACTGAATGACTCAATATTCTCCCTTATTGTTTGTATTCTTGGCTCTTGCCACACATACCCAGCCTGGGTGTGGTACCACCATCTACTCAAAAATATCAACACAGAAGTAAAAGTCAACTGGTTCAGCACCTTAAACAGGAATCTCTTCTACCACATATTTGGCATATAGCTATCCAGTCTTTGCTCAAAGACACAAGTCTTCTCAAGTCACCTCAACACACTTTGTACCACTTTTTTAGGAAGTTTGCCCTTACGTGGAATTGAATCAGCCTCTTGGCTACTTCTATTCACTGCTCCTAGTTCTGCCTTTAAAGGCCTAGTAGAATGAATGTAATCTTTCCTCTATGAGACAACACTTCAATTAATTGAAGATAGTTATCACATCCTCCCTCAGGTCTTTTCATCTTCATGCTAAATGTCTGTACTTCTTCCCTTCATCTTCATAGAGTATGGTTTCTGGTCCTTTCATTGACATAGTCATCCTCCAGTGAATACATTCTAGTTTGTCATGTCTCTGCCACCTACTTCATGCCTCAGCCAGACTGGAATATTGGCTTCCCCCCAAATACACCATTCAATGGTGAGGGGTCATTTGAATTTTAGATGTTTGACCTAAAAATGGTGGGGGTTAGGAGTTGATGGGACCTTTAGAAATTCAATTTAATTCAGCCAACATTTATTAAGAAGGGAAGTATGGTACAGGGGAAAGATTCTGGAGTCACAGGACCTGGGTTCAAATCCTACCTCTAAAACTTACTTTCTATATGACCTTGGATAAGTCGCATCATCCACAGCTAGATTTGAAGCTTCAATATATATATATATATATATATATATATTTGAAGCTTCAATATATATATATATATATATATATATATATTTGCTGGGCAATGAGGGTTAAGTGACTTGCCCAGGGTCACACAGCTAGTAAGTGTCAAGTGTCTGAGGCCACATTTGAACTTAGGTCCTCCTGAATCCAGGGCCGGTGCTTTATCCACTGCACCACTCAGCTGCCCCATATATATATGTGTGTGTGTGTGTGTGTGTGTGTGTGTGTGTATATATATATACATATACATATACATACATACATATATATATATATATTGGTGAGGCAATTGGGGTTAAGTGACTTGCCCAAGGTCACACAGCCAGTAAGTGTTAAGTGTCTGAGGTCAGATTTGAACTCAGGTCCTCCTGAATCCAGGGCTGGTGCTCTATCCACTGCGCCACCTAGCTACCCCTCTATATATTTTTAATTTGGAGATTATGGCCAAAATGTAGGACTTGGAAGAGATTTCCAGGTCATGTGACCAACAAAATGGAGGACTAGACATTTTCTCTGATTCCCATGACTTCTTAAACCTCTCCAAAAGAGAAATTATGTGCCAAAGACAAAACAACTTTGGCTTTCTTCATCATTTAGAACACCTGGAACCTAAAAGAAGGCATAATATCCAAATCTCAAAGTTCTTTTGGAACCCCCAAAAAAGATTAAAATAAGAAAAAAACATGAACTGTCACCTTCTCTGAGCTCATGATGCACCCCCTCCCCTATTGCCCCCCATGGTAGGACAGAGAAGTTGCACTAGTCGACCCAACCCTTGGGTTTACATTTGTCAACCATTAGTCTTAGTGTCATTAGTCTTCCCGCCTAGGGGAAGGAACCCTGATTTTAAACCTCCGCTGCCTTGCGGCTATACCCATATATGGGAAAGGCTTCGGGAGTTAACCCCAAGGAAAAATCAGGAGTCAGAGTCCCTTAGGCAGTTGGATGTTGGACATCACATCCCTCTGGCAACTCCTGCGGTGGCACTGGTGCCAAACTGTACTGGCTCTGCCTCTCCTTTGGATCCACCAATGTCACAGAGAGGGAAAACCTGCTGCATGGGCAACAGCTTGTTTTCCATATTGATCCGCCCAGGCCAGCACCCTGGAGAGGACACTCCAGCTACTCCTTATGGGGTAGATACAACAAGGGATGTGGCAGTTACCGGTTATAAGTCACTCAGGAGCTGTGGCTCCCGTATGAGACTGCACAGCCACACTATGGCCTGTGGCTCTTCAAGGCGGTGATCCACGGTCGTCTGCTAATGGTGGAGGCCTACTACTACTACCTAGTCTTAGTGTCCTCTTCTGTGAAATGAGGGGGTTGGGCCAAATGGCTTCTGAGGAGTCTTTTAGCTCTGTGTCTTTGATTCTGTGACTGATTCTGTGCTGCGCATTGTGTTAGGACCTGGAAATAAAGACAAAAAATGAGTAAATTCCTGCCCTCAGGGAGTTTAGTCTATCAGATAATTATCCAGCTTCCAATCCAAATCCAAGAATTCTGAATTTCTCTTTCTGATCATAATAATCTATCATTCCACTTCTCCCTATACTTTACTATTTTATCATCTTCACAATAACCTACAATCTCTCCACCCCTCAGTATTTTTTAAAAATCTTGCTTTGGATATAGCCTCCAATCTTTACTATTTCAACCCTTTAATAAATCATTTCATATCATTTTATATTATACTCTGCCCTTGAATCCTTTGTTCTCTAATCCTATCTTCCCTAAAGTCTTGCCAAACACTAATCGTCTGCCTTCTCTGTACCTATTCACATGCTGCTGAACAGCTCTAGATGGAATCATAGTGACTATAAATTCTGGAGGAAGTCAAGATTACTATCTATTCATTCTACATAATCTCAAATGGCTTCTCACTGTAGAAAGATGAACATGTTCTTCCCTTATTGATTCTCTGTTCTCTTCACCATAATAGTTGTTCTAAACCTTATCTTCTTTACTCAAGACTCCCATAGCAACTCTGAGCTGAAGACTGCCTCATATTTTTTGCTGAGAAAACTGAAGCCATTAGTCACAAGCTCCCTCTCTTTTCTCTCTCCTAAGATTGCACCATTATGACAGTAGTGCCTACTATCTTCTCTTTTATTCTAGTCTCTGATGAAGTGGCCCTTCTTGACAAGGTCAATACCTCTCTCTCTCTCTCTCTCTCTCTCTCTATATATATATATATATATATATATATATATATATATATATATATGACTCTTGATTTCATCCTTTCTTATATTCTCTAGAAGATTGCTTCCACTTTCATCCTCTCTGTCTAATTTTTAATCACACCATACGTACTAATTGCTTCCCTACTGCTTATGAACACAACCAAGCCTCCACATCTTTAAAAAAAGCCAAAATTATAACAAACAAGGAAAATATTGGATGTTGGAGGGGATGTGGGAAAACTGGGACAATAATCCTCTGTTCATGGAGTTGTGAACTGATCCAACCATTCTGGAGAGCAATTTGGAACTATGCCCAAAGGGCTATGGAACTGTTCATACCCTTTGACCCAGTAATAATGCTGCTGGGTCTGCATCCCAAAGAGATCATAGAGGAGGGAAAAGGACCCACTTGTACAAAAACATTTATAGCATCTCTCTTTGTGGTGGCAAAGAATTGGACATTGAGAGAATTCCCTTCAATTGGGGAATGGCTAAACAAGTCGTGGTATATGAATGTAATGGAATACTATTGTGCTGTAAGAAACAATGAGCAGGAGTTCAGAGAAACCTGGAAGAACTTACATGAATTGATGCTGACTGAGAGGAGCAGAACCAGGAGAACATTGTACACAGTAACAGGAACATTGTGTGATGAGCAAAGGTGATAGACTTGGCTCTTCTCAGCAGTGCAACGATCCAAAACAATTTCAAAGAACTCATAGAAAATGTTCTCAGCATCCAGAAAAAAGAACTGTGGATTATGAATGCAGATTGCAAACTGTTTCTATGTTTGGGACTTTAAAAAATATTTCCTTCTTTTTTGAAGTTTTTCCCTTGTGCTCTTATTCTTCTTTCACAATATGACTAATGCAGAAATATGTTTAATATCAGATTGCTTTTTGTCTTGGGGAGGAGGGAGGGAAGAGAGGGTTGAGGAAAAAAAAGAACTGTACGTACCCTTTGATCCAGTAAAACTGCTCCTAGGTTTATACCCCAAAGACATCCCAAAAAAGAGAAAAAGAACTATTTGTACAAAAAATATAGCAGCTTTTTTTTTGTAGTGGCTAATAATTGGAAATCAAAGTTATCCCCATCAGTTGGTATATGGCTAAACAAGTGAGGTATATTATGGTGATGGATTATTATTGTGCTATAAAAAATGACAAGCAGGATGATTTCATAAAGGCCTGAAAATAGTTGTATGAACTGATGCACAGTGAAGTGAGCAGAACCAAGAGAACACTGTGCACAGTGACAGCAATATTGTTTGATGAAGAATTGTGAATGACTTAACTCTTCTCAGCAATACAATGATCTAAGGTAATCCCAAAGGACTTATGACGAAGCATAGAAAGAACTGTTATTGATTGAACATGGACTGAAGCATGCTATTTTTCACTTTCATTTTTTTCTTTTATTCAAGTTTTCTTATACAAAATTACTAATATGGCAATGTTTCGCATAATTGCATATGTATAACCAACCTATATCTGATTGCTTACTACCTCAGGGACGGGGTAGGGGTGGGAGGGAAAGAGGGATAAAATTTGGAACTCAAAATTTTAAATAAAAATGTTTATTATTTTTTAAAAGCCAAAAAACCAACAAGATCCAACCATCCTTGCTCTCATACTATATTTCTCCTTCCTTTCTCAGTTAAAATCCCTAGAAAATGTTTTCAATGATCAATACCTCTCTAATTCCCCTCCTCATATTCTCATCTAAGCCCTCTTCAATCTGTCTTCTGATGTCATCACTCAGCTGAAACTGCCCTCTCCAAAGTATCCGTGATCTCTTAATTGCCAAATCTAGTGGCTTTTTCTCAGTCTCCATTCTTCTTGACCTTTCTGCAGCATCTGACACCACTGGACACTCTCTCCCCATGAATACTATCTTCTTTTTTGGATTTCTGTCATATGGCTCTCTCTTCGTTATACTCCTACCTGTCTGACTGGAGTATATAGAGTATGTTCAGGAAAGACTAGTACCTCTGGTGTGAGGACCACTCAGCCCTTTTCAGGGCTGCTTTCTACCCTTGGTGTCCACCTGATCCACTTAATTCTCACCTAGGACTCTAAGAAGCTGTAGCATATACAACAGTCACACTCTGGTAAAACCATCTTGGGAGACAGGCTGAGAGTGACAGAGGGGTCTCAAACCCACCAGTGAATTAGGGAGGCGTCTACCCACACACATGGAACGGGTGGATGAGAATAAAAGGCATCTAGAGCAGGAGATGTGGAGCACTTAGAGCTTGGCTAGACATAGAAGGTGCTATGGTTAGCCACTGCGTCTAAAGCCATCTTGACTCTGTCCTGCCACTGGACTGTGATGACTCTGGAAGAAAGGGTAGGGCCGAGGACTTGGAACAAATCTCTCTCACAAGTCCAATTTATTCACAAGTCAAAAGACATCACCCATGCTATTTTTTTTTAAGTGAGGCAATTGGGGTTAAGTGACTTGCCCAGGGTCACACAGCTAGTAAGTGTTAAGTGTCTGAGGCCAGATTTGAACTCAGGTCCTCCTGACTCCAGGGCTGGTGCTCTATCCACTGCGCCACCTAGCTGCCCCTCCCATGCCATTTTTACCAATTTTACCTATCTCAAGGTCCTGTGGTTACAGGTAAGAGATGAAGCAGCGGGTGCAGATACATTGGGAGCTGTAGTCACAACCCTGCACATAGGCAGCCAAGGCCATAGGGTAGTCTTCTCACCGGAAACAGCGGTGGGATTTGGCAGCTCTCTGGGTGTCTGAGCAGCCTATTAAAGGACTGTGTGAGGAAGGGGCTAGAAAAGGTGCCCTAAAAATTGTCTGCTTACCCAAACCCTGCCTATTTACCATGGCAGTGAGGAATCCCCCCATGCAGTCAAAACGCACACCAAAAAAATGTGCATAAACTTCTGTAAAGATGATTCCACTCACCATTAGTACATGGAATGTGTGCACCCTTATAGACAACACAACATCCAGTAGACCTGAAAGATGGATTGCTCTTGTTGCAGGAGAATCAAACAGAGGCATGCCTAAAAGACTTTTTTGGAGAACTCTCAGAAGGAAAGTGCTCATACACTAGTCAGAAGAAGCGGTACAAGGAAACTCTCAAGGTCTCTCTCTAAAGAACTCTGGAATTGATTGCATGACGCAGGAGACGCTGGTATCAGACTGTCCAGCATGGCATGCCCTCATCAGAGAAGGTGCTGTGCTCTATGAGCAAAGCAGGACTGAACTAGCTCAAAAGACACACGTGGTATACAAATTTAGAGAATCCAACTCAAATGTTCACATGGACTATTTGTGCCGGACCTGTGGGAGAGCATTCCAAGCTTATATTGGTCTGATCAGCTTCAGTCTGACACACTGTAACTTGACTTTTTTTAGTCCTCATCAAGAACAAAGGACAACAACCAACCAACCTGTCTGACAGTATCCTTTGCTGGATTTCCATCCATGTCATGCTGTGGATGTATACCCCAAACTCGGTCTGGGCTCTTTTTTCTCTCTCCACTCCTTACTTTGTGAAATCATCAATTCTCATGGCTTCAAATATCATCTGTATGCATATGATTATCTGCTCCTAGACTCTCTTCTGAGTTCCAGTCCCATGTCATGAACTGCCTTTTAGACGTTTTGAACTGAATGTTTTACAAGAATTTCAAACTCACTATGTCCAAAAGAGAGCTAGCTGATGAGCTTTTTCCCCAAACCCACCTGTCTTCTGAATGTCACTATTACTGTCAAGGGCATCACTATCCTTTCAGGTGCCAGAATGACAACCATGGCATCATCTCTGCTTCCTCCTTCTGACTCATCCCACATATCCAGTCAGTTGCCAAATCTGATTCTATCTCCATATCGTTTGCATTCATCTCTTCTCCTCTCAGCCACCACCCTAATCTTGGCCATCGTCATTCCTTGCCTAGAATATTTCAATAGCCTTTTAATAGGTCTCCCTGACTCAGGACTCTCCTTACTCCAGGCTATCCTTCCCACAGCTTCCAAGATGGCTTTCCTAAAGTATGCATCTGAGCATTGTGTTACCCTACTCAATAAACTCCAGTTGTTCTCTATTACCTGGAGGATCAAATAGAAATTCCTCTGCCTGGCATTCAAAGCTTTTCATAACCTATCCCCTTCCCACATTTCTAGTCTTCTTGTGTAGTACTCTCCTGTAGCAGCCATATCTGCCTACTTGCTATTCAAATACCATGCTCCATGGAGCAGCTAGGTGGCGCAGTGGATAGGGCACTGGCCCTGGATTCAGGAGAACCTGAGTTCAGATCCGGCCTCAGACACTTGACACTTACTGGCTATGTGACTCTGGGAAAGTCACTTAACCCTCATTGCCCCACCCCCCAAAATACCATGCTCCATTTCCCACCTCCAGGCCTTTGTACTTTCTCTCCCTCAGACCTGGAATGCTCTTGTTCCTCACCTTCACCTTTTAGAAGCCTTCATTTCCTTCAAGTCTCAGGAGGTATCTCTGTAGGAGACCTTTCCTGATCCCCTCACCTGCCAGTATCCCCTCCTCCAAGGTTACTATGTATCTACTTTTTCTGTATCATATATACATATATACATACATATAAAACCTCACCCATTAGAATTTGTATATACACATGTATGTGAGCGTGTGTTTATAGATAGCTGGAGAGGAAGGGAGGGAGGGAGAGAGAGAGAGAGAGAGAGAGAGAGAGAGAGAGAGAGAGAGAGAGAGAGAGAGAGAGAGAAAGAGAATCTCATCCATTAGTGTATGGCTGTATAGATGGATGGATGGATGGATGGATGGATGGATGGATGGATGGATGGAAGAAGGATGGAAGGAAGGATAGATGGATGGATTGATAGATAGATGATAGATAGATAGATAGATTTTCATTTTTGTCTGTTTTTTCCAGCATCTGGCAGAACCTAGTAGGTTCTTAATCAATGCTTACTGACTGGTTGAATTAAAACTGTCCCAAAAGGGAATAGAATGCCTCAGGAGGTTGTGAGATCTCCATCTGAGTGGAGGCTAGATGACTTCTTGCTGTGGATGAAGACAATATAGTATAATGGAATCAATATTAGACCTGTAGTCATGTGATTCATGCCTGTCAGTTTTCTCAATTGTATAATGGGAATAATACTACTTATATTTCCTTACCTCAGAGTATTGTAAGGAATATGCATTATCAGGGCAGCTAAGTGTCTCAGTGACTAGAGCAACCAGCCCTGGAGTCAGAAGGACCTGAGTTCAAATCTGACCTTAGACACTTACTAGCCATGTGACACTAGGCAAGTCATTTTAACCCCCACTCCCTCTAAAAAGAAAAGACTAGAACTAGATTCAAGTCTGGCCTATGACACATACTGACTGTGCAATTCTGGGCAAGCCACTGAATCTCTCAGCTCTTGGGGCAAGTCTCTGAGACTATAAATCACAAAGAAAGTGCTAACCTGCATTGGTAGTTTCCTCATGTGGGAGTTTCCTAAATTAGTGAAATCACAGGTCCAATCCTTCACCTTATATACCTTCTATATCTGTTCTCTCTATTAGGATCTAAGCTCTTTGCAAAGGGAGATTGTTTCATTCTTTATACTTGTTGCCCCAGCACCAGGCACATAGTAGGTGCTGAACAAACATTTGATTGATTGATCCTTCACACAGTTGCTAAAATAATCTTAATACCCAGCTCTCATCATGTTGCCCCCTTTGCTTAAAGACTCTCAGAAGCTTCCTTCTGTGTGGAGGATAAACTACAAATTACTTCTTCTGGGTGTTTGTCCTCCAAAATTTGTCCTCCTGACTGGCCCATTTTTTTTCCATATTACTCACCATGAAGGGCTCTTTGCTCTCACCAAATTAGACCAACCTCCAGCTGATCTCTCAGTCTCATAACTGCACCACCATTCCCTCCCTGTGCATTCTCTTGGGCTATATTTAAAGTAAGCATATTGATATTCTTCTTATCCTTCAAAGCCCAGGCCAATGGCCACCACCTTTGTGAAGCCTTCCCTGATCTCCCAGTTAAAAGTGATCTATCATCAGACTTGATTCTCTAGAACACTTTGGTTTATTCTGCCAGGGGTAGAATCAGGCCTGATCCCATTCACCAATACAGAAAGGCACTAGAAAGGTCCGTGCTCACTCATGTGGTTTTACATTGGATAGAATGTAAAACAAAGACTTTTTCATCTTGTAATCATTGTATCACTACTGCCTGACATATAATGGATGCTTAATAAAATGATTATCTCTTGATTGACTCAGGGCAGCTAAGTGACTCAGTGGATAGAGGGATGGGCCTGGAGTTAGGAAGATTCATCTTCCTGAGTTCAAATCTAGCTGTGTGACCCTAGGTAAGTTACTTAACGCAGTTTGCCTCAGTTTCCCCATATGTCAAATGAGCCAGAGAAGGAAATGGCAAACCACTCTAGTATCTTTGCCAAGAAAATCCCAAATTGGGTCATAGAGATCTTGACACAACTGAAAAACTACTGAATATATACAGCAGCCAATGGTGGGCATTGGGTAGAAGATCAAGCTGCGGGGAGAAGACCAGGGAGTGACACTGGGCAACACATTTAAGTCTCAGTGCCCCAGCCAACCCTCTGTGAGTTGCCAAACAGGTACTCCATCTGCTTTAGTAATAACAGTTTCCTCCAGACAGATTCTCTAAGTAAAAAAAAAAAAAATCACGTGTCCAAATATAAATGAATGAATGAATGGAATCTTTGCATTTTTACCATGAGCATAAAAACAAGCTTGTAGATGGGAGCTGGAGAGTGTTCATGTTTCCAGGTGGGGCACCAAGAGTCCCTGTTTATCTTGGCCATCATGAAATGGAGTTGAGATTTTTTGCGGGGTGGGGGGCGTGGGGGTTAGATTCCTAAGCAGTCTGTCCTAAGCAGCTTGAACAGGGTGGGGAGGATGGAATTGTGTTTGCGTTTATCTCTTGGTGAACATTCTGTGGGAACGTTATGTCTTTTAAAGGCATTCATCACAATCATCATCAAAATATATCATGGTAACATTTGCATTTTCTCTTTCAAAGGGCTTTCAAAGCTATTATCTTATCTGAGCTTCAGTACACCCCAGTGAGATGGGCAGGGCAGGTATTCATTTTCATCCTCATTCTGCTAAAAGAAGCTTGAGTATAACAGAAGGGAAGTGACATGTTTCCCATCGATTTAGTGACAGAGCTGAGATTAGAACTCAGCTCTTCCAATTTCCAAAGCAACTATCCAAACTGCATTCTTTTTTTTTTCTTTTTTTGGCAGGGCAATGAGGGTTAAGTGACTTGCCCAGGGTCACACAGGTAGTAAGTGTCAAGTGTCTGAGGCCGTATTTGAACTCAGGTCCTCCTGAATCCAGGGTCTATGCTTTATCCACTGCACCACCTAGCTGCCCCCCAAACTGGATTCTTTAGGAAGCAATTCACCCCACTGTCCCCAGCCCTTTAAGATCTAAGAGGCCGCATTGATCTGAACAAATCTAAAGAATATGCAAAAGCATAAGACAATACTAGCAAATAAAACTCCAATAGATAATATTCAAGGATCAAGGGTTTTTTAGAGATGAAAGAAGCGTTAGATGACATCTTTCTACCTTTCTTGTTTTACAAATAATAAAACTGAGGCCTAGATAAAGAGTGACCTGCTCTGTGGTCATACAGGAAGCAACTTCAACTCTGTTCTTAGTACCCTGGGCAAGTCACATTTTTCTTGGCCTCATGCTTTTTCATCTGTAAAATGAGGGGGATTGGATTCTAAGGTCCCTAAATGTAGGACCTTACCATTCCTAAGTGTCATTTGATCTGCATGTTACCCTAGAAGTAGGCTTGAAGTCGAGAGCTTATCTGGTCCCCTACCTTACAGATAAGGAAGCTGAGGCTCAGAAGAGGTACACACCCAAGGTTAAGAGAAGAACCAAGACTAAAAGCCAGGTTTTCTGACTTTTCTGGGCACTGAAGCTGCCACCATAGATACCAAGGCAAAGAGGTGGGTAAAGAGGGTCTTCAAAGAACCAACTGGGAGGAAAAGTGAGATTGAGAAAACCAGTATAGGTTTTCCAATCAGTAATTAAGAGGGCAAGGTTAGGATAATGGGAGAAAAATTATTTTCTAGAAGCTACCTTCTGGTGGTCGCTTCCTTGACTTCTATTCTTTATGAACTTGTTTTCACTAATTTCATTAGTGAGGGGGAGGGAAAAGGGATGAAGTCAGTCCACCTTTATCTCCTGGGAAGGAGACCCCCTGTATGGGAAGGATCTCAAATCTTTCTGCTTTGGGGGTTAGGTAGCCAAGAGGGTTACCCCAGGGTGACCTCTGATTCTCTGGACATTGCTTCCTTTGAGAAAACTTGCAAGTTTTCCTTTCCAGAATCCTGGAAATTCTCCAGAAAGAAAAATGGGGAAAACTTCTAGCCTTTTGAACACCAGGACCTGAGGGTAGAAAGGCCAGTTCTACTGGATGGGTCCTAAAAAGGAGAGAGAGACTTCACTTCACTTTCAAAAACTCCATGTCCTTCTCTCCACAGAGCCAGTGGACCAGAGTGAGTGCTGATCTTCTCTTCTCTTCTGGACTCCATAACCCCTGGTATAGCTGAATAAGATGAAAGAAGACACACAGTGCCTTGTCTTTTTTTTTTTTTAACGACAGTGTGGTACATGGCATACTTCTGGGGCATATTCAACCCCCAGATCTGGTTTATTTACAACTTTCTTGAAGCTAAGACTTCAGTTTTCCTGCTGGAGAACAGAAGATAAGAAGGTAATCTTACCAAGCCCCACAGGCAAGGCATTGGTGTTTTCCTGTATTCTATTTGGGCTCTCCCCTTTCTCACCCTGTTAATTTCCTCAACCTGGCTTCTATAAAAGGAGGAGGGGACTCGAAAGTGGGAGGTGGCCTTGTGATAAACAATAGAACTGCATAGGGACTTACAGAATATTGGAAGATCTAGAACAGGAGTTCTTTTTTTTTTTTTTTTTTTTTTTAGTGAGGCAGTTGGGGTTAAGTGACTTGCCCAGGGCCACACAGCTAGTAAGTGTTAAGTGTCTGAGGCCGGATTTGAACTCAGGTACTCCTGAGTCCAGGGCCGGTGCTCTATCCACTGCGCCACCTAGCTGCCCCCTAGAACAGGAGTTCTTAACCACAATTTGGGGGTTCATGGACCCCTTTAACAGTCTAGTTCACTAGGCTTTAGCCTAGGGACATCTTAGAATAATGTTTTTAAATAAAACGTGTGGGATTACAAAGGGAACCAATTAAATTAAAAATACAGTTACCAACACATTTTAAGGAGAATTAAAAAGAAAACAAAAAACCTTGGGGACTCCCAGTTAGGAAGCCCTGACCTCTCATCACATTGGGAAGATTATCTCTATGGAGAGGATTTATGGGTAGACTTGGAGAAAACTCACTCAGGATGGCAGGGATATGTTGGAAGGAATACTTATATGAGGTCATTAATCCAGAGGTGGATAAAGTGCATCTTCCAGAGTTAGGAAGAACAGAGTTCATATCTGACCTCAGCCACTTATTAGCTTCCTGACCATGGGAAAGTCACTTAACCCTGTTTGCCTCAGTTTCCTCATCTGTAAAACGAGCTGGAGATGGAAATCATAAACCCACTCCAGTATCTTTGCCAAGGAAACCCTCCGGACTGTTTGGTCCACGGGGTCAGGAGTAGACACAGTTGAACAACAACAAAAAATGTATATATTCGTTCCTGGTTTTAAGATTTGGGATATGGCCTGTATTTGGAGCAATAGGCACCCACCCCACGAGCCTATCCTGTGGTTCAAAGTTCAGGCTCCCTTTGCCACCCTACCCCTCCTCTAGGGTCCTCAATTTAAAGCTGAAACCTCCGAGACCACATCATTCGATGCTCTTTTAAAGACAAAACAAAACAAAAAACTTTTTAAACTATTACTTTTTAAAAAACCACTCAAGGTTTTTTTGTTTGTTTGTTTTGGGGGGTTGGGGTTTTTTTTTGCCAAAAAAAAACCTCAAAAGGGGTCACGAAGAGTCGGACACAATTGAAAAACGGCTTGAATAACAAAGTTAAGATAAGAGACTCGTCTAACTTAATGCTGGTAGTGTTGGAGGAATTTCAACCCAGGACCCCTCATTCTAGGGTCAGGACACTTTCCACTGGACCACATCTCAATCTGAGCATGCCTTTTTCTCTCCATCCGTGGGTGGGGGTGAGGGCAGGGGTGGGAGCGTCTTTAAGACTCGGAGGAGAATTAAGCAGAGCGTAGATGTAGGTCCCTACTCCCCGCAGGCCAGGAGAGACTCAGCAGGTGGGACCCGGGACTTGGATGCAAATCCGGCCAACTGCGGAGGGAAAAAGACAATCACCTTTGCGAACGGCCTTGCCAGGACCTGCAAGGTCAATGCCAACCCCCCTCTGCCTGCCCCACTCCCAGTCCTGGTGCGGCCTCGGGAAAAAAGGGCGAGCTGGACCTTCCCGCTTCCCTGGCCGGCCCGCCCCGGCTCAGCTCCTCCCTCGGCCGGCGGGGGCGGAGACGGACCCGGCTTGAGCAGCCCAACCGGGCTGGGCCAGGTGCCGCGCAGTCTGTCCAGGAGAGGGGAGGCCAGGCTGTGGCCGTCGCCGTCGGGGACCCGGGGAGGAGCGTGGACGCCTTAGCAGCCCCAGCCTCCGGCCCATCGCTCTGCCTCCCACTCAAGGCCCCGCGGAGCCCAGGTAAGGGAGCAGCAGCCGGGACGCCCTCCTCTCCTCCTGGCCCCTATCTGCGCTGGGCTACGGGTCTCCTTACTTCTTGCGCCCGGCTCCGCGTCCTCCCTGGCTCTTTCCCCACCATATATCTAGCTCTCTGGGCCTTGGTTTCCTCTTCTGTCATAAAGCGTCAGAGTACATACACGATCTCTAATGTCCCTTCCTACTCAAGCAGTCTAAACTGGCCCGGCGCTCCCCGCCACATGCGCCCTCTAGCCTGGCCACGCCGCCCCCCTCCCTAACTTCTAGAGGCTCACCACCTGTGCCCCCTCGCCCTCTCCACGCACCTCAGCTGCCTCTACTGAATCCTGAACTCCCCTTGCGCCTCGTTCTGGCTGCACGGGCTCTCGGAACCTGTGGGTTCTCGCTGCACAGACTTTCCAAGAAACAACCTATCCCAGCTAAGTTCTGTCCGGACCCCACTTCTACACTGCCCTACACACCCTTCGCCCTGTCCCTACGCGCGGAGCCCTCTAAACGCTACAGTGGAGTGGGGCTCTCAGCCAGTTCAGAGCCCCCATTCTTGAAGGAGGAGTTAGAGTACAGAGAGAAGAGTCGCAGAGTTTCTTTGAATTAGTTTTATTTATCTCTATCCACACCCCCCACCCCCACCCTGCCGCCGCCGCCCCCATTGCCCCTAGCCTTGTATCTCTGAGAGGTGACAAAGACAGATGCTATTTCTTAGGCAATGTTCTTGTGTTTGTCATTTGCCTCAGTTCAAATATCCAATAAGAGTCTGATTGTGCAAAACTGATAAAGATTCCCCTAGGGATCTGGCTGGGGAGCCTCTAAACACTGGAGACGAGAGAATCTTGGTCCCAAGGGGAACTAGTGCTCCTTAAAGTTTGGGTTCAGAGACAAATTGGAGTTTCCTGGGGTTACCTACGGGTTTGTGATTTCTTTGAGAAAAGGGATCAGATAAGACCCCATCGATAATAGCTGACTATAGCTATTTGTGCATATATATATTATCTCACTTGATCAGAACAGCAGCTTTGTCAGGTGGGTAGTGCAAATATTATGATTCCATTTTGCAGATAAAGAAATTGGGGTCCAGAAAAGTCAAGTTTCTTGCTCAAGGTCATTCAACCAGTAAGTAACCAAGTTGTATTGAATGGAATGAAGAACTTTCTTATCCAGACTGGGTAGGGGGATAGAGATAGAGACTGTGCCTCTGATTTCACCACTCTAGGGAAGGAAACTTCTGCCATTGTAATGGCAGCTACTCCATAACTTACACAGTCTTACAGCATTCCTAGAGTACTGAGAGGAGAGGTGACTCGGAGGGGCATCACAGCCAGTAGGTGCCAGTCTGGACTTAAACTAGGTCTTTCTGGTTTTGAGATTGTTCTCTGTCCTCTATACTTCAGATTAAATTGGGGAGGGACTGGGAACACTTGATCAAAGAAATAGCCTCTAAACCACAGAAAGGAGAAGGAAAAAGGAGTTTGAGCTTTTCATGGTGATTCTTGAGTTTCAGATGCAGGTTTTCCAGAGTCACTTGGTTCTTGTTGCAAGATTCCTTTCTATTTGCTTCCCTGCTGGTTTTCCTGGCTTCCTTAAAGTCAGAGTAAAGATCCCACCAGGAAGCCCTCCAGGAAGCCCTTTAGGATCCCCCTTCATTCTAGTGCCTTCCCTCTGTTGATTATTTCCTATTTATGCTCTCCATGGCTTGTTTGTACATGGTTATATGATTAGACTGGGGACTCCTTGGGAGTTGGAATTGTCTTTCTGTTTTCTTTGTCTCTCCAGCACTTAGCACAGTAACAGTTGCATAATAAATGCTTACTGACTGACATTTTAAAAATAATGGTCTGGAGCTATGATTTCATGATAGGGAACTCCAAGTAAGGAAATCCCCTCTACTGAAAAAGATCAGCAACTTTTCTGCAACTTCCAGTCTTAGAAAATTGTTGGGAGCCCTCAGAGATCGAGTGACTTGCCTAGAATCACAGAGCCAGTATATGTCAAGAGACGACACTTGAACCCAGATCTTTCTGACTCCAGGGCTGGTTCCTCTCTCCACACTGCTTCAAAATTTAGAAAGTGCCGTTCTTATAAACTCTGAAGGTAGGCAGTGCAAATATTATTGTCCTCATTTTACAAAATAGGAAACTGAGGCTCCAAGAGGCTAAATAGCTAGTAAGTATCAGAACCTGACTAAATTACAGCCTTTTGACTCTAAGACCAGTGGGTCGTTCTGCTTCATGGGAACATCTTAGCTTAGCTGTGGAGGGGAAATGGTCTTCCTATAAAAGTAAAACCTGAACATCCTGAGCATTTTTTCATCATGAGCTCTTTAGAATTGTCTTGGATCGTTGTGTTAATTAGAGTAGCCAAGTCTTTCACAGTTGATTATCATTGCAACATTGCTGTTACATTGTGCACAATGCTCTCCCAGTTCTTCTCACTTCACTTTGTATCAGTTCATATAGTTCTGGTAATGTTTTTCTGAAACTACCTCCCTCATCATTTCTTATAGCCCAACAGTAGTTCATCACAGTTGTACCACAACTTGTTCAGCCATTCCCCAATTAATTAACATCCCCTTGATTTCCAGTTCTTTGCCACCACATAAAAAGAGCTGCCATAAATATTTTTGTGCATATAAATCCTTTCCCTATTTCATTGATCTCTTTGGGGTACACAGAGCTAGTAGGGGTATTGCTGGGTCAAAGGGTATGCACAGTTTTGTAGCCCTTTTAAACATAGTTTCAAATTGTTATCCAGAATGGTTGGGTCAGTTCAATAATCCACCATTCATCAGTGAACCTATTTTCCCCTCATCTACTCCAGCATTTATCATTTCTAATAGGTGTGAAGTGGTACCTCAGGGTTGTTTTAATTTGCATTTCTTTAGTCAATGGTGATCTAGAGCATTTTTTCCTATGAAGATAGATAGCTTTGATTACTTTGTCTGAAAACTGTTCATATCCTTGACCTTTTATCAATTGGGGAATGACTTGTATCCTTATAAACTTGATGGAGTTCTAAACTCAGTATATATTTGAGAAATTAGGTCTTTATCAGAGAAACTTATTGTAACATTTTTATATTATTTCAGTCTATGCTACCTTTTAGCATAATTTACTTTCCAGATTATCTATTTAATTAGGTCTATTTTTGCTTTTGCTTTGTCTGAAATCATGATTACTACCCCAATGACAATCTAATTTATTAATGTCCTAGGAAGTAGTGAAAGAGCAGCATAGACTTAGAGCTGTAATGAACTTTACAAGTCAATCTGCAATTCATTATGCTCATTTTTTCAGATGAATAAACCGAGGTCAAGAGAAGTGAGGTGTCCTGTCCAAAGTAACAAAAATCATGAATAGCAATACCAGACTTTGAACCTACATCCTTTCACTCCAAATCTAGGACCCTTTCTATTATACCCAAGAGCCATGTTTTGCCTATTTCCTTGTCTTCCATACACAGCACCTAGCACTGTGCTAAACACATTTCCTGATTCATAATCCTTGTTGATGGCCCGAATTATTATCCCCAAGGGAAGAAAAATTGCTGGACTAGTTGTTGCAATTGTATCCTGTACCATCTACAGTAAATCCAGAACAACTGGCCAGTTGCCCTGTGTGGTTTCCTGACGGGTCTACCTGTACCTCCAATAGGTGATTACCTACCTACAAACACTGATGGAGAAGCTAGAGTTTATATTCTATGCCCTTCACCCTCAGAAGAGATGGCAGTGAAGAAATTCTTGAAAGGGATTCTTCCATCTAGGTTTACAAGTGACCCCTGAGAAATGCAAGGGGAAGCTCTGTTGGCAGGTTTACTAGACTGGACCATCAGAGAGTGGCAGAGAGAGATGATAGAGGGGTCTTTGAAGTGCAGAGTGAGGTCTCTTCTGACAAGTGCTGGAAGCCATCGAAGGTGTCAGCCTGAGAAGGGACCACCTCTCTCTTGATTGGCTGTGGTTGGTCAATTCAAGAAGCTACCTTTAGAAATAACTATTAACGCCTATGGAGTGCTTTTCTTTAGAAAGCATTTTCCTCACATCTAACCTGTGAAGCAAACAAGTATTATTATTCCCATATTACAGCTGAAGAAACTGATTCAGAGAAGATGAGTGACTTCCCCACAATGGATCATTAAGTGGTAGAGCCAAGATTCAGACCTTCATGTTCAATATCTTTCCATTATATCACCCTTAAGTAAAGTACATCATATCCAATGTCAATTAAACCTGAAAAACCCTACACCCCTCTTTTACTCTATATCTTTGGGTAATTGCTCCCTTTCATGCACTCAGTGATCCAGCCACATAACCTACACACACAGTCCTCCATTTTTCATCTTCAGGCCTTTGTATTTGCCATTCCCCATGCCTGGAATGTACTCCCTTTTTACTGCAGCCTCTTAGGATCTTGTTTTCTTTTTGCTTTCTTTCTTTTTTTTTGTGGGTGGGGCAATGAGGGTTAAATGACTTGCCCAGGGTCACACAGTTAGTAAGTGTCAAGTGTCTGAGGTCAGATTTGAACTCAGGTCCCCCTTCATCCAGGGCTGGTGCTTTATCCACTTCTCCACCTAGCTGCCCCCTGGGATCTTATTTTCGATAAAGCTCAGCTCAAGGGTCACCTACATGAAGCATTCCCTGGTTCTCATAGCTGAGAACCCATTGCCTTCCCAACTAGCCTGTATCCATTTTGTGTATTTGTGGTATTTATTTTTAGTGAAGGGGAAGGGAATAAGCATTTATATAGTATCCACTATGTACCAGGCACTGTGCTAAGAGATTTAGAAATATTATCTCATTTGATCCTCACAACAACCCTGTGAGGTAGATGCTGTTATTTCCATTTTCCAGTTGAGGAAAGTGAAGCAAACAAAGGTTAAGTGACTTCACCAGGGTCACTACTTACTGCTAGTAAGTGCCTGAGGGCAAATTTGAACTCAAGTCTTCCTGACTCCAGGCCCTGCACCCTGTCTACTCCATGTACTAGTTTCATTATGGATGAATTGAATGAAGCATTTATTAAGCTCTTACCATGTACAAAGCACCATGCTAAGCACTGGGGATACAAACAGAAAAATTAGTCCCTGCTCATAGGTAACATCTACAATAAATCCAACCTGACAGAACAGCTGCCTCTATGGTTTCCCTGCAGGCCTATCCCTGGTTTCCCTACTTCCCCATATTGGCCTGTCTGTTTGAAATTCTATCTGAAATTCCTTTTAGACTAAGTATGTAGTGGGTGCCCTGGGAATTTCTTTTACATTTCCCCCTACTTTCCTTGAAAGGATGCCACTAACATAAGGTCCCAACATCTGAGTGGGCATGAATTGATAAGATCCCCATTTTTCTGGGACTGAAGAGACCAAGAGTAGCTTGGGCAGAATGGGACCTTGGGAAAACTAACCAAATATTTATTGAAGAATGATGGCTGATTCCTTATTGTATACCATTCCCTGCTCCTTTCTCCCCATTACAGGGTTGTTGGTGTTCTCTCCTTGTGGGCATCCCCTTGTATTTTCTTCTTCGGGTAGATCTTGTTATCCCTTCTCCTAACCCCAGTAGAATGTAAACACCTTGAAGAAGAGGATGATTTTGATGCTTTTTTCCTTTACTGAGCTTTAAGTGAGCATCCATGGGTTTCAAAGGAATAAGCAATGGTTATATAATCCTTGCTTATCTTCAGTATGGTAAGAGTTGACCCTTGGATTTTGGAATAAGTGAGTGAGAACAGATGGGGGAAAATGTTTCCATAGTACCAATGTGGTTAAACCAGATAAGGGTTTGCACCCCTGGGGTGTGGCACCCTGGAGATCTAGAGACATTAGGGCATGGAAGATGGTGCTCTAGTGGCTGTTGGCCTGGTCTGGTGACTCCAGCACCTGGCGTGGCTGCTTACCTAGCTTGAAGTCACAGGAGGAGGCTAGATGGTGGGTACAAGACTTCAAATGGTCTTCTGAAATATACTGGGCTCTGAAATAAAGAGACCTAGGTTTAAGTTCCAGTTTTATGGCCCTGCACAGGCCATTTCACCTGCTAAGCCTCATTTTTCTCATGAGTAAAATATTGGTAATAACATTTGTATTACCTATGTGACAGGGTGGTTGTGAGGAAAGTGCTTTGCCATCTAAATGTGAGTCAGTATTAACATTTATTCCTTCCTTTCCCCCTTTATTCCTCACCCACACTTCAGCTAGACTTCTTGTTGCATTCCTCCTTGCTACAACAGGTGCATTTGGACTGAATTTAACTAGCTCTTGATTACTGGGGGGTGGGGAAGGGTAGGTCAGGTGGGAAGGCTAGGTGGAAAAGACTGGATAATTCTCTAGGGTTGTGGATTCTGTTTCTCCAGTGTAGTTTCCTACCTCCATAGATGAGAAGACCCTCAAACAGATTTGTATAAAAAGCCAAGTGTGAGACTGTGGAAGTAGGACATTGCATATGAAGTCAATTTTTTCCCCACTGTATTGGTTCTTTTGTTAAGATGTTCTGTGGGGGAAGACAGTGCTATATTAGGGAACATAGATGATGTATAAACAAAAGCTATCAATAAACACTTTTTAAAAATTCAAAGATCCTAGGGGCAGCTAGGTGGCACAGTGGATAGAGCACCGGCCCTGGAGTCAGGAGTACCTGAGTTCAAATCTGGCCTCAGACACTTAACACTTACTAGCTGAGTGACCCTGGGCAAGTCACTTAACCCCAATTGCCTCACTAAAAAAACAAAAAACAAAACAAAACAAAACAAAATTCAAAGATCCAAGGGGCAGCTAGGTGATGCAGTGGATAAAGCACTGGCCCTGGATTCAGGAGGACCTGAGTTCAAATTCAGCCTCAGACACTTGACACTTACTACCTGTGTGACCCTAGGCAAGTCACTTAACCCTCATTGCCTGCCACCCCCCCCAATTCAAAGATTCAATGGAACAAATGAAGCTTATTGACTAAAATGAAATTCAATAGTAGTTGTGGGCTAATAATCCTCTAACATAATCCTCTAACAGTGGTTCCCAATATTCTTACGATGTGAGGAGAAACCAGTAAGATAGTAGTTGTACCAGAAGTATACATTGATTGATCAAATACTTCAATGACCTATGACTTTATAGAAGATCATAGAGATGCTGTGGATAAAAAAAAATTACCTTTAAAACTAGTAAAACACATAAGAATAAATGTACTTTCCCTCAATATCATAAATAGCATCCCAAACTAAGCATATTATTTTAATTTTTATCAGAGAAACATTAGAAGTCTTTCCAGTAAGATCAAGGAAAAAGCAAGGATGTCTGTTTGTACTACACTGATTTAATATAGTTCTAGCAGTGTTACTTATAACAATGACAAAAAAGAGAGATTGAGGGAATAAGCCTATGCTGAAAGGAAGCAGATTATGCTATTTGTAGAAAACATGATAGCTTACTTACTTAGAGAATTCCAGTGATACAATGAAAAAAGAAATTGAAAAAGTAATTTCAGTAATATAGCAGGTTATCAAAGGAACCCACACAATTCATTATCCTTTATGGATATTACTGATGATAAGCCTCTCTGAAACTCACTTGACTGGTCCTTCCTTGGATGACAAACACAATCTGTCATCAGGCTCATACTTGAAACCTCTCCAGCTTGGTTAAACCTGCCAGAGCTTGACTGAGTAAAATACACAGCAACACAAAGCTACTAGGAACTCAACAGTACCTATTAATGAATTTGTATTTTATTCTTTATAATAGGATCTAAATACATTTAAAAAATTATATGCGTGAGAGATACTTATTTAGTCTTTGGAAGGTCTAGCTGAATAAAAATTAAAATGGCAATGCGTGCGCGCGCGTGTGTGTGTGTGTGTGTGTGTGTGTGTGTGTGTGTGCGCGCGCGCTTATAGATCCCTTGCAATAATGCCAAAGTCTCTCAGGGGTCCTTGGCCCATAGGTTGGGGTCCACTCCTCAATGATACCACTGCCCCCTACCATCTTGGGTAATTGAGATGATTGGTTGCCTTTGATATCTGTAACCTATTTCTAAGCTGTTTTGCCACTTAGCTCCACCCTGGTGCTTAATCTCACAGGTGTCTCTGGTGTCTCCCACTTCTGCAAGAATTGGGATGGAGAATGAGAAATGTAGGGTCTTTTTTGCAGGTAAGTCATACGGCTACATTTATGTAGCATTTCACCACCACAAAGTGATTTCTATATGTTATTCCCTGAAACCTCACCCATTTTGCCGGTGAAAAAATTGAAGTTGAGAAATTAAATCACTTGACCAAGGTCAAACAGCTACTAAGTGTCAGATCTGGAGCTTTGAGTTATGTACTACCTTTTGTATTCA
Organism: Dromiciops gliroides; assembly: GCF_019393635.1. Lineage (NCBI taxonomy): Eukaryota > Metazoa > Chordata > Mammalia > Microbiotheria > Microbiotheriidae > Dromiciops > Dromiciops gliroides. The sequence continues at coordinate 154,112,471 of NC_057862.1, forward strand.
ACATTGGGATACAATAACAAAAATGAGCCAATCTCTGACCGTAAAAAGCTTGCCTGTACACCGATAAGTTAATACAAGATAAGCAGAGAGAGAGAAAAAAATTAACCATGGATGGGGGAAGACAGGGATGTGAAATGTCGAGTATTAGGAAAGGCTTCTTAGAGGTAGGACCTGAGCTGAGCTTGGCAGGAAGACACAGATTCTGTAAGACAAAAATGAGTGAGTATGTTGCAGTGATGAGAGACTGTCTGGGAAAATACACAGAAGTGTATGATAGACTGTGGAGTTTATGGGACAGTTAGTGACCCAATGGACCATATCACATATATGAAGGGGAATAATAATATGAAATAAACTGGAAAGGAAAATCAAAGTCATAGTCTGGCAAGCCCTAAATGCTGGCCTGAGCAGTAGGTATTTTATGTTAGATTTACTAGGGAAGCACTGAAGTCAATGAATAAGGGAGTGGCATAGTCAGGAATGTACTTTAAAAAGACTATTTTGGCAGCTGTGTGGAGGATAACTTGGAAAGGGCAAGAGAAGGGGTTTTTGTTGGTTGTTGTGGTTTTTACAATTATCCAGAGAAAGGTGATGAAGGCCTAAAGCAGAGTATTGGCCATGTGAGCAGAAGGAAGGGGGCAAATGTGAGAGATCTTGTGGAGGTAGAATGAATAGGATTTGACAACTAATTGAACCTAGGGACAGTGAAGAGTTGAGGTTGATGTTCTAAACCTGGGTGATGGAGGAGATAGTGGTGTATTCAGTAGGAAGAGGGGCAAGGAATGATTAGGTCAGTTTGGGAGCAGAGAGGACATCTAAGTGAAGGTATTCAGCTAGCAGTTGATGATGCAAGAATGCAATTAAGAAAATAAAATAGGACTGGATATGTGATTTGGGGATCATGTGGGTCAGAAGGTTGGCAAACTATGACCAAGCTTTGGTCGCAGGCTAAATACACAGGTCCTAAAGATGAGAATGGTTCTTACATTAAAAATGTTTTATTGTATTTAAAAATTATAAAATAATTCTCTCTCTCTCTCTCTCTCTCTCTCTCTCTCTCTCTCTCTCTCTCTCTCTTTTTGGTGAGGCAATTGGGGTTAAGTGACTTGCCCAGGGTCACACAGCTAGTAAGTGTTAAGTGTCTGAGGCCATATTTGAACTCGGGTCCTCCTGATATCAGGGCTGGTGCTCTTTCTACTGAGCCACCTAGCTGCCCCTATAAAATAATTCTTACAAAGACACAAAACAGGGTAGATTTGACTCTGGGCCGTAGTTTGTGGACCCCAGATCTACATTAGAAATGATCATTGAACTCAAGGGAACACAGGAAATCTACCAAGAGAAGTCAGTGAACAGAGCCCAGGATAAAGTTTTGGGGACATTAAGGATTAGGGATTAGGGACATTAAGGATAGGAGATGGAGAAAGAGAAAGAGGGGTCAAACAGGAAACAGGACCAGAAAATAATGTCATAGAAGTCAAAAGACGTAGGTGTCAAAAATCGCAGAGGTCAAAGGAAAAAGGATAGCTAGGTAGTGCCATAGTGCACAGAGCACCAGGTCTGGAGTTCAGGAAGATTCATCCCCCCCCGAGTTCAAATGTGGCCTCAGACATTTACTAGTTATGTGACCCTGGGCAAATCACTTCACCCTGTTTGCCTCAGTTTCCTCATCTGTAAAATGAACTGGAGAAGGAAATGACAAGCCACTCCAGTATTTTTGTCAAGGAAACCCCAAATGGGGTTACAAAGAGTCAAACATGACTGAAAAAGGACTGAATAACAAGAAAAAGAAAAAGAAATAAAAAAGATAATTAAATTTAGCAGTTAGATCACAGAATCATAGATAATTGGTAACATTCGAGAAAATAGTTTCAGCAGAATGGGTGGGACCAGAAGCCAAATTGCAAAAAGGTGAGCAGTGAGTAGATTGGGGAAGTGGAGGTAGCCAAAGTAGATAACTTTGAGAAGTTTGACAGGAAAAGGTAGAAACACATAGGAAGATTGCCTGAGAGGACAGTAGAGTCAAGAGAAGTTGGGAGGAGGAGCAGAGTGTTGTTGTTTTTGTTTTTAAGGATGGAGATGTGGGCATGTTTATAGCCAAGGGAAAGAAGCCAATAAATAGGCAGAGACTTAAAGGTAAGAGACAAAGAGGGAGGGATTGATAAGGTGACCTCTTGGAGGAAATAGGAGGCCATGGCATTGAGGGTAGAAGTGGTTTGCATTGGCAAGAAAGACCACCCCTTCCTGTGACACCGGGCCAGAACAGGAGAGGATGAGTAAGGTTGTAAAAAAGGATGGGAAATGTATGGAATAAGAGAGATGAGGGAGCTGGCCAAAGATGGCCTTGGTTTTTCTCAGTAAAGTCACTACTTTACTGTAATTTTCAAAAAGTAAGGGGTTTGAGGGACTTGAGGAAAATGCAGGTTATTAGGCTAAGTTTATTGATTTCAAAAGCTAAAAGAGACCTTTGAGATAGGGTATAGCATTGTACACTGGGAAGAACTTGAGACTTGGATCCAAGACAAATCAAGATTGCTATATTCCCCCTGTGTGAGCTTGGCAGCAAGCAAGTCACATGACCTCTGAGGACCTCAGTTCCCTTGCCCTGTAAAATAAGAAATTAAGATAAGATGATCTTTAAGTTCTTTCCAGATAATCATGGGATTATCTTATTCAGCCCTTTAAATTTTTCTTATTTTTTTGTTTGTTTTTAGATCACCTTAATTTCTCAATATATCCTTTTCCCCCACCATAGATGCATCTCTTATTAAAAAAAATAACAAAAGAGAAAAATAAACCTGTAGTAAAACCCAGTTTGATATTATATGAAGTATTCCATAGCCATAGCTTCCTACCTGTTCAAAGGAGTTTGGGAGGTATATTCTCATGTCTCTTCTTTGGGGTCAAATTGATTCATAATTTCATAGCAATTGAGTTTTGGTGTTAGTGGTGTTCTTGCCTTTTTGGGGGGTACTCATTATGTATATTATTTTCCTGGTTTTTCTGGGTTCCCTGATTATTTCATTATGTATTAGTTCATGTAAAATTTCCCAAGCTTCTATTCACCATATTAATAATTTTAAAATATTTTATTTATTGGGGCAGCTAGGTGGCTCAGTGGATAAAACACTGGCTCTGGATTCAGAAGGACCTGAGTTCAAATTCCACCTCAGACACTTGAGACTTACTAGCTGTGTGACCCTGGGCAAATCACTTAACCCTCATTGCCCTGACCAAAAAAAAAAATTATTTATTTTTATATTACCTTAATTTTTTGATATACCACCCTCCCAGGGAGCCATTCTTTACGACAAAGAATAAAAACAAAGGGGAAAAATCAGTGAGCAAAACTAATTAACATATCATACTGTATATAGTGTTATTATATCATACTAATACCGATGTATGTATTTGTTTTATACCCTCATAGTCCCCCACTTCTACAAACAAGTGAGGGAGGTGCCTTCTCATATTTCACCTTCCGGGCAAGTAAGTGGCATTGTAGATAGAGTGTGAGCCCTGGAGGCAAGAAGCCCTGAGTTCAAATGTGACCTCAGACATTTACTAGCTATGTGACCCTGAGCAAATCACCTGACCCCTGTCTCAGTTTTCCTCATCTGTAAAATGGGGATGATAATAGTACCTACCTTCCAGGGTTGTGAGGATCAAATGAGATAATAACTATAAAGCACTTAGCCCAGTGTCTGGTATATAGTAAATACTATATAAATATTAGCTATTATTGTTATTATTATTATTATAGCCAAGTTTGGTCATTATAACTTTACAACAGTCAGTTTTAATTTTTGCTGTTGTTATTCTTTCCATTTACATTGTTGGATTTATTGTGTATGTTTTCCTGGTACTGTATGCTGTTTTCCACCAAACTGCTTTCTAGTTTTCCCAGAAGTTTTTGTTGAATAGTCAGTCCTTTCCCAGGGCAGTTAGGTGGCACAATGGAGAGAGTGCCAGGCCTGGAGTCAGGAAGACTCATCTTCCTGAGTTCAAATCTGGCTTCAGACACTTAACTAAACTATATGATTCTGGGACAGTTAGTTACCCCTGTTAGCCTCAGTTTCCTCATCTGTCAAATGAGCTGGAGAAGGAAATGGCAAACCACTCCAGTATCTCTACTAAGAAAACCCCAAATGGGGCCACAAAGAGTTGGGCATGACTGAAATGACTGAACTACAACAACAATTGTGTTTGTAGGTTCTTCCAACACTGGGTTATTGTGTTTCTTTTCTTCTAGACTACTGTGTTCCTTTGCTTGTACTTCTTGTTTATCTAGTGTGTTCCCCAAAATCAATCCTAAAGTTATAAAGGTGGAAGGGACCCTAGAAATCTGAAGACCATCTACCCCCTAACACCCACATAGTTGGTATCCGAGGCTACCAGGGCTGTTGCTAGGATTTATTCTCTGTTCAGATATCCTGACTGTCTTTTTCTCTCCCACAACCTGGGCAGGAAACCCCATAGCAACAGCCATCTCAGCATTTTCCATCAGGGATAGCCTGCTCCCCTCCCTCTAGGGAATATTGTCACTCAAGTAAAACTTGCTCTACAGGTTCTTCTTAGCCTCCAAGAAAAGTCCATGGCCCGGTTTCCTTTCATTTGGAATCAGCCCTATCTTAGCTGCAGATTTTAAAATAAAAAAATAAAACAAAACAAAACCAACAAGCCAAGAGCATACGGCATACCTGTCTGCCCAGAGAATAAATAGAAGGGTTTCATATGTGCCCAGTAACCTTAAAGAAATCAGGTGTCCTGAACTCTGCCACAACTGTGTTGATAGGCAAATGATGTAACCTGTTTGAGTCTCATTTATTTTTCTTCTGAAAGATGGGGGTAATAATTATTACAGCACCTACCTCACAAGACTGCAGAAAGGAATTTGGTAAATCTTAAAATACTAATAGATTACATTTTTCTGGCCCTCAGAGGTTTACAAAGTGTGGGTAAGTGAGGACTAGCTTCCCTGATGCCCTTGACTTCTCTGGTGCCAGTCTAAGCTTAGCTTTAAATTCAACCCGCTGGATGATCTCAAGCAAATCATCTGATGGAGCCCCCAGAGAACTGCAGAATTTCTGAATCCGGACGGACCTCAGAGGCCATTCATCCAGCCTCTATCTGTATAAGAGTATAAGAGTATAAGAGTCCACTTCCTAACATCTATCTTTTTTGGGGTGGGGCAATGAGGGTTAAGTGACTTGCCCAGGGTCACACAGCTAGTAAGTGTCAAGTGTCTGAGGCTGGATTTGAACTCAGGTCCTCCTGAATCCAGGGCCTGTGCTTTATCCACTGTACCACCTAGCTGCCCCCCAACATCTATCTTTTGTATGAAGACCTCCAGAGGTGGGGTCCACTCCCTGCAGGGAGCCCATTTCACTTTTAGACAAACTTGAGTTTGTTAGGAGATTTTCTCTTATACCCAGCCTGACTCTATGTCTTTGCAACTTTGACCCTGCTCCTAGTTATTTATTTATTTATTTGGGGGTGGGGGGGTGGGGCAGTGAGTGTTAAGTGACTTGCCCAGGGTCACACAGCTAGTAAGTGTTAAGTGTCTGAGGCCGGATTTGAACTCAGGTACTCCTGAATCCAAGGCCAGTGCTTTATCCACTGTGCCACCTAGCTGCCCCCCTGCTCCTAGTTCTGACCCCTGGGATCTCAGTTTCAGCCATTTCTATCCTTGTCTATTCCTCAAAAAAGGTGGTTTGAGGATAAAACTAAATGTGATATGAAAGCACTTTGGGAATGAAAAGTGACACAGACGTGCAAGGGGCTCTCTTACTCTAACATGGAAGAAAGTCACTCCCCAAAGCCTTCTACAAGTGTGGGGAGAAGTAGGGTGCCTGATGGGTGCAGTGGGCTATCTTTTACACCCTTTCCCTTTGGAATTAAAGGTTCATTTCTCATAAAGTTCCCTGCTTCCTGTGCCCTTTATGTGGACCATAAGGTCATGGTTTCTCATAGGAAGAAATGTTAGGGACCAGCAAGTCCAAGTCCCTCATTTTATAGAGAAGGAAAGTAATTCAGAGTTCAAACAGTAGGCATTTATTAAGCACTTATCATGCTAAGTGCTGGGAATACTAATAGAAATAGATAGAAATATAGTTCCCTGTCCTCAAGGAGCTTAAAACAACACATAAAGGTACCCAGTCCAGGGCATTGTAGAGAAAGTCCTTGTGGAGATGAGTCAGAAGGACAGCCTGGCAAGGGATGAAGACTTCTTTAGCCTGTGTCTCTTCCTTAAATTGGAGGGTTTGGGGAGGAATTGGCCAATCAGAAGGTGAGACCTCTGAGGCAGAGAGTACTTCCATTTTCAGAAGCAGTCCAGAGGTGAAGGAAGCTTCCAGAGTGAAGAGGTTTCTATGGCTTTGATAAAGTCCTGTGGAGACAAGTCAGCAGGGTAGCCTGGGAGGGATGAAAGTGAGTCATGGAATTGTAGGAGCTAGAAGGGATTTTAGGGGTTATCTGGCCCAGTCCCCCCATTTTATAATTCAGGAACTGAGGTCCAGGTCACACAGGCAACTCAGAGACAATAGCAGCCTTAGCTCGAATTATGTACAGCATGATGCTTAACATGATGCTTCCTTTACAACATGTCTTTGGGGGAGGTAGGCAAGTACCATGTATCCCTGTTCTACAAATGAGAAAGCTGAGGCTAAGAGCTAAAATGGTTATTCATACAGCCACACAGTCAAAGTTACACAGTAAGTGTAAGTGTTCCAGGTCCTCTCGGTCCAAGTCTAAGGGGACTGTCTGATAAGCCACCCCTCATTCCCTCTCCTTGGGGAGATTTGCATTTGAGCAGGGGCTATGCTTATACTTAAAGGAATTATTCTGTACGGGTGGAAATTTCAGACCCTGCAGCATCAGGGCCTTCCGGGTAACCCATAAATCACACCCCACTGCTCACCTTTTTGGTGTATTGGATTAGTCTTGCCCTTAACCTTTCCTTCCTCCAAATTCCTGGGGGTTAAGGGAACAGCACCCTTCTTCCTTCAGATTGGGAGATGCTGATCTGAGATAAAATTTCCAAAATTCCTATTCCCATCTTGCATTCATTATTATTGTCGTTCTTTAGTTAATGGAAAAGTACCTATTGCCACATGCCGTGACTCAGTATTTCATAAATAATGGAACCCTGTAATTCCTAGAAGCTGTCCCTGGTAACTTGTTTTGGGCATTGGGATGTTGCTACCATAAGGGAAAGAGGTAGTGTCCAGGGCATTATTCTGGTCATCCAGTATAGTCGTGAGAATGTAGTTAATCAGTGATCTAGTAGCCTATTAGAATGACCAGAACAGAGCTAGAAGGGTATGACTGAAGGAGCCTTGCATCTGCATTTGAATCGCAGCTCTGACACTTCTGTGTGATTTGGGCAAGATTATTTCACTTCTGCGTCTCAGTTTCCTTATCTGGTAAATGAAAAACTCAATTCATCAATCAGCAAGAAATCATGAAGAGCTTACTGTGTGCCAGGCACTGTATTAAGCCCTGTGGATGCAATGACAAAAGTGAGAGTCCTAATTCTTGTTTTGAGGGACTTTCCAGCTTTCCCATTTAAAATATTGTCTTCAAAATTAATTAACCATGTGACCGTGGACAGGGTTCTCTGAGTCTCAGTTACCTCACTTATAAACTGACTCTCATGGTAATAAAATCTGCACTGCCTAAGGATTACAAAAAAACTTAAGTATAATATGCACCTCCTTTATGCTGGAGATGAACTATAACATGGGAAAGAATAATCATTCCTTCAGGCATGGAGTTGGGGCTGAAGGGAAAGGAAGCCGTGAAAGCATCTGTGAAGTTCCAGCAGATAGCAGGGGCTAACTGTTCTCCCTGAGGACCCCTGCATCAAGGCCTTATCCTTCACCCTGCCCCATGGACCTTAGATTACCTTCAGAGGTCTCTGGGATGACCAATACAGCACCCGTGCCCCAGGTTTAGACCAAATGATGAAGCAGCCACTTTAGAAGGCTACTACACTAGCAGGATTCCCCCCCCACACACACTCAGTTCAGAGTGGGAGGGGCCAAGGGGGAGCCGGTCCCTGCCAGAAGCCAGATCACCCTGCTGGGCCACATTATTTCCAGAGGGGAGTGTTAGGGGGTGGGCTGGATGTTTGCACAGACTCAGGGCTGCTTCCATTTGTTTATTCCTCTGGAGTTAGCTGTTTATTAACTTCATCCACAGAGATCTGCTTCTGACCTTGGAAGGAAAAGTAAGGGGAGAAATGCCCGTTTGTGAGAGACATAGACATGCTAAGGACATAGCATTTTTCCAGGACAGGGAAAGGGCTTTTTGCAAGGGTAACAAACAAAATCTTGCTTCTCTGTTTCGTGTTTCAGAGAATGACTGTAACTTTGGGCCTTAATGGAGAGTTTCCATGGACCATGACACAAAGTAGGTTCTTAACCTTCAAGGTGTCTGAAGTCTATGGACCCCTTCTCAGAATAACGTTTTCAAATGCATAAAATAGAATACATATGATTACAAAAGAAGCCAATTGTATTTAAATATAGCTATCAAATATTTTTAAAAGATAAGTTTCTGGACCCCCAGGTTAAGAATCCCGACTGTAGGGGAGAGGGATTGGATCTGTGGTTGTAACAGTATAGGAAATTCCTAGTTGAGGAGACTCTATCAAAGTATGTCAGCACTTTTATTCATTCATTTATTTTATTGTTTATCCAATTATTTTATTTACTTATTTCAGTTTATAGACACAGAGAGTTGCCCAGGACAGAGCTGTCAGACTTGCAGCAAGTACAACATAGATGAAACAACAATAAAAATAACATTCAGTCAATATATGGCCTACAGAGATCCTGTTTGAACACCACTGCCCTAGGGCACTGAAAAGTTAAATGGATGACACAACAGCTCGAACCCAAGTTCCTGTATCTGAGGGCAGTTCTAGTAGGTCATTTCAGTTCACAATACCTTGCCTATTGATGGCCAATCTTCTCTCCCTTCCCCCATGCCTCTACCCCCCCAATTCTGGGATTAATTAATCACTATTTTTTCAGGATCCTTTATGAGCATTGTAAGAGAAGAAAAGTAAATTAAACAGTTGCTACCCTCAAGGAGTTTGTCATCTGGTTGTAGGGAGGAGATCAGAACAATTTCTTGGAATTCTGGTGCATGGTATAGACACAGCTGAATGGTAGTGTTGGAAGGTGGGGCTGAGCAGCGAGTTGACATAGTGCTGGACTTGGAGGTAGGAACCCCAAACCCCTCCTCGGTGACTTCAGGGTCAGCAGTCATGTGACTGTGGTGCATCTCTTTAAGCCTTAGTCTTGCTACTGGGAAACTAGATCTGAAAATAGCCCTCTATCAAGAAATTACTCAGGGGCAGCTAGGTGGCACAGTGGATAGAGCACGGGCCCTGGAGTCAGGAGTACCTGAGTTCAAATCTGGCCTCAGACACTTAACATTTACTAGCTGTGTGACCCTGGGCAAGTCACTTAACCCCAATTGCCTCACTAAAAAAAAAAAACAAAACAAAACAAAAGAAAGAAATTACACATGTGTTCCAAGCAAAATTTAAGTAAAAGTTTTTATTATTTGACACATGGAGGTATGGCCGGGAGAAATATAAACTTTACCTCCCTGAACAAAGGAGAAGGTGATCATTTTATAGAGGAGAAAAGAGGGTGTTTGGGAGACACTTAGGGCTGAAAAGTAACAGTTAGGATGCTAGCTATTTGGGGAGTATAATATATGAAATAGTAAATATGCCACATTACTAACTTGAGATTATTGTCATTATCTGATCCTAATCACATAGCAAACACAACTGGCTCCCAACTAATCTCATGCTATAAATTTCAAGATGCCCAGCTTTCTGGGTGTCCAAGACATTTCTTCTTTGTTATCTATTTGACTAACCACTACCTGGTTAATTAACTACTTTGCTCTTCCAAGGAAAGAGTAATCTCTGACACCAGTAAGTTGATCAACCATATTTCTCCATGGAAAGAGTGTCCTCCTTAGGGTCAGAGTATCCCCAACTGCAACTAGTCCCACCAGACTGCCACTACAGTCTCCTCTTGTGGAGAGGGGTGTGGGGTGTTGGAGATGATGTCCTCTATGGTCCCTAACAGCATTAATCTATGATCCTTTGATCTGAAAAAGAGCTCAGAACTCAGGCCATAAGGTTCTATGGGAAGGAAACAAAAGGTCCAGGAGAGAGTCCTCATGGATGTGGGTGAGTCTGGGAATATTGCTCTCTTCCCAGGTCTGACAGTGTACCACTGAGGCACAAAGGACAGTCTTCCTTGGTAGAACTGGGCTGGGAGAGAAGCAGGTCTTTTGTTCTTGTAGCGCAGCTGATGATAACCAGGAGGAGGGGGTGAAATGAAGGGCAAGCATGTCCTAGGGAAGAGAAACCCTGAAACAAATGTCCTTTCTATGGACATAGAAAGGAGTGAGGGCAGTCATCTGGTGGGTGGTAGTGGTAGGACCACTCCCATACCAGCACCCTGGGGCAAAGCCCCCTTTGTACCACCCAAGTTATATAGACAAGGACTTAGGAAGTGCAGAGTAGAAAGAGATCCCTGACCTTGGTGCATCTCTTTAAGCCTTAGTCTTGCTACTGGGAAACTAGATCTGAAAATAGCCCTCTATCAAGAAATTACTCAGGGGAAGCTAGGTGGCACAGTGGATAGAGCACGGGCCCTGGAGTCAGGAGGACCTGAGTTCAAATCTGGTCTCAGACACTTAACATTTACTAGCTGTGTGACCCTGGGCAAGTCACTTAACCCCAATTGCCTCACTAAAAACAAAAAACAAAACAAAACAAAAGAAAGAAATTACACATGTGTTCCAAGCAAAATTTAAGTAAAAGTTTTTATTATTTGACACACGGAGGTATGGCTGGGAGAAATATAAACTTTACCTCCCTGAATAAAGGAGAAGGCCTTACAGAAGAAATGGGACTTGAGTTGGGCCTAGAAAGATGGAGGTGAGGTAACTTTGGGGTTTTAGAACTAGAAAGGACCTTATCTTAGAGATAGCCTAGGCCTACTGCTGGCTTTTAAGGAGGAGGAATCTGAGGTTTAAGTGACTTGCCAGAGGTTTCATAGGCAGTTAATAGTAGAGTCAGGATTAGGACCTCAGTTCTTGGATATCAAATCTGGTGGTCTTGTCTCTATATCATCCAAAAGTAAAGGTATTCCCGAAAAGAAGTGGGCATGTGAGATTAGGGCATAGTATGCCATATGTGTGTGTGTGTGTAGAATATATACTATATTCTATATATGGAATATATATTCTCTCTCTCTCTCTCTATATATATACACATACATATATACACATATACATATATGCATGCATATATACATACCTGTATCTATACATACATACACACTACCATGCCCCAATCTTCCCCCATACTCTTGTACCCTAGGGGGCAAGTCAATGGCAATCAAACCCCTAAATCACCTTTCCCTTTGCCCATTGGAGAGCAACTGTGGCAGAGTTGAATTCACTTTGCTCCAGGAAAGTTAGAACTGGAAAGAAATCATACTTTTTAGAACTGGAAGGAACCTTAATATAGGGGCTCCTCTATGTATAAATTCCAGGAGGGGGGCCTGGAAATTTGGATGGGAAAAAATTGACATTTTTATTTTCACTAATCTTTAACTGAAATGGATTGTTTCTTCAATTATGAATTTTTTAAAAACACAATTCTAAGAAGGGGGATCCATAAGCCTACAGACCAGCCCATCAAAGAGGTCCATGAGGCAAACAAAAAAAGAATTCCTATTCTAATCCAACCTTCTTGTTTTTGACATAGGAGGAAACTGAGGCCCAGTGAAGGTAAAGGCTTTATAGCCTAGGAAAAGCAGAGCTGGGATTTCAAGTCCAACTTGGCTCTTCCCATTATGCCACCTGCCTCCCTTACTGATCTATTCTCTTTACTACTTACCAGCTCCTCTACCAGCTCTTGCAGGTGACTGGTGTGAGGGGAGATAAAGGTTATGCTTCTGAAATGTCTAAATAAGGATAGACCAGGTCAGTGGATGAAGCGTGTCTTTTGTAGCCTTCTTCCTGACTCTCGAAGCCTCCTTGCCCAGATATTCAGGGTCCCCATGTCCCATTTTTTATTATCACTGAATCCTTGCTGACGTGTTAGCTGCAGAATTCAGAGGGCTGGAGTGGGTCTTATGATAGGAAGAACATTAGATAGGAAGACCTTGGTTCTGCTCCCACTTCTGCCACATAGCGAGTTCTGGCATCATGGAAAGGTCGATTCATAGCATCTAGAGATGGAAGGGACTGCTGTTTGTGGGGTTTTCTTGGCAAAGATACTGGAGAGGTTTGCCATTTCTTCTTCTTCAGTGGATTAAGGCAAACAGAGGTTAAGTGACTCACACAGCTAGTAAACATCTGAGGTTGGATTTGAACTCAGTTCTTCTTGACTCCAGGCCTGGTGTTGTATCCACTGAACCACCTAGATGCCTCAAGAAGTCATCTCCTCCTCTCTTTTATTTTATAGATGAGGAAACTGAGATCCAGTGATATTATATCATATAAAACCTGTTTCATAATCTCTGATTTAGAAGTAGAAGGGACCTCAAAGGTCATTTAGACCAAATGACTAATTTTATAGATATGCAAACTGAGGTCCAGTTAGATTAAGGAGTGATTTGCTCAAGGTATACAAATAGCAGAGCCTTAATCCTGCCATCCCAGGAAGTTATAAGCCTCTTGAGGACCAGGGCTGGCTTTGAATTTTGACTTTGCATTTCCAGCATTGGAGGCAACTAATAAAGGCTTGGTAAATTGCATTGAATCAAATCTCTGATCTTTAGTGGGCTTCTCTAGTTCTCACATTCTGTGATTGAGCTGTTAAGCTAAAGCTTCTAAGGTTTAGCTGTTAATGGAGGCATGACCTTTCCCAGAGGTATCTATATTTTACTATGGAATTCTTGAGAAACCAAAAAGCATTCTGGGAGCCCTGTTTGGGACCCTTAAAATCTCATAGCACTGAAGGGTGTTGGCCTAAAAGTTACAAGGGGATAAATACACTTGTCCTTGTCTAGACAATTACTCTCCTGTTGCCTTGGGGTAGCTCTTCTATCCTTATTTAACTTTCAATGTTTACCTTGCCTACCCCAACTGCACCCCAGGCTGCAGGATGGCAAGAGACAGATTCATCTTTGTGTCTCCTCCAGTCCCTAGTACAGGGTCCTCCTTGCACACTGTAAGTAGGCCTGTGGTTTCTAAACATTATATGGTGGCCTTCCCATTTTTCTACATTAAAAAAAATTATAGCACATGCCCACATACACACTTTTCGTCAAGTAATCTATGTGAATAATTTTCTTAGTCCATGTTCTATTCAAATAAAATGTAAAATATATTAGTTTACAACAACACAAAGAAATATTAAGCATTATAAAATAACAATAGTGACAAATTCACTGCCTGAGGATCATAGACACATCGATTCACAACAACATTTGATAAAATGCTTCCATGTGCCAGGCACTGTGCTGGGAATACAGATAACAATAAAAAGAATAAGTCTCTGCCTTCAAGTAGCTTACATATTTGGAAAAGCAAGACATAAAAGGGAGGTTTTTTCTTTTTAAAAAAAATCATTTTATTCTAATTGTATTTGTGTGCAAGAGGGTGTAATTTGGGGGGGGTGAGGCAATTGGGGTTAAATGACTTGCCCAGGGTCACACAGCTAGTAAATGTCAAGTGTCTGAAGCCAGATTTGAACTCAGGTCCTCCTCAATCCAGGGCCGGTGCTTTATCCACTGTGCCACCTAGCTGCCCCAAAAGGGGGTTGTTAAAAGGGGGAGGGGAAGGAAGATAGGGCATAGTGGGGAAAGAAGTCTGGACAAGGGAACCCAAGAATGAAGCCTAAAGATGAATGAAGGAATGAGTAAGGCTGGCATAGGCACTTTCCTTAAAATAGAGGTTTTGGAAGGAACTGACCAATCGGAGGAAGAGGCTGGAGGTACAGTGCGATCTTCCAGGGTAAAAAGGCTGCTGAGGCATAGTAGAGAAAGAACAAAGTCCATGGAGGAATGAAGGGGTGAAATTTAGAGATGAAAAAAGCCTTTCGATCATGTATTTCAACTCTTTCCTTTTACAGTTGAGGAAAGGGTGGTCCAGAGAATTCTTAAATTCTCTGTCCAATTCTGACTTATCCAAGATCACACATGTAGTAAATAACAGAATTAGGATTTGAATCCAGGTCCTCTGATTCCAAACCTAACACCATTTCCAAAGTTCCATTCTGCCTTCCAAAACAAAAAGGGAAAACATAATGAATGCGGGTGCCTCTCCCAAACCTTTGAGCCTATGAGTTAAGTGCATAGAATCAGAGATGCAAGAAGGGCATGGAATGATCTCCCTGCCTAACTTAAGCTTCAGGTAGGAGAGGGTCCTTGGCCTTATAGTATCCTTAGTCCAACCTGAACCTTCTTCAGGCCTGAGACTGGGTTCATCAAGCGGTCATCATGGAAGCCCATGACTGAGCAGCACCATAGCACTGACTTCCAGGGAGCCCAGAGGGAATAGAATGGGCTCTAGCATTGTTTATATTAGGGTAGGGCTGGTGGAAGATACCAGATTGGCATTATGGTATATCACTGCCATAACTGCTGGGGCTTTACCATGTGTGGAAGGTGAGAAAGGGTAGGCTGCAAATCTTCCCCCTCCCCCCCAAAAAAATCCCAGGCATGACAGTGATGCTCCCCTTCAGTCACACCCTAAGTAGTTGGAGGGGGGGGAATTCAATATGTTAGCATTACTCTTGTTGACTTTAACTTTGTTTTCACTGAAAAAAAGCTGATGTTTTTATGCGGGAATTTTATTGATAGCCATTAATTTTGACCATTGCTTTACCTGGCAGCTTTCCTCCCTTCCCTCTTCCTAGTTCTTATACCCCCTGCCATTGATTTAATTTGCCTAAAATATTAAATTAGAAAAAAAGAATAAAGGAATTTTTTATGAAACAAAAGCTAAATGTTTGGCTAATTTTCCTCTCTTCAATAATAAGCATTTAAGTACTTAGTAGGCACTGTGCTAGGTACTGAGGGTATCAGGACAGAACAAGCAAACAAAAACTGGTCTTTGCTTCTAAGGGGCTTACATTTTAATGGCTCTACCACTGATCCCTCCTTCCACTCTGCCTTGGCCTAGTTTGGTTTAATATAAACTTGGCACCCTGCCTCCAAAGGCATTCTCAAAAGTCAACCAAGGCCAGGTTAGAACAGGATGTTTCTAGATGTGGAGTCTAGGAGAAAGGATAGGCCCTGTGAGTCAGAAGACCAAACTTTCTAGGCCCTGCCCTTCTTTTACTCTCTGGGTGACCTTGAGCAAGTCATTTATTTAGGCCTCAATTTTGTAAGATATGATTATTAATGATAAGTGAGAACCTTGCTCACTTCTCCAAAGGCATTTATTTCTCTTAAGTTTCTAGAAAGGCCATGGAAGAGGTGTGAGATGGAATGAATTCTTTAGCACTTTGCCATTTATTTACCAATTGCTCTCCTTACTATGCCCCATGAGAGAGCAGTTTAAGTGTTCTTACTTCCATTTGACAGCTGAGGAAGCAACTTGCCTAAGACTGCCTAGTTAATGGTGATAAAGCTAGAACAGGAAGCTAAGTCTTTTTTTTTTCCTTTGATGGTATTTTATTTTTCCCCCAATTACAAGTCAAGACAATTTTTAGCATTCATTTTTACAAGATTTTGAGTTCCATATTTTTCTCCCTCCCCTCCCCTCTTCCCAAAATAGTAGACAATTTTATATAGGCTATACATGTGCTACCATGTAAAACATATTTCCATATTAATCACAGTTGTAAAAGAAAAAACAGAACAAAAGAGAAAAAACATAAAAAAGAATAAAATAAGTGAAAAACATATGTTTTGATCTGTTTTCAGAGGCCATCAGTTCTTTACCTGGATGTGGATAGGATTTTCCTTCTTGAGTCCTTTGTACTTACCTTAGATCACTGTGTTGCTGAGAAAAGCTCAGTCATTTGTAGTTGATTATCCCACAATGTTGCTGATACTTTGTACAATGTTTTCCTGGTTCTGCTCATTTCACTTTGCATCAGTTCCTATGAGTCTTTCCAGGTTTTTTATGAAAGCTGCCTGCTCATTATTCCTTACTACACAATAGTATTCCATTACATTTATATTACATTTATATATGTTCGGTCATTTCCCAACTGATGAGCATCCCCCCAATTTCCAATATTTTGCCACCACAAAAAGGGCTGCTATAAATATTTTTGCACATGTAGGTCCTTTTCTCTTTTTTATGATCTCTTTGGGATACAGACCTAGTAGTGGTATTGCTGGTTCAAATGGTATACACAGTTTGGTTGCCTTTTGGGCATAGTTCCAAATTGCTCTATAGAAAGGGTTGGATCAGTTCACAAGGAAAATGATAAATGTTGGAGAGGATGTGGGGAAATTGGAATATTAATGCACTGTTTTTACCTTTTTTGCCATATTAGCCAATCTGATAGGTGTGAGGAGGTACCTTAGAGTTATTGTAATTTGCATTTCTCTAATCAAAAGTGAGTTAGAGCATTTCTTCATATGCCTATAGATAGCTTTGATTTCTTCATCTGAAAACTGCCTGTTTATATCCTTTGACTATTTATCAATTGGGGAATGGCTTGTATTATAAAATTGAGTCAGTTCTCTATATTTTTGATAAATGAAGCCTTTATCAAAGAACTTGCTGTAAAGATTGTTTCCCAGCTTTCTGCTTTATTTCTAATCTTGATAACATGTTTTGTTTGTGCAAAAGCTTTTTTTTTTTTTTTTGCAGGGCAATGGGGGTTAAGTGACTTGCCCAGGGTCACATAGCTTAGTAAGTGTCAAGTGTCTGAGGCCGGATTTGAACTCAGGTCCTCCTGAATCCAGGGCCGGTGCTTTATCCACTGTGCCACCTAGCCGCCCCCTGTGCAAAAGCTTTTTAATTTAACATACTCAAAATTATCTATTTTTTATTTCATAATGCTCTCTATCTTCTGTTTGGTCATGAACCTGTAACTCATTTAACATCTCCTTCAAGAATTTGTATGCTATACCACTTGGTACATATATGTTTAGTATTTATATTACTTCATTGTCTATGGTACCTTTTATCAAGATGTAGTTTCCTTCCTTATCTCTTTTAATTAGGTCTATTTTTGTTTTTGCTTTTTCTGAGATCAGGATTGCTACCCCTGCTTTTTAAAAAAATTTCGGCTGAAGCACAATAGATTTTGCTTCAGCCTCTTACCTTCACCCTGTGTATATCTCTCTGTTTCAAGTGTGTTTCTTGTAAACAACATATTGTAGGAATCCGGTTTTGGATTTGCTCTGCTATCTGCTTTCGTTTTATGGGGGAGTTCATTCTGTTCACATTCACAGTTATGATTACTAACTGTGTATTTCTCTCCATCTTATCTTTCCTCCTGTTTGTCCTCTCTCTCCTTTCACCTTTTCCCTCCTTGAAAGTGTTTTACTTTTCTCTATTGCCTCCCCCTGTCTACCCTCTCTTCTGTCAGTCCCCCCCCTTTACTTAATTTCCTCCTCTCCTACTTTCCTGTTGGGTAAGATAGATTTTGATATTTGACTGAATTTGTATATTATTCCCTTTCTGAGCCATTATTGTCATCAATATTACTCTCCTGAGTACTACTACTACTACTACTCCTCCTCCTCCTCTCATGAGTAAGGTTCAAGTAATGCCTATGGCACACCCTTCTGTCTTTCCTTCCACTGTAATAGGTTTTTCATGCCTCTTCATGTGAAATAATTTACCCCATTCTACCTCTCCTTACCTCCTGCACTCAGTGAACTCCTCTTTCTGATCCCTTAATTTTTTTATGTCATTCCCTCAAATTCACCTCATACCTATATTTTCTGTCTGTGAATATTCCTTCTAGCTGTACTACTAGTGGTACAATTTTTACAAATATCATCTTCCTATCTAGGGATGTAAACAGTTTAGCTCCATTGAATCCTTTATGTTTTCTTTTTCCTTTCCCCCTTTTTACTTTTTAGGTTTCTCTTGGGTCTTGATATTGGAAATCAAATTTTTTGTTCATTTCTAGTCCTTTCCTTATATTAACTTGAAATCCTTCTACTTCATGGAATGACCACTTTTACCTTGATGTATGATGCTTAATTTTGCCAGTTATGTGATTCTTGATTATAGTCCTACCTCTTTTGCATTCTAGACTATCATGTTCCATGACCTCCAGTCTTTTAATGTTGTAGCTGCTAAGTCTTGTCGTAATCCTGATTATGGCTCCCTGATATTTGAATTGTTTCTTTCTGGCCACTTGCACTCTTTTTTCCTTGACCTGATAGTTCTGAAATTTGTCTATAAGATTCCTTGGAGTTTTATTTCTTTTCTGAGGTAATTGGTGGATTCTTTCAATGCCTATTTTGCTCTATGGTTCCAGGATATTGGGGTACTTTTCCTTGATAATTTCTTGAAAGATGGCTTTCAGTAGTCCAATGATTCTGACATTGTCTCTCCTGGATTCCAGGTCAGTTGCTTTTCCAATGACATATTTTACATTTTCTTCTATTTTTTCATTCTTTTGAATTTGTTTGATTCATAATGTCTCATAGAGTCATTAGCTTCTACTTGCCCAATTCTACTTTTTAAAGGAATTGTTTTCTTTTTCCAAGTTATTGACTCTCTTTTTCATAATTCTCTTGTACCACTCTCATTTCTTTTCCCGATTTTTCTTCTATTACTCTTACATGATTTTTTTTGTTTGTTTGTTTGGGTTTTTTGCGGGGCAATGGGGGTTAAGTGACTTGCCCAGGGTCACAGAGCTACTAAGTGTCTGAAGCCAGATTTGAACTCAGGTACTCCTAAATCCAGGGCCGGTGCTTTATCCACTGTGACACCTAGCTGCCCCACTCTTACATGATTTTTAAGCTCCTTTTTGAGATCATCTATGAGTTTCTTCCAGGCTTGAGACCACTTCCATTTTTCTTTGGGGTTTTGCCCATAGATGTTTTGATATTGTTATCTTCTTCTGAATTTGTGTCTTGATCTTCTCTGTCATCATAATAGCTTTCTATGGTCAGATTATTTTTGTTGTTGTTTTTGCTCATCTGTTTTTTTTCCTCTTTTTAAAAAATTTGAGCTCTGCTCCCAGATGGAAGGAGCACTGTTTCAGGCTTCTTGTGCCAAGGGCTGGTGTTAGAATTTGTCTGCTCTATCTCACTGGAGCTCAGGATCTCCCATTGGTTTTCTGAGGTGGGGCTTACTGCTGGCTTGCTGGGAGGCTTCCTGTTCTGTACTGCATCCCCCTTTTACCAAGTGAGATAGACCTTTCTTGCTGATCTTCCAAGTTTCTTGGGTTAAAAAGATTGTTTTGTCCCATCTTTTTGCTGGTTCTGCTATTCCAGAATTTGTTTGATGTGCTATTTTATGGTTATTTGGTGGTAAATAACTTTGGAAAGTTACAGCAATTAATTGCTTATTCCACCATCAGAAGTCAAGTCTTTTGAAGCAGCAGGGAGGTAGAGAACTGGTTGATTTAGTAGTAAGGAAGACCTTGATTCAAATCCTGCCACTGGCCCACTGGCCAGTTATATGCCATGGCAAGTTACTGTGATCTCCCAACCTAAATTCCTTCATCCATCAAATGGAGATATAGTAGTGAGCTCAGAGGATTATTCCAAAAGTCAAATGACACAATGTACATAAAGCACATGGAAACCTTTAAAGCATTATATAAATGTCCATGTTGTAGTTGTTGTTCGGTTTTGTCTTCCTGACCCCATTTGGGGTTTTCTTGGCAAAAGTGCTGGAGTGGTTTGCTGTGTCCTTCTCCAGCTTATTTGACAGAAGAGTAAACTGAGACCAACAGGGTTAAGGGACTTGCCTAGGGTCACACAGCTAGTAAGTGTCTGAGGCTAGATTTGAACTCTGTTCTTCCTGATTCCAGGCCTAGTGCTCTATCCACTGCACAACCTAGCTGTCCCATAAATGTCAGTAGTTGTGACTATTTTGACTTTCTGCCTAGCATTCTCCCCAGTAGAGCTCTGAAGGGCTGCTATATCAGGTATAGAAAGGTAGGCAAAGAGAGGTTTGGCCTGCTGCCGCTCACATACCTTATTATGAAGCATGAAAATGGCATTGTTAAGTTAATTTCAGATTTTACTTTCAAAAGAGAAATGATCCTCTAGAACTTTTCCTTCTAAGCTGCTCTGATCAAAGAACTGTATTGTTCAGCTGTCCCTATGGCAATCCCAACACTATGGATGAATGGTGGTAAGAAGACAGAACAAGTTTTTCTTTCTCCTTTTCTAATCTATTAAAAAAAAAAACCCTAAACTTTATAATGATCAGCACAAAAGAAGTGGCCAAATAAGCATGCACAATTTAAACATCCTTTGCTCCTTTGTCCTTTTGTAGTCTACATCCTTCTGATCATAAGCCACAGGTCACCACCATCCAACATCAGTAGTAGCCTCTGTGGCTACTCCTGAGCTACTGAACAAAGCAGCAGGAAGTGAAGAAAGTATACCGACTGTGTACACGGAATATTTTTATTATCTAATCTCAACTGGACCTTCATTTTATGTGTGTGTGTGTGTTCAGTTGTTTCAGTCATGTCTGACTTTTCATGACCCCATTTGGGGTTTTCTTGGCAGACAGTGGTTTGTCATTTCCTTCTCCAGTTCATTTTACAGATGAGGTAACTGAGGCAAACAGGGTTAAGTAACTTACCCAGAGTCACACAACTAGTAAGTGTCTGAGACTAGATTTGAACTCAAGAAGATGAGTCTTCTTGTCCCCAGGCTTGGTGCTATCCACTGTGCCACCTAGCTGCCCCTTTCCCTTCACTACTGTTTGTAATTCATTTATTCACCTCTGATTAGTTTTCTTGCATATTCCCCACAATGAGTAATTGTAGCACTTAGGACAGGATTCCCTTCAGTGAGGCAACAGAAGATTTATTGTATGAGCCCAGTTGTTCTTCTTTGAGAACAAACAACATCAGCCCAGTGATGGGAAATACGTCTGTTGTCCCAGGACCAACCTTGCTAAGTTCATCGAAACTCATCACCTGGATGTGTTTAGGCTACAATAGCTCTCAAAGAGTAAGTCATAGCAAAGCATCAGTACTGATAGAAAGAGTATTCTTATTAGTGAGATCCCAGATCCTTGAAGCATTCAAATTAAGTTTTTCTTCAACCGCCCCCACCATCATGGACTATTATTTTATTTTCCATTTTCTAGTGCTTTAGTGGTCATTTTGCCCACTCCCACTTAGTAAATAAATTCCAGTGGCTCCCTATTACCTCCAGGATCAACTATAAAATCCTCTGATGGGCATTTAAGGCTCTTCAAAAGCCCTTTATACTTTTCTAGTCTTCTCATGCACAATCTCTTTGACACAATCCAAGACCCAGCTACCATGGCCTACTTGCATAACACACCCCATCTCTGTGCCTTTTCATAATTTTTTTTTTGGTGAGGCAATGAGGGTTAAGTGACTTGCCCAGGGTCACACAGCTAGTAAGTGTTAAGTGTCTGAGTTCAGATTTGAACTCAGGTCCTCCTGAATCCAAGGCTGGTACTCTATCCACTACGCCACCTAGCTGCCCTTGTCTCTGTGCCTTTTCATTGGCTATCTCCCTTGCCTGGAATGTTCTCCCTCCTCCCTTATTCCTTTTAGTTTTCCTGGATTCCTTCAAGTCTCAGATCAAAACCCACATTCTACAAGAAAGCCTTTCCCTCTTCTCCCAGCTGCCCATGGCTTCCCTTGGAGATTACTTTCCATCTACTTTGTATATACAGTATCTTGTAAATATCCAGTTATTTATTTACATGTTGTCTCTCCCATTAGAATGTGAAGTTTTTAAGAGCAGAGATTGTTTTTATAACTTGTATCCCCAGAAGTTAGCATAGTACCTAGCACACAATGACTGCTTAATAAATGTTTGTTGATTGTCAACTTCAATTTCTCTCCTGGTAATACTGAAATGAGATTCCTTATTTCAGACTCTTTATAAACATGGTAAGAAATAGCTATCTGCCTGTGCAATATTTGATCATTTATCCATTTTCATTCATTAAACAAATATTTATCTAGCATCTACTCATGTCCTGTCTCTGCTTAAAGTCTAGTTGGAGAGATGACAGACAAAACTAATTGAAGGGGGAAGCTAGGTGGCTCAGTGGATAAATCACCGGCCCTGGATTCAGGAGGACCTGAGTTCAAATCTGTCCTCAGACACTTGACACTTACTAGCTGTGTGACCCTGGGCAAGTCACTTAACCCCCCTTTGCCCTGCAAAAAAAAACAAAAACAAAACAAAAAAAACAAGGGCATTAGTTTGGTGTCAGGATGAGGACTCAAGCATCCTGGATCTAAGTCCCAGTCAGTCCCTCAGTAACCCTTTAATAGTCAAGGAAGACAAGTCAAGTCACCTCTCTGGGTCTTAGTTTCCTCATCTTTGAAATGGATGGGTTAGACTAAATGCTCTTAAACTACAAAGACATTTACTATCACTTATGAAACTGAGCAGCCCTTTTCTGGAAGCCAATATATTGGCTCTCCTTTCTACCTGTACTGTCTCCTATAACTGTAGGAGCATCTAGAGCTTCTTCCTTCTCTCCCTCTTTCCATATAAGGAAACATGCCCTATACATGCTGGATTTCTTCTTAGGATCATTTCTTAAACCCAAAGAACTCTGGCTCTCATTGATTGGCCAAAAATAAGTCCCAGCCCATGCCTCCTTTGACCATTCTTTGGTCTCTTAGTGCCTCAGAGTGCATGTAAATAACAATTGTTTCTCTTTTGGCCAGAAACCTTAAGGATCTTCCTCCCCTTACCCCACCCCCACCCCAATTAATTTGTTTTATTTTTGACTACGTAAAAGAGGCCATTCTTTGCCTCATTTCTTTCCTAGCCTTAATCACTGAGTGGGCCTTGCCTCAGACAAACTGAGACCTAGGAAAGACCTTAGCTTAAAAAGGCCAAGGTCTCCCACTGTAGACTGGCCATCTCCAGTCATCCTGATGTATATCTTGCCTTTGGACCCAGATGGCTCTGGAAGAGAGAGTGAGGCAGGTGACTTTGCACAGTCCTCCCTCACTTAAATGCAATTCACTACCAGTCATGACATCACCTCCCGATGACATGGGCGTCTTCAAAGGACAAACAACAAGAAGAAACCTTTTTTTGCCAAGGCTAACCTCACCTTCCTTTCCCCTTTGTGGGGTGTCTCGTCTCTTGCAGCAGAATAGTAGCTCATAATACTTCATGTTTATATAGTGTTCTAAGGTGCTTTATACTCATCCTAAGAGGTGGATAATAAACATGTTACCAGTTTACAGGTAAGGAAACTAAGGTTAAATGACTTGCATATTATACTGAGAATATAGTATGTTCATACACACACACACACACACACAAGATATATACACACATCTACAGTACATATGTAAATACTAAGTACATAGTTGGTTGCATGTTTTCTCTTCCATTGCATTATGAGCTCCTTATGGGCAAAAACTGTGTTTTTGCCTTTCTTTGTATCCCCAACTCACAGCACAATGCTTGGCCCTTAGGGAACATTTAAGTCTTTGTTGACTGACTGACTGACTGACTGACTTGACTAGGTCATAAAGCCAGTAAATGACAAATTCAAACCCAGGTCTTGTGATTGCCACTACAGCGTTCCCCATTAAGTCAAGCCCTGCAATCTATTCCTATCTACTGGTTCCTTCTACACTGTCTACCATGATCAGGTCACAGAATCATAGGCTATTAAAAAAAAAACACCTCTTAGATCAAGCTATTGGCATATATCTTTCCTCCTTTTCTTTCTGAAACTCATAGATAAAGTAGCCTACAATCCTTGTTTTTAATCTTCTGGTTATCCACTTACTCCACCACTTCTAATCAATCTGTCAGTAAACTCGACCTTTCTACTGAAAATTCTCTTTCTCTCTCTTTTTTTTTTTCTGGGGCAATGAGGGTTAAGTGGGTCATATGGCTAGTAAGTATCAAGTATCTGAGGTCGGATTTGAACTCAATTCTTCCTGAATCCAGGGCTGGTGCTTTATCCACTGTGCCACCTATCTGCCCACTGAAAATTCTCTTTTAAAGGTTACCACTGCTCCCGCCAAAGCTCAATCCAATGACCCTTTCTCAGACTTCTTCCTTCTTTGCCCTTTCTGGAGTTCTTGACACTGTTGACCATGGCCTTCTTCAGAATGGTTTCTCTTCTAGTTTCCATGACATTGCTCTCTTCTGAACTGAACAAGCATTTATTTTTGTTTTGTTTTGTTTTTGCAGGCAATGGGGGTTAAGTGACTTGCCCAGAGTCACACAGCTAGTAAGTGTCAAGTGTCTGAGGCCGGATTTGAACTCAGGTACTCCTGAATCCAGGGCTGGTGCTTTAACCACTGTGCCATCTAGCTGCCCCTTGAACAAGCATTTATTAAATACGTGCTAAGTACTGTACCCTAAGCACTTTACAAATTGTATCTCAATTGATCCCACAACATTATTGGGAGGTAGGTCTTATTATTATTCCCATGACTACACCATCCCAGCCTAGTTTACTGGATTAATCCATCAGTCAACCAACCAATAAGCATTTATTAAATACCTACTTTGTGCTAGGCACTGGACACATGCAAAAGTAAAAATGAGACACTTCCTTTTTCAGGGAGCATAGGTCCTACTGAGTCATCATCCTTCTCCCTTCTCCAAGCCTGGATGTCCCTCAAGGCTATGTTCTGAGCCTTCTCTTTTCTTTCCTTATAATCTCACTGACTTCATGTCCAAGCAATTGACTTCCAAAACTATATATCTCACCCTAATTTCTTTTTTGAACTCCAGCCCTGTGTCAACAGCTGTCTGATGGGCTCATCCTGGCAGCACTTCAAATTCAGTACATCCAAAATAGAAGCCATTAACTTGGCTCCTAACCCTTTCCCTCCTTTAAAATTCCTGATTTCTTTTAAGAATAGCACCATTTATCTCAGTCACCCAAGTGTGTAACCTCAGGGATGTCTTTGACTCCTCCCTCTTTCTTGTTCCCTTATTTCTATCAGTTATCATGTCCTGCTGATTATCTCTTCATGATTACATGTCACATCTGTTCCCTTCTCTTTACTCATGTGTCTAACAACCTAGTCTAGGTTTTTATTATTACCTCTCTTCTAGACTATTATAATTGCCTCCTAAATGGTCTCCTTGCTTCCTCTCTCCCTCTTCTCTCCTACCTATTTTCTACACAAGCACCAAAGTACTTTTCTTAAGGGACAGCTCTGACCCTCGCCCTCCCCTACCCCCAAACCTTCAATGGTTCCCTATCACCTCTAGGACAGACTACCTACTCTTTAGATTGGTCTTCCATAATCCTGTACCAGTCCTCCTTTTCACAGTTATTTTACTTTCGTATTCCCCTTTATACAGCATAATCTAACCCAACTGGATTGCTAGCTGTTTCATGAACTCAACACATGACTTTTTCTGGTTCTCTACATTTACAGTGCCATACATCATGCCAAAAATTCTTTAACCATCTTGGCCTTGCAGCAACCCTCTCCCCCCCCCCCAAAAGGCTCAGCTCAGATTGCTACTCCTCCATGTAGCCTTCCCTCAATCTCTCTCTACTCCCTCCCAGATGAAAGATCCATATTCAAATACTCCTATAGTCTTTTGTATGGATCCCTTCTTTTCCATTATTGCTCCTTACCTTGTTTTGTATTTCTCTTTTTATATATAGTATGCTGCCCCCAGCCTGATTTCAGTGCAAGTTTCTTGAAGGCTTGAATTGTTTTCTTTTATCTTTGTAGTCTAAGTGGCACCATAGTACTTTGCATATGATAAGCGGTCAATAAATATTGAATTGAAAATGAGCATGCCAAATTATTAATACCTTGTTTATAAACAAACATATATACATATTCATTTTACCAGAACAATACCAAAGATACACTCTTCAGATTTCCTATATATTTTTCAGGGACTTTGAGGTTATAAATCCATAGTAGTCAGTGTACATTTTTTGTTCAAAGTCTACTTGAAACAGAACCTGTTCTCTGGGTGGTGGGATGTCTCCTACCTCTCTGGGTAAGGGCAGAGGATGTTATCCATAAATAGTAAAGTGTCTGAGTCTGAGAACCTGACAGATTACTTCACAGTCCTTAAAAACTTAATATCTTATGCTTTTATCCCTCTTAAAACTTGTCATATCTCCAGCAATACCACTGCTAGGTTTATATCCCAAAGACATCCCCCCCCAAAAGAGAAAAAGACCTATTTGTACAAAAATATTTATAGCCCCCCTCAAAAAAATGTTTACAGCAGCTCTTTTGTGGTGGCTAAGAATTGGAAATTAAATCAGTTGGGGAATGGCTAAACAAGCTATGGTATATGATTATAATGGAATATTATTGTGCTATAAAACATGACAAGCAGGATGATTTCAGAAAAACCTGGAAAGACTTGTATGAACTGACATATAGTGAAGTGAGCAGAATCAGGGGAACGTTGTACAGTGACAGCAATATTGTTTGATGATGAATTGTGAAGGACTTAACTAATCTCAGTAAGACAGTAATCCAAGACAATCCCAAAGGACTAATGATAAAGCCTCCAAAAGAAAGAACTGATATTGATTGAACACAGACTGAAGCATGCTATTTCTCTCTCACTTTCTTTTTTTGCTTGTTTGTTTTATTTGAGTTTTCTTATACAAAATGACTAATATGGTAATGCTTTACATAATTGTACATGAATAACCTATATCTGATTGCTTAGCACCTCAGGGAGGGGTGGGGGAAGGAAGGATAGAATAAAATGTATAAAATGCAGTCTATGAACTCTGAAAGTGAAAAATGATTCTGAGTCTCCAAAACTGGGTGCAAATCCCAGTGGTCATAGTTAGATACCACCTGGGTGACCCTGACCATGTCATTTGCTTCTCTGGTGAGCCTTAGTTTAGTTAAACTCTGTGAAATGAAGGATTTGAACCAGTTGACTTCTGATGTCCCTTCTAGTTCTAAATCTATGGTCTTATGATTCCTGCTGAAAAGTCTAAAATTAAGAATTGTTTTTGAGTTCCCAACCTTCTTCTCAGGACCTCTCTTTCCTTCTTTTTCATTCTTTCTCCTTCATTTTGCTCCAGCCAGCTCTCCCTACTAGGTGTTCTCCCATTCCCAGGGCAAATTGCATTTTAGTGGAGCACCTGGGAAGATCCAAGACCAGAAGGAATTTATGAATGTCAATGGCTGTGTTATTACATAGCAGACTAGAAGGTATATTTGGCACACGTTGCCTCCTCAAATCACACCAGGCCCTGCTTGTGAATGTGAGATGAGACTGTGATTTACACAGCCCCAAGCCAGGGATTGTTCTGTTAGGTATAATCTCCAACTACACCTTAAGCACACAAGGTTTTGGGAACAGTGTTTGGGGAAGGGTTTCTTATCAATGGGAATTTTTTTTTTCTTTTTCACTTTCTGCACAAAGCACAAAGTCCTCCCTTCTCCCCCTCACTCCCTCCTGGGGCAAAGTGGATTAACCCATACCAGAATTATTCTGAATGAGTAAAGGCAAAGGTTATTTGGGGATTTGATTGTCATTGGCTTGCCCCTGGAGCTTGAGGGACCATGAAGCTAAGGAGATTGAAGCTAGAGCTGGAAGGAATCCCAGAGATCATATAGTTCAGGAGTTCTTGACCCGAGGTCTGTAAATGTGGTATGGTTTTCGTTTTTGTTTTTGTTTTATTGGTTTTGGTGGGGCAATGAGGGTTAAGTGACTTGTGCAAGGTCACACAGCTAGTAAGTGTCAAGGGTTTGAGGCTGGATTTGAACTCAGGTCCTCCTGAATCCAGAGTTGGTGCTTTATCCACTGCACCACGTAGCTGCCCCCTGAATGTGATTTTTTTTTTTTAGTGAGACAACTGGAGTTAAGTGACTCGCCCAGGGTCACACAGCTAGTATGTGTTAAGTGTCTGAGGCCGGATTTGAACTCAGGTACTCCTGACTCCAGGGCCAATGCTCTAACCACTGTGCCACCTAGCTGCCCCTGAATGTGATTTAAAAAAAATATTTTGATAATTGTATTTCAATGTAATTAATTTCCTTTGTAATTCCATGGTATTTATTTTACACATTTGAAAACATTATTCTGCAAGGTGTCTGTAGGCTTCACCAGATTGTCAAAGCAGCCCAGGGCACACACACACACAAAAGATTTAGAAGCCCTGAGTTAGTCCAACTCTCTTATTTTATGGAGGAGGAAAATGAGGCCACAGAACCAGTAAGGAGAGCGAGGGTTTCAGCTACATATCCAGTGACTCTACTTTCTCTACTGTCGATCAGTTTCACCATACGTACCAACCTTTTTGGGTGAACATAGAAGTATGCAGCAGCTAGCCCATACCAGCTTGTGACAGCTGGTTGTTAAATTTTCAGCATGAGCATTTCTACCTCAGAAATCAGTCAAGGTTATAAATCAGGTCTTGATCATTTTATTGGTTATCTAAACAACAGAAAGTGATGGAGAAAATGTTAATATAATAAAATGTAAAAATGTGTCATAATATAGTTTGTTTCTGTTTTTGGTTTTTGGTGGGGGGAGGGCTGGTTGTTAAATATTTACCAGGATACCATTGAGTGAATGAATGCTTTGGTTACTGGGATTTCATGGTTATCACTTGTAGTCAGAGGCAGCATACCACAGGAATCAAATTATACATCTGGACAATTTTGGATGACTTATCTATTTATGATGCCTGAAAGGCAGTCTCAGACAATTAGACCTTTGTGATCCATTGGGATAGTAGAGGACCAGAATTACAAGGGAAGGGAAATCATAGGATTTCATGTTGGAAAGTTAATTCCTTCCTTATTGAGTATGTAATCAATCAATCAACAGCTATTCATTAGATGCCTCTTATGTGCCAGGTACTGTGCTAGAGCTTGAATGTGAAAATACTTCCTCCCCTCAAAGAGCTTACAGTCTTTCTGGTGGAGATATCACATGGTACAAGGTGAATTTGAGGGGAAGGCACCAATAGCTATGGAGATCGGGAAATGCTTCATGTGGAAGGTGACACAAGCTGAGCCTTGAAGGATACTAAGTATTATAGGGGACAGAAGTGAGGAGTATATTCAAACCAGGTATGGGAGACAGTCAATACATGGGTCAAAGTCATCCAGAAGTTGAACTGCAATGTATTAGAAATAGCAAGAAGCCCAGTTCAACTGGACTGTATTGTATGTGGGGAAGGGGGTGCAACAAGGTTAGATCTAAGTACAGGCAGCTCTAGGTGGCTCACCTAGAACTGAGTTCAAATCTGACACTTACTAGATGTATGACTAAGTCACTTATCCTCTGTCTGCCTCAGTTTCTTCAATTGTAAAATGAAAATAATAATAGCACCTATCTCCCAGGGTGCTTGTGAGGATCGAATGAGATCGTATTTGTAAAAGCTTGATGCATATTAGGTACTTAATTTCCTTCCTTTCTCCATCTAAGTATGTGAATAAACCTTGAACTCTTTTATACTTTAGGGTGCTTCAAAGACATGCTACATCCAATCCCCAACTTAGAGAACCTATATTTTAGATGAGGAACCATAACACATAGGGTTATAGATTTACATCTGAAAGGGAACTTGGAGGTCATTGAGCTTCATTCCTTAGTTTTAAAGATGAAGAGTGTGAAGTAACTGAGAGGTTGAGTGATTTATTTTGTATCACAAAACTAATATGTGGTCTTTGGGAATTCCAATCCATCCCTCTAGCCACTGAAACACACTGCCTCTGTCATACACATGTAACAATTTATATCATCTATGTTTATGCTAATATGTATTTATATGACTAGTGCCTATTGGGTAGTACAAACTATCTATGCTCTAGGCCTACAGAGGAGGATCACTGAGAATAAAGAGTCAGGGAAGACCTCATGGAAGAAGTGGGAGCTTAGCTATATATTGAAAGTAACAGGAATTCAAAATTTGGAGACATGGATGGAGGCTGAGGTACAGGAAAGATTGCAAGGAAAGATGTGACTTCTAGCATGAACCTGGCATGTGTGAGGAGGAGACAAGACTGAGCAAAAGGTACATTTTGGGGAGCAAAGAAAGAAAAGCCTGGAAAATGGATGGATGATGGCAAAGAGAAAAGGCTTCTCCCACCTTGATTTCCCGCCTTCCATCAGCATTTCACTGTCTTAGAACTGGAAGGCATGGTTTCCCAGTCCAGTGCCCTAATGTTACAGATGATAAAACTGAAGCCCCAAGAGGCTGTGACTCAGCCACATTTACCCAGGTGATGATTGTCTGAGCCAGGATTCTAAACCAATACTCCTTCCATTGCCTTCCACATTGCCTTCAGCCTAGGTGCCCATTCAAACTGAGCATCTTTTCCCCTTGTTATCTTTCTGAATGATTAGGTTTGATTGCAGCTGCCCTGAGTCTCAGGAATTCATTTATGTCACATTACTTCAAATTCCTGGAGTTCAGCTGCTCTTGAACTTGATAAGCAAAATGCATGTAAATATTATACAAATGAGTATGTCTCTCCTCCCAACTAACCAGGAACTATTAAACAGAACCAAAAAGTCATTTGTGGAATCCATTGCAGACATGGCCATAGTCTTATGATGGTCCCCATTGATTTACTCCCTCTTTGTTCTTGAACTGCAGGTGGCTGGCTATTGTCTATCATCGAAGGGTTGAGTTAAAGCTTCCAGGGATCTCAGTGTCTAGCTAGTTCAATTCTCTTATCTTATAGATAATAAAACTGAAGCCCAGAGAGGTTAACTGATCTGCCCAA
Organism: Dromiciops gliroides; assembly: GCF_019393635.1. Lineage (NCBI taxonomy): Eukaryota > Metazoa > Chordata > Mammalia > Microbiotheria > Microbiotheriidae > Dromiciops > Dromiciops gliroides. The sequence goes on from NC_057862.1 coordinate 154,143,297, forward strand.
GGCCACACAGTTTGTAAGTGACAGGGGTAGAATTTGAGTCCAGGTCCTTTGACTGCAAATCCAGTGCTCTTTCCATGATACCATGTATGACCTAGACCAGTGGTGTCAAATTCAAATAAAAAGGGATCCCTAAGATTGTAAACCCTTTGAGAGGACAAACTATGTCTTACTTAGGAAGTCCCTATTTGGGGTCTTCAAAGACACAAAGCAGATGAGAGAAGGAAGAGGAGAGGGGATAAATTCCCCAGAGCCAGTATAGCTGCACATTCTGTTCCAGGAGACCACTCCTTAAGTAGGTCAGATTCCAGACAAGGCTTCAACTGCACATGATATATTAAGTTTGGGGCAGCAGTGCCCCTTCTTTACAATGGGCTGACCATTGACCTAGTGAACCTCTGCCCATCCTACATTCCCCAGGGCCCCAGAGTTCCTAGGCTTCCCCTATCCCTATAGGCTTCTTCTTCCTATGATCCTTCAATTCTTCCTTTAAGTGTGTGTGTGTGTGGGGGGGGAACCAGACAAACCCCAAACTCGATTTCCCATCAGCTTCCTTGGCCATTAGGAGCTACATTTATCTTTGTATAGCCACAGAGTCTTACATATAATAGGCATTTAATAAATGCTTGATTGAATCTTTCAAGGCGTCAACTCATTTTGCTTTCTCCAAGTCTTTGCTTGACACTCATGACCTCACTGATGTCTCCATTCTCTGAATTCTTTTATTTCTTATTGTGGGCACATAATGTCTCATATTTTTCTCAAAATAAAGAAACACATTTTCATGAATTTATTTTTTTTCTCTCCAGTGAAACCATGAACTTCTTAAGAAATAAAATCAAATAGTTCTTCTATATCTTCTAGAGCACCAAGCATGCAGAGAAGCACACAGTAGGCATTTGGCAAATAAACATTAAATTGAATTGAAATATTACTTCCTTTAGGAAAATTCAGATTCACCCAACACTTATTCAGTGCCTATTATGTGGAAATTCAAATGCAGCAGGGCATAGTGTCTAGAGTAACAACCTTGGGATCAGGAAGACTTGGGTGCAAGTCCTGAATATAACACATATGAGCTGTGTGACCATGGATAAGTGGCTTGACCTCTCTGTGTCCCAGTCAACTCTCTAAGGCAGGGCATCTTAGCCTGGAGTCCATAGACATCCAAGGAATCCATGGATGGATTTCAAGGGGGTCATGAAATTGGATGGAAAAAATTATATTTTAAATTTTAATATAGTTGGTTTCCTTTGTAATCCTATATTTTTTTCTATGCCTTGAAAACCATTATTCTGAGAAGGGGTCCATGGGCTGGACCAGATGGCCACAGGCATCTATGACAAAAGAAAAGTTAACCTCTGCTCTAAACTATTTCTCAGTGACCTCATTAACACCAATGGTTCTTTCATTATCTGTAAGCAGATGACTCCCAGACCTATGTAGGTGGGGAAGGAAGGAGAAATGAATAAATATTTATAGTGTCTACTATGTGCTAGGCACTATGTTAAATACTTTATAAATATCATTTCATTTGATCCTCACAACAACTCTATGAGGGAGGTACTGTTGTTCCCATTTTTTTTTTTTAGTGAGGCAATTGGGGTTAAGTGACTTGCCCAGGGTCACACAGCTAGTAAGTGTCAAGTGGTCTGAGGCCGGATTTGAACTCAGGTACTCCTGACTCAGGCTAGTGCTCTATCCACTGCGCCACCTAGCTGCCCCTCCCATTTTTAAAGAAAATGAAAAAAGAAGAAAAAGAAGAAGATGATGATGATGATGGGGGCAAACAAGTTAAGTGACTTATCCGGGATCACACAGCTAGTAAGTGTCTGAGGCAAGATTTGAACTGAGGTCTCCCTGACTCCAGGCCCAGTACTTGATCCACTGAAACACCTAGCTGCCTATCTATCCAACCCTAGTCTCTCTCCTGAGCTCAGTGCCACATTACCAGCCACCTATTAAACACTTAAAACTAGTTGTTCCATGGGCATCTCAAACTCAACATGGTCAAAAGAAACTTTCCCCCCAACCCATATTGTCTTCTGATTTCCCTATTTCTCTCAAGGGCACAATTATCCTCCCAGTCTCCAAGTTGGAAATCTCAGAATCATACCTTGACTCCATATGTTCTTTTTACTAATGTGACCACTTGACCTCCTTCATACTTGTCACCTCTTGCCTTGACTGCTGGTATAGACTTTGATTGGTCTCCCTTGCTGCCTATATGCTGATGGTTTTCATTTCTACCTATCCTGGACCAACCTTTCTTTCCATGTCTCCACCTTCTCTTTCAGACGTCTTAAACCAAACATGTCAAGAACAGAACACATTATCTTTCTCCCTATACCCTCCCTCTCTCCTACCTTCCCTTTTTCTATAGAAGGAAGACCACCTTCCCAGTCCCTCAAGTTTGCCTCCTGAATGTCATCTTTGACTCCTCATTTTCTCTCACCCTGATATCCAATCTGTTGTCAAGTCTTATTGATTTAATCTTGAAACATCTCCCAAATATACCTCCTTTTCTCCTCTGAAGCCACTGCCATTCTGGCCCTCATTGCTTTATGCTGGACCACTGTAATAAATAGTTTGCTGTGCATCTATCTGTATTCTCATCTCCCCCTCTCTAATCTATCCTCCATTCAGATGCCAAAGTGATCTTCCTAAAATGCAAGCATGACCACGTGGTTCCCCACTTACTCCAGGATCAAATACAAAATCCTCAATTTGGCATTCAAAGTCCTTCATAACCTAGCTCCTTCCTATTTTTCCAGTCTTCTTACAGGTACTTCTGTTACTCTTCAGTCCAGTGACACTGGCCTCCTGACAGTTTTCACAAACAAGACTCTCCATCTCTCATCTCCAACCATCTCTAACCATTCCTCATGCCTGGAATGTCCTACCTCTTCATCACCACCTACTCCCTACCTGTCTTGATTTAAGTATCAGATCAAAATCCCATTTTCTACAGAAATCCTTTCCATCCTCTTAATTCTTGTGCCTCTTGTGATTTTCTATTTATGTTGATATATCCTGTTGTCAATATGTGTTTGCATGTTGTCTCCCTCCATTAGACTGTAAGCCCTTGAAGACAGGGATTTCTTTTGCCTCTTTCTGTATCCCCCAGCATGTAGCACAGTGCCTGCAATAGTAGGTGCTTAATGTTTATAAGACTAACAGACTAAAATCTCCAAGCCATCTCCATACCACTGCCAAAATGATATTTGTAAATCTTAGGTCCATCTACATAATTTCCTTTTTCATTTTTGGGGGGTGGGGCAATGAGGGTTAAGTGACTTGTGCAGGGTCACACAGCTATAAGTGTCAAGGGTCTGAGGCTAGATTTGAACTCAGGTCCTCCTGAATCCAAGGCCAGTGCTTTATCCACTAGCCACCTAGCAGCCCCTATTTTCTTTTCATTTTTCCCACATCATTTCCTTCCTCAAAAATAAATTCCAGTGACACTTTATTACCTTTAGGAATAAAATAAGACCCACCTGTTAGGAACTGAAAGCCCTTCACAACCTTACCTGACTCTTCTAGCCTGCTTTCCAAAGGCTTATTACACATCATTCCTCTTAAATACATGTTTTCAGCACAGCCAAACTTGCTGTTCCTCATACATGAAATTCCATTCCGATCTCTGTGCATCTGTGCAGGCTGTCTCCTATGCTTGGAATGCACTTCTTCCTCACCTCAACCTCTCAGAATCCCTAGTATCCTTTAAGGCTCAGCTCAGGTGCCTTCTCCCACACATGAGATTAGTTCTAATCTCCCATCAGCTTGCACCTCCCTCCCAAAGAAATGACCTTATAGCTGTTAATATTTGTTATGGTCCAGATGGTCTTCCCTGATAAAATATAAGCTTCTTGAGGGCAGGAACTGTTTTATTTTTCTATTAGTATCCAGAGATACAAATGGTGAGGGTTACATGGTAGACACTTTAAGAAATGCTTCTTGTTTGATTGAAATGTATCCTATGTGGAAGACACTGTGCTAGACACTGGGCATACCGAGATAAAAATTTTTAAAAAGCAACAGTTGGGGGGAAGCTAGGTGGCTCAGTGGATAGAGCACCAGACCCTGAAGTCAGGAGTACAAATCCAGCCTCAGACACTTAACACTCACTAGCTGTGTGACCCTGGGCAAGTCACTTAACCCCAATTGCCTCACAAAAAACAACAACAAAACAAAACAACAGTCCTTGCCTCTAAAGAGCTCACATAATATTGGAATCAATAGCATGTACCCATAAATAAATGCAGGACAATTTGAGGACTGAGTAGGTACAAACAACTGGGGATGGGTGAAAGATAAGGAAAGGCTTGGCCCTGGAAGAAGCCCTGAATGACCCTATGAATTCCATGGAGGTTTTGGCAGGGAAGGATGTATTTCAAGGCCAGGGACAGCCATGTAAAGCTGCTAAGTTAGAAAATGGACTTTTGATTTGAGGAATAGCAAGAAAAGGATGACAGATGTAGCAGTTCAAAGAGCCCTGGTAAACTTAGGGAGAGCAGGTGCAGGCCAAGTGATGGGGTCAGAGACTAATGGAACTGGAATGTCAAATATACCTAGAAGGGAGCAGTGTGAAATTAGACAGGAAAGTTAGGCTTGAGCCAGATTGTGGAGAGCTTTAAAGGTCAAGGTGAGGAATTTCCATTAGTCTTGGAAACAAACATGGGGGTCATTGAAAATTTTTTGAATTGGGGAGTGACTTGATGAGATCTGGGCCTTTAGGAATATTATTTTGACAGCTGTAATGAGGATGGTTTGGATGGCAGAGAGCCTGGAGTAGAAAGAATAATTAGTACAGTAGCTTTTTTTTTTCTTTTAGTGGAGGCAATTGGGTTAAGTGACTGGCCCAGGGTCACACAGCTAGTAAGTGTTAAGTGTCTGAGGCCAGATTTGAACTCAGGTACTCCTGACTCCAGGGGCCCGTGCTCTATCCACTGCGCCACCTAGCTGCCCCACTAGAGTAGCTTTTAAACTTTATGTAGTGACATCCCACATTTTTTTTTTGACCAAAAAAAATTGTGTACCCCCTGTTTTTCGTAAAGCAACCTACAGCAAATAGTATTCTTATCTCAAATGATATTCAAATAAAATTAATAATTTGTTGCCATTCTGTAGAACTTAAATTTTAAACACACAATAAAAATACTGTTTAAAATAAATAATTGCTGTGCTGCTTTGGTGGTCATAGGATGGTAGATTTAGAGATGCAGTGTCTTTGGTCATCTAGTCCAACTCCCTTTAGTTTACAGTTGAGGAAACTGAAGCTGGAGGCCTTAAGTGATTTGCCCAATCATACTGATGGTAAAATGGCAGGACTAGGATTTGAACTTGATTCTACATCTCACATGTTTTCCGCTTGCACAATGCTCTCCATAGGCAAGAGGGGACATCTAAGCTCTCTGGACTAGGATATGCTATGTACCTAGGATTCAGGAGTGAAGGAAATACAGTGGGTTGCAGCCCCACCTCAGAATTGTCCCCAGAATGGTGGCTTTGATTGTGGGTGAGGGGGACATGGGAGGTCCGGGACCAAAGCACAGAGAAATCAACATAAAAAGGGGTCCCTGGAGTAGCAGTCCCCTGGCATCTGACATCTAGGAAACATTCCCAGACCTTCGTATCCACATGTGGAAACATGGCTTCCCATCACACAGATGCAGGGTAGGCAGCAGATTGCATAGGGTTGGCTACTGCCATAAATACCCAATCCTTTCCCTGTGGGGTTGGGGCCTATGCCTAGAAGGTGAAAAGAAAACAGGTACTCATGGGATGAGGGAGCTAGGAAGAACTGCTGCTCTGGCCCTGCTTACCCACACACATCAGTCACCCATGGCCCTAGTGTGATATGCTTCTGCCACTCACCACCAGTTGGAGTGAATCTTCCTTATTAGTGTCATTTTTGTTGACTTTGATTTAAACTGTTTTCATTGAATAAAAAAGTGGCAAGGAGGAGAGATTTCTGCCAAAGTTATACTCAAAGAATGTCCAATAGGTTCTCTGGAATTGTGGTTAATTATTGTGTTGATCAGAGTACTTGAGTCTTTCAAAATTGTTCATTTTTACAATGTTATTGTTATAGTATAAATTATTTTCCTGGTTCTGCTTGTTTTTTTTTTTGCAAGACAATGAGGGTTGTGACTTGCCTAGGGTCACCCAGCTAGTAAGTGTCAAGTGTCTGAGTTCAGATTTGAACTCAGGTCCTCCTGAATCCAGGGCCTGTGCTTCATCCACTGCGCCACCTAGCTGCCCCCCACCCCGTTCTGCTTTCTTAACTGTTCATCATTTCATAAATGCCTTCCTAGGTTTCTCTGAAACTCTTATTTTCTAATAGCACAGTAGTATTCCATTACATTTCTTTTACCATAATCTGTTCAGTCATTCCCTATGAATAGGCTGCCCCTTGGTTTCCAGTTATTTTGCTATTAACAAAAAGAGTTGCTTTTATATTTTTCATACGTGATGGTTCTTATTTATTTATTTGTTTGGAGTGTAGGTCTATTTGTCATATAAATGGGTCAAAGGATATACACAGTTTAGTAACTTTTGAAGCATAGTTCCCAATTACTTCCCATAATGGTTGGACCAATTCACAGTTCCAACCAACATGAATTAATGTAGCGCTTTCCCATAACCCTTCCAACATTTGTTATTTCCTTTTGGGGGGTAATTTTGCCAATCTGGTTATAAGGAGAAACCTCAGAGTAGCTTTAATTTTCATTTCTCTAATCATTAATGATTTGGAACATTTTATACATAGCTAGTGATAATTTGGATTTCTTCTTTTGATCATTTATAAATTGGAAAAATTATTCTTTTCTTAGTAATAATAATAGGGAAGTTGAAGGAGGAATTGGGTTTAAGGAGAAAGAAAATGAGGTCTATTTTAAACAAAGTATCTCAAGTTTGAGATACTTTGGCAGTTGGAGATGCAGGACTGAATTTCAGGAGAGAGATCAGAATTGGGTAGATAGATTTGGGAGTCATTGGAGCTGATGACATCAAGAGGAAGTTTTAGAGAGAACATAGAAGAGACTCCAGAACGGAGCTTAGAGGACACCTAATGTCTATTCTAGAGCAGGATATAGATCGATGGTCATGCAACAAAAGAGAATAAGAGGAGTGGTCAGAGAGGTAGGAGAAAAACTGGGAGAAAGGAATGTCACAGAAGCTAAGGGGGAAGAGTGTCCAGGAGGAGAGGATGGAGTTAAATGCTACAAAGAGGTGAAGAAAAAGGAGGACTGTCAAGATGTAGCAGCTTAGAGATAATTGTAAAGTAGGAGAAAGTGGTTGAGGGAAAAGTCATTAGGACCAGACACCAAATTTCAAGGGTTGAGAAATGAAATGAGACAAGAAAATGAGAGCAAGGAGTAAAGACAACTTTTCTAGCGATGGACTCTGAAAAGGAGTAGAGGATATGACTCTCGAAGGGTATTCTTCTGTTTTGGTTTTTGGGTTGTTTTGCAGGGCAATGAGGGTTAAGTGACTTACCCAGGGTCACACAGCTAGTAAGTATCAAGTGTCTGAAGCCGGATTTGAACTCAGGTCCTCCTAGATCTAGGGCCAGTGTTTTATCCACTGCACCACCTAGCTGCCCCCTCTAGAAGGGTATTCTTGATTAAAAAGAAAAATGAGAGGGAAAAGGGGGGTGACATGGGGTAGCATTTTATAGTAAGCAGGTATGCACACACCTGTGAGCCTCACTTGAAGATCTACAGGATAATAGCTATGTGAGCATGGGCAAAATAAACTCTCAGCCGGAGGCACCTTCCTCACACTTATCTTGCTACTATAGATGGATGATGATCTGAGTGGTTAGAGGAAGTTCCTACACTTGTCTAGGAAATCAAAACACAGAAAGGCTACAATTCCCACCACAGCCGCCAGAAGACAAAGTGGCGGCTTACTCAAAGAATGATGTAGAGGAATATTGCATGAGAAATGGGTCATAAACATTACCAGACAGCAATTAAGCTAACTCAGACCCTCATCATCTGTCTGGACCATTGTGATAGCTTCTTAATGGTTTTCTTGATTCCAATCCCTCTCCTTTGTACCACCGCCAAAAGAACTGTTCTAAGGCATGATTCCAACCATGTCACTCCCCTGCTCAAAATTTGTCAGTGGCTCCCTATTGCCTTTGAAATATCCCAGAATTAAAACCTCTCCACAATTTGGCTCCAACCTATTTTTCCAGCTTTGTTTCACATTACTCTTTCCCATGTACTTTTTTTTTTTTAGTGAGGCAATGGGGGTTAAGTGACTTGCCCAGGGTCACACAGCTAGTAAATGTTAAGTGTCTGAGGCCGGATTTTAACTCAGGTACTCCTGACTCCAGGGCTCTATCCACTGCGCCACCTAGTTGCCCACCATGTACTCTTTATGACATGTTAAGAGGACTAGCACCTCTGGTGTGAGGGCTTTGGTGTCCACTTGATTCACCCAACTCTCACCTGTGGTTCCAAGAAACTGTAGCATGTACAGCTGCCACACCCCCATAAACCATTTTGGCAAATGGACTAAACCAGGTTGGGGGTAACTGACAGGCTTCAAACCTGTCAGTGAGTAAGGGGGTAATCTACCCCAAGAATATTAAGACTTCCCCTGATGGAATGGGCAAATGAGAATAATTTGTTCCGATGGCTATGAAGGCGGCTGAAACAGGAGCTGTGGAGTGCTTAGAGCTTGACATCAGACACTGCATCCATCACTAGTTCTCTTGACTCTTATCTTGCTGCTGGACTTGAATGATTCCAGAAGAGTGAGACTGATGAATTTGTACAACTCTACATCACTTAAGTTCAATTCATATCCCCGCATTATGTCATCACTGGTTCTCTTCAAAAAATGAAGGATGAACCATCTTCTAGCTAGCAAAGTTTAGCACCTACCCGATAGATAATTAACACAACATGGTGGCTACAAGTTACAGAACAGAAGTCAACAGTCTGATGGATTGTCCCATGGCAAATTCCCATACTACAAATAGCCTAGAAAATTCAACCAGTAAACTGCCCTAGAACTGAACCATTATCACAGACTGAACCATTGCTTTATAATCTTTCAGTCATTGCATCAATTAATAAAAACCTGGAGAATAATATTTTTATAGCTGTCACCATCCCAAATACTCAATCTCCTGATATATAAAATGAGGGGACTGGGCTTAACCTATTTTGTATCAATACCCCCTTGGCAGACTAGTGAAGCCTGTGGACCCCTTCTCAGGGTAATGTTCTTTTTTGTTTTGTTTTGTTTGTTGTGTTTGTTTTTTATGGGGCAATGAGAGTTAAGTGACTTGCCCAGGTCACACAGCTAGTAAGTGTCAAGCAGCTGAGGCTGATTTGAACGCAGGTCCTCCTGAGTCCAGGGCTGGTGCTTTATCTACTGTGCCACCTAGCTGCCCTCTCAGGTAATGTTCTTAAGTGAATAAAAATAAAATACACAGGAGAGCCAAGGAAATTAGTCATATTTTTTCTCAGTAAATACTCCTTTATTTAAAGCTTTGAGTTCCAAATTTTATCTCCCCTTCCCCCCCTCCTCATGCAGTAAGCAATCAGGTATAGGTTACAGATGTGCAATTATGTAAACCATTGCCATATTAGTCAGTTTGTACAAGAAAACTTGAATAAAAGAAAAAAGTGAAAGAAAGTGAAAAATAGTATGCTTCAGTCTGTATTCAATCAATATCAGTTCTTTCTTTGGAGGTGAATAGTATGCTTCATCATGAATCCTTTGGTATTGTCTGGGACCATTGTATTACTGAGAAGAGTTAAGTCATTCACAGTTCTTCATCAAACAATATTGCTGTCTCTGTGCACAATGTTCTCTTGGTTCTGCTCTCTTCACTATACATCAGTTCATAGAAGTCTTTCCAGGGCTTTCTGAAATCATCCTTCTTGTCATTTCTTACAGCACAATAATATTCCATTACCATCGTATACCATAGCTTGTTTAACCATTCCCCAATTGATGGGCATTCCTTTGGGAAATCAGTTATACCAAAATAGAGTAATCATAAATTGTTTAAAAACAAGTTCTTGGGCCCCATGTTAAGACCATCTGTACTAGAAGTACTGGAGGGAGGAGACTGAGAAAAGCCTCAACTGCAGGTGATTAGCATGTTGTGGCTGAGTTCCTGACTGCCTTACTCTTCCCTGCTCTACCCACTGGCTTAAAGTTGCTCCTTTTGTGACTTTTCCCCCTATTCCAGGCTGCCCTAAGTGTTTACTTTAGCCTGATCTTACCTGTATCCAGATTGGTAGAGGGGGGGAGGTGAGGCAATGACTCTTTCCCAACCCTACCCTATTCTGGTCCCCACACCCACTGACCCTGGCTAAAGGAAATAAGCATATTTTGATAGCTCAGTGTAGGTTAGCTAGAAAAATCATTGACTTAAAGCCTCAGGAGCTGGTTCAAATCCTATCTCTGTTGTGTTTACCACCTGGGCAAGTCACCATGGTTTTTCTGGGCCTTAGCTTCTCCTCGTAGTGTAAAAACAAGAAAGAACTTGGTCTTTTCAGCTCTAAATTCCATGGTCTAGAATTTCCCTACATATTTACCCTTTCTCCCTTATAGTAAGGTTTCCTGGGTGGAGATGAGGATGATGAGGGAAGGTATGGCCCTGACCTCAAGAAACTTACACCCCCCCTCTCCATATATACACATAGATACATTTTGTATATGTATAATATACATGTAAACGTATTTTTAATTTTTGTATGTTTTATTTTTTATGTATATATCCACATATATAAACACATTTTGGGGCAGCTAGGTGGCGCAGTGGATAGAGCACCAGCCCTGGATTCAGAGGACCTGAGTTCAAATCTGGCCTCAAACACTTTACAACTCTTACTAGCTGTGTGACCCTGGCAAGTCACTTAACCCCAATTGCCTCACCAAAAACAAAAACACATTTTAATATTATATGTATATATACTCATATGTAAACATATTTAAAATTTGTGTATATAGTTTTATTGTATGTTTAGGTATATATACAAATACATTTTATTTTTTAGATATGTATTATATACATGTCTAAACATATATTTTACACTTTATATTTTTTTATTGTGTGTTGATATAGATATATGCACACACACACAAATAAATAGAGGTCAGTTTCAATGGGGAGGCACTAGTAGCTGGGGCGATTGAAGATCAGAGAGACCTTTGGTCACTGTCACCTTTCATTCCCTAATTCCCAAGGTAACAGGAGCCTGAGAGTCCCTTTGGCAGCAGGGGACCTACATACCCACATTCTTCAGTAAGTTCACCTGGGGACTGTGCTTGCAATACTGACTTCATCTATGTTAAAAGGAAAGTGTCAACATGGCTTTTACCATTGGCTTCTTTCTCTAACTCTCTCCTTTTTTCTTTTTCCGTATCTCCAGACCCCTTCCTTTGTGGCAATCTGGGCCCATTTTAAAGGGGGAGGAGAAGCAAGGAGTTAAGAGTGGGTTAATATAAAATAAACACTTCATTGATTAATCAGTTGATAATAAAACACCCCCAAGGGTTTCCTCCCCAAGGCCTTGGGCTTTTCTCAACTCTCAGATATCTGGAATGTGATTTCTCCTGAGTCACAAGTCATCTTGCACCTGGTGTGGTTTTATTGCCTTTTTTCCCCCTGCTACTACCTCAGGAGTTTGTCATGTATTGTTCATTTTCCTTTTGGACATACCTCTAATGTGTGTTTCTACTCATGGCATGTGTTTGTGTGTATTGAAATACCTGGATTCTGAACCTAGCTCGGACACTAACTAGCCAAGCCTAATGAACTCCTTGGGCCTCAGTTTTTTATCTGTAAAATGGTCTTTGAACACCCCAAATTACACCGCAGGGGGCAAAAGAGGTATGTGGCTCTGTGGGTGTAACTCTGGGCATGTCCTTTTGTCCATGTGACAAGTTAGAAGTGAATGCTCATAACCATACCTGATACCCCTGTCCACTTTGCCAGAGGGAAAGTAATGATAATGCCAATGTCATAGGATAGGGATTGGATCTCTGATTTCATTGGTATAGGGCACTCCCAGAAGAGGAAACTCCCTCCACCAGTGCAGTCTGCACCTTCTCTGCAATTTAGAGTTGTCTGGGGGCACTGAGAGGTTAAGGGACTTTTCAGTGACACCTTCTCAGTATGTGTGGAAGGTATGACTTGAACACAGGTCACTGTGATCCTGAATAGGGCTCTACCACAACACAGTCTATGATAATAGCTCACTTTAAGGTTCATAAAACATTTCCTTTGCATTATCTTATTTGATTTTCACAACAATCCTATGAGGTAGTTGCTGTTGTTATTCCCATTTTAAAGATGAGGAAACAGAGGACTTGGAGATGTTATTTGCCTGAGGTCACACGACTGGTAAAGTGTCTGAAGTGGAATTTAAACCAAGTTTTGTTGTTCAGTCTTGTCTGGCTCTTCAGAGTCTCATTGGGGTTTTCTTGGCAAAGATACTGGAGTGGTTTGCCATTTTTTCTTCTCCAGCTCATTTTACAGATGAGGAAACTGAGGCAAACAGGGTTAAATGACATGCCTAGGTCACACAGCTAGTAAGTGTCTGAGGCTCCATTTGAACTCAAGTCTTCCTGACTCTAGGCCCAGTGCTCTTTATCCACTGCACCACCAAACTGCCTGCTACCTGGTACTAAATCAGTTCACCTTGATGAGCCTCAGTTTCTTCATGTGTAAAACTGAAATAAAAATAACTGCTTTGCTGACCTGATGGGGTTTTTGTAAAGGTTCAAATGAGATCATGTACATAAAGTGCTTTACAACCTTGAAGGTGTCAATTATCATTATCAGTCAATCAGTGAGCAAACATTGATTAAATACTTGCTATGGATCAGTCAGGCACTGTGTTAAGTGTTTGGGATACACAAAAAAGGGTCAAAACAGGCCCCACTCTAAAAAGAGCTTACATTCTTTTTATTTTGTTTTTGTTGTTTGTTTGTTTTTTTTTTTAGTGAGGCAATTGGGGTTAAGTGACTTGCCCAGGGTCACACAGCTAGTAAGTGTTAAGTGTCTGAGGCCGGATTTGAACTCAGGTACTCCTGACTCCAGGGCCAGTGCTCTATCCACTGTGCCACCTAGCTGCCCCCTTGCATTCTTTTTTTTTTAAAAGAAGATTTTATTTTATTCCTATTTGCAACAATTTATTTTCTTCACCCCTCCTCCCTCACTGAGAAAGAAGAAACACCTTTGTAATGAACAGGCAAAGTCAAATTCTCATATTGAGCATGTCCAAAAATATGTTTCTCAACCTGCGTCTTGAGTCCATCACTTCTCTATCAAGATGTAGATAACATATTCCTCTGGAAATGTAGTTGATCATGCCATTGATCAGAGTTCTTTCAAAATAGTTTGTCTTTACAGAGTTGTCATGATAAATTGTTCTCCTCAATTTACAATGAAATAGTTCACATAAGTCTCCCCAGGTTTCTCTAAAAGTTTATTTCATTATTTCTTATGGCAAAATAATATATTACATTCATATATCATAATTTATTTAGTCATTTCCCCAATACATGGACATCCCCTTAGTTTCAAGTCTTTGCTATAACAAAAAGAACTGCTATCAATAACTGCCCATGTGGCCTTTCCTTCCTTCCTTCCTTCCTCCTTCCTTCCTTCCTTCCTTCCTTCCTTCTTCCTTCCTTCCTTCCTCCTTCCTTCCTTCCTTCCTTCCTTCCTTCCTTCCTTCCTTCCTTCCTTCCTTCCTTCCTTCCTTCCTTCCTTCAGTATGATTCCAAATTGCTTTCCAGAAAGACCAGACCAATGAATCACCAATGATGCCTGTTTCCCTGAATCTCCTCCAACATTTGTCATCTTCCATTTTTGACAGCTTTGTCAATGGAGTGAAGTAGAACCTCAGAAGTTGCTTTAATTTGCATTTCTCTGGTTATTAGTGATTTGGACCATTTTTCCCCATTAGGGCTATTGATAGTTTGGATTTCTTCCTTTGTAAATTGCCCATTTGTAATGTTTCCCATTTATCTATTTTGATAATAGCAAGGAGCTTCCATTCTAATGGAGAGACAACATGTACATCAATAAACCTATATGTAGACTAAGTAGAAGGTAACCTTAGTGGGAATAGACTAGGTGGGGTGGAGTTGGGCAGGAAAGACATCCTGTAAAACTGGAATCAAATTGAGTTTTGAAGGAATCCAGGTATTCCTAGAGGCAGAGGGGAAGAAGGGAAGGTATTCCAGACATGGATCTACAAAGATAGTACAAAGGCATGTAGGTGGAACATGGGGAGAATTGTGCATGAACAACAGGAAATTGCTTAGTAAGGCTGAATCAGAGCGAGTGAGTAAAGTATAAGATTAGAAAGACGCATCATTACTGTTGTTATCAATGAGTAGGAGCACCTTCTTCTAGATGAGGTTGTGATCTTCTCTTAATGACTTGGGCTCTTTATTTCTGGCTGCTGTTCGTACCCACTCGTGGTGAATTCGTGTTCATGTGCTTATGTGTGTTCATATTCAAAATTATGTGGGATGGAATTAAGGGTCAAATTGATTGTGAGTCGTCCCAAAAGAATTATAAGATTCAGTGACTCAGTTTCCCAAGTTTTATTGCAATACAGTCGGTGACCACAGGGAGAGAGCCAGAAAAGTGGGAAGGTATCTCTCGAACAGGGAAAGAAAGGTAGTTATATTATAGTATGGATAAATTGATTATCAGTCTCATTATAATAATCTCCATTTTAGGGAGATACAGGGGAGGGCCTATCCTAATTTGGAGTTCCTGGGTCCTAAGCCAACCCCCGAGGTGGGTAGCTTTTTCCATGGAGGTGTGTTTTGGGGGTTTACACATCATAAAGTGAATCTGGTGACAAAGTTGGCCTTTTCTGCGCATGTCTCTTTCTGGTTCCCATGCTTAGTTTCAAAACATCTTCATTTTTCATTTATTCCTAGTCAAAGTTTCTATAGCCTGTCATTTTTTCATTGTTATATGACCTGCCCCTTTATATTCCCGTTATGGGTATTGATTACTGTGGGTATGAGAATCTAGCAATCTGACTTGTAACACAAGTTATCCATTAACTGGGGTCTGAATCCCTTTTAGAGCGCATTCTTGGGTCTTAGGTTTTTTGTTAACCCCTTCTTCACCTCCTACATCAAGAGCTCTTGATCTGTGTTTAGGAACAGGTGGTACAACACTATGTGGGGGTAGCCAATTCATTTTCTTAGTGCCAAATAAAGGGATAGCTCAATTAGCAGAGCTGGAATGTTGGACAGCAACCTGTCACTGTGGCCTCTCCTGTGTATCATTTCTTATTCCCATTCTGAGATTTTAGGGTCTGTCCTTGTAGAGGTTGCTTAGTTGTCTATGGTATTTGGCCTTTATCTCTAGTAACTACTACCTCCTCATTGGTAGTACCTCTCTTGGAGAACAAAGCAGTGGTTTAGGCATGGAAAGCATAACATCAATCAATGAAACCCACCCCTCTCCTATCATATTATATGTCACGTGTTAACTGTGATTAAATTCTAGTTTTAGCTGCTTGTTTGATTTATTCCATAATAACATCTATATATGTGCCAGGTACTGTGTGCTTTACAAATATCTCATTTGATGATGACCATAATACTGTGAGATAGGTGTTACTATTTTTAAATTTTAATTAATTTATTTGTTTATTTTGGTTTTGTTTTGGTTTTGGTTTTTTTTTCCAGGGTAATGAGGGTTAAGTGACTTGCCCAGGGTCACACAGCTAGTAAGTGTCAAGTGTCTGAGGCTGGATTTGAACTCAGGTCCTCCTGAATCCAGGGCTGGTGTTTTATCCACTGTGCCACCTAGCTTTCGAGATAGGTGCTATTATCCCCATCTTACAATTGGAGAAACTGAGACGGAGATTAATGACTTATTCAGGGTCATACAGACAGTAAGAGTCTGAGACTAGATTAGAACTCAGGTCTTCCTGATTCCAGGCCCAGAGCTCTATCTACTGCATTACCTAGCTGCCAAGGACAAACCAACATGAGTTAAAAAAAAAAAATAAGACAAGAGCAGGTGGCTTTCATTGTCTCCCCTTGTTTTTTCTCCTAGCAAGAAGGCATTAGGGGCATTCGAAGAAGGTATTTGAAACCAGAAGCTGGAAGAAGAGCCCATAGGGATTGGGAAAGAAAGAACTACATTGCTCTGGGTCATGTTAGAACATTAACCAGAAATTCCTGAGAAGGAGAGGCTAGTATCAACCCAGGATGTTGAGCCTGAAGCTGCCCAAGTTATTCAAAATAGACCAAGTACCCCAGGTAAGTGCTCTTTGTTTTATCCAAAGCTGTGAGATTTGGGGTGTCAGGCTGGGGCCCTTAGCACGATCATGTAGCTAATGGAACCTGCCTGTGGAGCTTTTTCCTATTGTCTCTTCTCCTGCCCATTGCCTCTGGCAACTCCTTCCCCATCTTTTCCCCCTTAGCTGGCCAGTGAACTCATATTTTCTTCTGTTCTTCCTGCCATCAAAACCTATTCTCAGTCTTCCTCCACACTAAGGTGCAAAAGGACTTCCCTAACTCCCAGGGGGTAACAGGGCTCAAAGCTAAGGAGGTGAAATTCTGATGGAGGAATTTGAGTGTCAGCCCATGGGCCAGGAAAAGATTTCTTTGGATGATAATGGCTTTCTTTTACCTCCCCTGAAGTGAGGCACTGGATCGCTCTGTATATGAGTGTGGTGTCACTATATTTTCTCTTTCTCTCTCTCTCTCTCTCTCTCAGCAATGAGGGTTAAGTGACTTGCCCAGGGTCACACAGCTAATAAGTGTCAGGTGTCTGAGGCTGGCTTTGAACTCAGGTCCTCCTGAATCCAGGGTCGGTGCTTTATCTACTGCACCACCTAGCTGCCCCCCCCCCACTATATTTTTCTAATTGCTCTCTAGGTCTGTGCTGAGAAATGGAGAGGATTGGCTTAAATGATCTCTAAGGTCTTTTCCCAGGACACTCCTAGGATGAAGTGTGGTCACCAGGGCTGTCTTACATCCAAGATCATAAAATAGACCTTTGTCTCCTTATAGGATCATAGATTTAGAGCTTCAGGTAACCTCAAAGGATATCTAGTCCATCCCCCTCACTTTACAGATGAAGAAACTGAGGACTTGCCCAAGGTCACAGAGGGAGTTACCATCAAGGCAGGATTTGAATCCAGGTCTGTTGATTTCAGAGATAGCACTATTTCTACTGTACCACAGGACCTCTTCTACTTAGGATCATGGATTGTAATTATCCTTTTAAAGGTTTATAGGGATTTAATGGACTTCTTGGCTTGAAAACACCTCCATGAAAGATTCTTGAATGGTTTCTGGTTTTGAGATGTTTTTGTCTGCTCAGTTGCCCTCTTAAAAGGTTAGATGAAACCAATCCACACAAAAACTCTTCCATGAATCCATGTGCCTACCCTCAATGACAAAGAAAATGTTGCTTCTTCATTCCTGTATTTATGTCCCTTTTTGCTGGGTCTCAAAAAGGAAGTGGTTATTTCACAGAGAGCAAGGAATGTGTTGTTGACTTACAGGTTGAGGATCGAAGCAGAGATTTCACTAAGGGGACTGCCAACTATTTATGACTCTCTCCAGAAAAAAAAAAAGAGTTCCTAAATGAACTCTCCACCAAGGATGGGAGATTAGATGAGGCAAACTGCCAAACTCTCTCCCTAAAAGCCTGTCGAGCTATTTGATTCCAGGGAACTTGATATTGAAAATACTCCTAAAATATGCAGAGCAATTTGATTTTAGGATTGGGGTGTGTGTGTGTGTGTGTGTGTGTAGGAAGCAGTGAAGGCAATGAGCCAATTACTAAATGAGTCAGAACTCCTACAAAAACCACAATTACCTGTTGTCCTAATTTTGCCATAGCTGTAAATTTATGTACGTTTCTGATGTGTTTTTGGCAAACTTGAGGCCATGAGATACCATGAAGAGGAAATTCCAATCCTGAATTTTTCAACTTACACATTAAAGATGCAAATGTCTTCTCTGGCTGAGTGCAGACAATAAAATCAGATGGAAATGGTGGTGTTGTGGTTTTGCAATATCTGTATCCATTGGAGCCAGAAGACAAATATTATAACACTGTGTTTAGATCTGGGCACCATATTTGAATAAGGACATTGGCAAGCTGGAACATGTCCCAAAGAGGGTGGCTGATGTGCTGGGGGCACTTGAAATAGAATCATCAAAGGATGGGTTACATAGTAGCTGTCTCCTAGCATTTGAAGTGTGTGAAGATGTTATTCTTGCTCTGAGTACAGGTGCTAGGAGTTGTTATAGTCCTTCCCCTTCCCTTTGGGAGGTCTCCCAGAAGCAGCCTAGGAGTAATTTTTATGACCTGGCCTCACTGCTATGGGAAAAGACAGAAGAAGGAGAGACAAATGGAAGGAAGGGAGGAGTTCCTCCCTGGATTCCGCAGGACTTAGTAGGAAGCACTTATTGGAGTAGGTGGGTACCACTGGGCTCCTGGGAAAGACTGTAACTGATCTAAAGTAGAAAACAGAGAGAGTCTGGAATGGTCCAAGGAAGAGGTGATACTGCCATGACCCCCTGAAGAATGCTGTGTGTGTGTAGTCTTTGGTTCTGAGGCCCTGGTTCAAAGCAGTTTTCAACAAGCCAAAGGCACTCAATATTCCATGAAGCTTCAAACTAATCACTAGAATAGGCCAGCTGCTTAAGAGATGGTACTGGGAGACAAAGTAACTAGCACTCTCTGCTGGAAGAGAGTGGAATAGCAGGAAACAAGAGCCCTTTTCAGGAGTGGAGAAGAGTCATAGTGGTTAGAAGGATCCATAACTTCTGCTGGGGTGGACAAATGGTGCTAATAGAATGATGAGCACAGGCAAGAGGAGGATTGCTACGGGAAAGACAAAAGCTTGCATCACTCGGAGAGCAGTTAAAAGTGTCCTTTAGTAACTGTCTGATACAAGTTTTTGTCTTTTCCCAGCTCATAGGTTCATAACCTATAAGGGGTTGAATGAGTTATAAGTGTAGCCAAATTAGGAAGAGCATTTTCTATGTGTAACAGGGGTACCCGGGTAAACATCATCTTTAAGTCACCTCCTCAGTCTGTTGTTTGACTTGTTTCCATATTTAATCTCATCTTGGTAAGCCCAAGAGCCCTGGGGACATCAACTCTCCCCAAAACCACCAGTCTGTAGCCCTCATCCAGGGAACAACCATGTGGAGAAGAAGCCACCCATTACTGCTGACCAACTGCCACCAACAGGGCAGGTAAGCTGGACTAGGTGAGGCAGTCACATGTGCCAAGAGGCTCAAACCACAGCAACCAGCTCCCTGCAGATTCCCTGAACTCCAGAGTCCTGGGAGTCCCAGCACCCCTCAAATCAGTGGCTCTCCTTCCAGTCCAGTCACCTGAAGCCATGATCCAGGGGCTACTCCCTGGTGGAGTTGCTGACTTGGCAACTACCTCTGCAGGTGTTATGACTCCTAATGCTTTGACAGTCACAACTACTGAAGAACCATGAGGGAAAAAAGTTCTCATTACCAAAATCCTTTGCACCACCAAATAATTTAATGGATATGGTTTTATGAATGGAAATGATACCAAAGAAGATACATCACTATCTATCATGCTGCTGCCCCCTTGCAGCCCTAAAGCTGACCCTCCTAAATGTCTTGTCTGCCCCTATGAGATGGCAGCTCCTTGAGAGCACAGACTGTCCTGCATTTCTAATTGTGTCCCTTGCAGTTAGCATGGTACCTTGCATATAGTAAGCACTTAATAAATGCTTCTTCACTCTGTGTTCCATTCATTTTTTCATATATAAGTTAGTTTGTAATGATGGCAACAGGTACTCTTTTTGAAACCAAGAATGCTCAGGTTGCTTTTAAGGACAAATAACCAGATCGCAGCCATTTGGAACAGAAATGACGTCATTTAGTAAGTTAATGGTGGATTTCATAATGTGAAGTAGAATGTTACCTGGTGCCCCCTACAACAGGACTGTCTGATCCCTAGATGGGCATTATTACAGGTCATATATTTTGTGTTTACACATCTATGTTCAACAGAATGTAAACCACTGGAGGGGAAGACCTATTTTCATTTGGCCCTGTGTCCCTGGCACCAAGTACAGAACCTGGCAGAGGTATAACAAGCTCTCCTTATTGTCTCTCTGGGCAAGAGAACGTAAGGAAGTCTTTGAGAGAAGGGATGCCAGCTCTCTCCCTCCCTCTCCTCTTTTCTTCCCTCCTTCCCTTCCTCCATCCATCCCTCCCTCCCTCTCCCTCTCTCTCTCTCTCCTCTCTCCCTCCCTTTCTTTCCCTCCCTCCTCTCTTCCTCCCTCTCTCTTTCTCCCTCTCCCTCCCTGTCTCCCTCTTCCTCTCCCTCTGTCTGTCTCTCCCCCCCATTCTGTCTCATTGTTATTGTCCTGCTAACCCAAATGCTGACCCCACTACCTGGCACAGGATTAGTTTAGAGACTTGGGATCTAGTTCCAGCTGTTCACCTTTGGGAGGATTATTTGACTTTTCTGGGCCTGTTTGGTTATCTGCCAAATAAGGATGGTAAACTCTCTGCTGCCTGTTTCACAAGTTTATCATGATGATAAGTTGAGAGAATGGATGTAAAAGCACTTCAAGAAGCATAAATTACTATGCAAATATAAGGGATGATTCCTTTTGTCTTGAGAGAAAGTTAGGTTTATGAGTGCTATAAATAATCTCATATATGTGGATCCTTTCCTTCACCTCCTTGGGGTATATGCCTAAGAATATGCTGAGGCATATGCAGTTTAGTGTTTGGTTTTTTTTAAGCTATAGTTCCGAATTGTTTTCTAGATTGGTTGAACAAATCCACAGATCCACAAACAGTGCATTAGTATGCCTAACCTCTCACATCCTCCAACAATTGTGATTTTCTGCTTTTGTCATCTTTGCTAATCTAAGTTCCATCAGAAGTAAGCCTTTTTAAGGGAGGTGATGGTTACTATACTGGTAAATCATAACCACTTCGCTGGTCAGATTACATTTGGAGTACTGAGTTCAGTTCTGGGTGCCACATTAAAGTTTATTTTTCCTTTTTATTGTGAACTTATCAATCATTTACAAATATAAGTATTGCAAGATACAAAGAAAAACATGAAAAGGGGTTGTATAAGAAACTATGACCTGTTACATGTTACATATAGCTTGGTTTTTAGATATATATATGTGTGTGCATGTGTATGTGTATATGTATAAAATATATGAAGTTTAACAAAGTATGACAAAATTACTGTCACCTTCTGTATCCCCCCATTCTGTGTATTTAAAAAATGTTTGATGTTTTCTTTCATGTCTGTAACTACCTATTAAATGTACCTTCTCTTCCCCCAGTGTCCCAAGTAGAAAAATTGTAGTAGATAGGTATAGTCATGACAAACAGATCAACACATTGGATGGAGGAATTGGAAATGCTTAGCCTGGTTAAGAAAAGATGTTTTTAAATATCCATCATGTGAAAAACTAGATTTTTTTTCCTATGTGGCTCCAGAGAGGAATACTAGGTTACACAGAAACAGGTTTTAGTTCTAGATAAGGAGACACTTCTTAGAGATCTCTAAAACTGGAAGAGGCTGGAAGCAAGAGATAATTCTCTGTCACTTGTTTGAAAAAATTACTTGTTTTGAATATAATGGAGGGGATTCTGTTTCAGGGATGTTGGACTAAATGATTTCTGAGGTCACAAGGAGATTCTAAAAAATTTTGTTAAGTGAGGCAATTGGGGTTAAGTGACTTGCCCAGGGTCACACAGCTAGTAAGTGTTAAGTGTCTGAGGCCAGATTTGAACTCAGGTACTCCTGACTTCAGGACCAGTGCTCTATCCACTGCACCACCTAGCTGCCCCCATTCTAAGATTCTTAATTTTTTCTAAAGCTCTTGCATGAAAATGTCAAAATAATTGTCAAACAAAAGGATGAGCTAAACAGGCTTTCATTTCAGTTCAGATAAGATCTGAATACTTCTAGCTAAATTTTAACTACACATGTCTACTCAGTTGTTCCCTATTATATTGGAAAGGATGAATTTACTTTTTAAAACAAGTGTTGAAGCTGAATTAATTGAAGATGGTGATTGGGATGGAGCCTGTCCAGAAGGGGGTTGGTCTCCTCATGATCGTCATCACTACCACCGCCATCATCCGTCATCATCACCACCATCATCAAAAGGCCTTTGTGAAGTGCCCTGAAATGTTTATTACTGAACTAGAATACTCACTACCTGAATAGAATCTCACACAGTCCCTGCCACCTGGGGCTCATCCACCAAGACACATATGCTCGTGAAGACAAATGGGACCATGAGGGTGACTGCATAACAGCATAAGGACATGAACCTGGGATAGAAAGTCAAAGTCTTTGTGCTATGTACATGCAAAGGCTAACTTCATTTTAGGTTATTTGCAAAGTGAAGGGGATGTGAGGAAGTCTTTTGACTTGCTATTCCTCCAAGAAGGCTGGGAAGGCTTCTTGGAATGGGAAGGAAGGGAAGGAGGAAAGGAGGAGAGAGGGAGGAAAGGAAGGAAAAGAGGGAAGTGAGGGAGGAAAGAGGAAAGGGGAGAAAGGGAGGGAAAAGAGGACAATAGCTTTGTGGGCTCAGGGGTTGGGAAGAGGACTTACAGGCATACAGATGACAGCTTACAAGAAAGTCATTTCCTGGTTTCAGTGTGTGCCCCAAGTCTTTAATGTGCCCAAGACTTCCACAATAAGTGAAATTTTCTTTTCCTCTCCCTGCAGGTGTTCCATGAACGGGGCATAATTTGTGGCTATCGGCATCCTCAGAGTTCAGCCACCGCCTGTATCCTCAGCCTTTTCCAAATGACCAATGAAACCCTCAACATCTGGACACATTTGCTCCCTTCTTGGTATTTTCAGACTCTTATCCCCAGCTCTTTGAAAGTAGAAATTAGTTTGAGATGATGGGGAGTGGGGAGAAAGAACATTTTGTTTGTTTGCCAGGGCAGAGAAGTACTGGGTGTGGCCAAGGGCGGTAGGCAATGCTTCATATATGATTGGAATGCTGGCACATTGAAATAGTCATTCCTTTGGGTCTTGGAGCTTTTTTTTTTTTTTTTTTTTTTTTTTTTTGGTGAGGCAATTGGGGTTAAGTGACTTGCCTAGGGTCACACAGCTAGTAAGTGTTAAGTGTCTGAGGCCAGATCCGAACTCAGGTCCTTCTGACTCCAGGGCTGGTGCTCTATCCACTGCGCCATCTAGCTGCCCCTGGAGCTTTTTTTAGGCATGAAGAGTTCCCTCTTAACAATACAGATACCTTCTGGAGAACTGTTATGTATTAAATAGCTGACATCTTAGCGAAGATTATAACTACCAACCCACAGCAAAGACTTTATAGCAATGGAACACAGGATGAATATGTGGGAGAACCATATCAGAAAGTAGGAGAGTGAGTGCCAAAGATGAAATCTGTGGAATTTACAGGGGTTTCTCTGCCCATGATTGATTATAAAGGCTGGGGGAGATAGAGGCAACAGATGGAGGTAGAACTTGAGGTTCCTAAGATTTAGAGTTGGATGGGGGCCTAGGGAACTATTTGCTCCAATCCCCTCATTTTATAGGTGAGGAAACTGAGTCTCAGAGAAGAATGGTACTGGTTAAGGCCCTACAATTGACTAATTAGCTGCCGACCTGGGCCTAGGTAGAGAGAGATCCTGATTCTCAGCCTGGGGCTCTTTCCTGCCCAGTGCTTGCAATTCAGGAAAAGGCAGAGTTGGAAGCAAGTGAGTGAGAATAGCACCTAAGAAATGCCTGGGAACTAGGAAAGACCACCATGGCATCTAGATAACAAAGGAGAAATACTTACCAGAGAGTTTCTCTGAACAGAAACAGAGGAGACACCAGCCTCACTGACTGGAGACAGCTTTTTGGACCTAAAGGCAAAAGAGAAACAACCTGGGATAGTAGAAAAAGCCCTGAATGTGGGATCAGAGGACTTATCCCCTATTTAGTTGCATGACCTTGGAAAAGTTTAGTCACTTCACCTTTCTGGGACTGTTTCCTCAATTTGTAGAACTCAATCTAGGGGCAGCTAGGTGGCGCAGTGGATAGAGCACCAGCCCTGGATTCAGGAGGACCAGAATTCAAATCCAGCCTCAGACACTTGACACTTACTAGCTGTGTGACCCTGGGCAAATCACTTAACCCTCATTGCCCCGGCAAAAAAACCCCAAAAAGCCAACCACAACAACAACAAAAAAACCCTCAACTTATATGTTCCTTTGATCCCTCTGAGTCTCAATTTCACATCTAAAAATGGCAATAATAAAATTCTTGTTATCTACCTCATTGGAATGTTGCAAGAAAAGTGTTTTGTAAATTTTGAAATGTTATTTCTGTGTGTTATTCTACAATGGAAAGAACACTGAACTTGGAGTTCTAAGACCCTAGGTTCAAATTCTGGTTCTACCATTTTACTTCTTGTGTTGACCTTTGGGCAAGTCCTTTTAATTCTCTTGCCCCATCCCCCTAGTTTCCTCATCTGTACAATGGGGGATTTGACTAGATGATCCCTATAGTCCCTCCTGATTCTAGATTTATGATCTTATGAGCTTAGTGACCCACTAGGAAATGTTTTGCTGTCTCCCCCCATCTCCAGGAGTTGAGAGAAGCTTAGGCCTGGGGATATGGGAATAGGGAACTGCTGAGAAGAAATAAAGTAATCCCCATCTTGGTGGAATGGAATCAGAGATGACAACAGGGAGTACCTGGAAGGAGCTTTTAAATACTCTAAACCTGAGCCCTGCTAACTGAGGCTTATGAGTCTACCCTAGTGAAATAAATCAGTAGTTCAGTTCAACAACGGTTTATTAAGCCTGTACCATGTGTGAGATGAAATGCTCTGCTTCACGTAATGTGTAGCACAGAATTTCCTCTGTCAGGAAGCTCAGTTATGAACCTGTACCAGTCTGCATGTGGACTTCAGGGAGCAGGATGAAGGCAGGGGGATTGCCAGAGAAGATGCAGAAGAGGGACGGTTCCTCCTTCTTTGCCTTAAGTGAAGGCAGTAGCAGACTCTAGAAAGAGCATGAGACAAGTCAGGATGACCTTGTTTACGGTGCAGGATGAGCTAATTCCCTACGTAACTTTTGGTGAGTCTCTTTCCCCTTTCTGGGCCTCAGTTTTCTCATCTGTAAAAAATGAAGGGGGGCAGCTAGGTGGCAAAGTGGATAGAGCACTGGCCTTGGATTCAGGAGGACTTGAGTTCAAATCCGGCCTCAGACACTTGACACTTACTAGCTGTGTGACCCTGGGCAAGTCACTTAACCCTCATTGCCCTGCAAAAATTAAAAAAAAAAATTTAAATGAAGGGACTAAATTATAAATTAGATAATCTTTCCCTTTTATAATAAGAGCTAACATTAATAACTAACATGCATGGAACTTTTAGGGTTTTCATGGTGCTTTATCTATATTATCTCATTTTATCTTCACAACAACCCTCTGAGATAGGTGCTTTTATTATACCCTTTGTACAGATGAGGAAATGGAGGCTGACCTGCCCAGGGTCATATAACTAATGAGGCATATAACTAGTTATGAATTTGGATCATAACTGGATTCATGATCTTCCTCACTCCACATTCCACAGTATCCACTCTTCCACTTAACTGTGTCTAAATTGATTAGAGGAGCTATTGTTGAGTTTTGGGTGGAATTGAGTCACAGCGATCAGTACACTCATCAGAGGTGGGTGCAATCAATCATGCGCCAGCTGTCTCCCACCTTCCCTCCAAATAAGAGGACCCACATTTAAAATGTTTTTATCATTTTGGAGAAGCGAGCAAATACAGACATGATGAATTTCTGTAGGGCAGTGTATTAGGCAAACTGCCAAGCATTCTCCAAAGACATAAATCTGATTTTACAAAAAAAGAGCAGAGAATAAGAATCCTTGAACTAGAAGGAATCTTAGGGATCATCCGGTCTAAATCCCTCATTTCACAGATAAGGAAACTGGCTTGGAAGGGTTAAGCTCTTGCCATTCTTAGATCCCAGGATCCAATGATTATTTAGAATTGGAAGGGACTTAGAGATTATCCACCATAACCCTCTACCTGTTATCAATGAGGAAAATGAGGACCAGAAAGGTGCTCCAAGTTCAAACAGATATCATAGTGATCATGTGTGTGTATCTCTCCATATATTACTCTAAGTTGCAAAAAGTGCTTCTTTTTCTGATTCCTTCTCCCCTCCTTTGAAACCAAGTATATTTTTCCATCTGGGGTGTGTTACTTTGATCAGTTACTGAGAGGGAACCACAAAAAGGGGAAGGGGGTGACTGTGAAAAATATCACCGTTTGTCCTAACCAAAGTACAGGGAATTGGAAAGGTGGCTGGGCATCATCCTGGCTTAATGTGGAGGAGTGCTACGTGTGTTTCAGGTACTTCATGTGGAGGTTTATGACCACCCTGTGCATGGTTGATTTCTGGAATGACAGCTACTGCTGGCCTCTGCTTATCTACCTGAGTACCAGCTTCATTTACCCTTTTGCCTCCAGCTGTGCCCACACCTTCAGCTCCATGTCCAAGAATGCCAGACACATATGTTACTTCCTGGATTATGGTGCAGTCAATCTCTTCAGCTTGGGTAAGTGTGCTCCTCTCCCCCATTCTTGGCTCCCCTCATGACCTGTGATGGATCAAGTTGTTCAACTTCTCTCAGCCTCAGTCCCTTCTCCTAGAACAAAGCTGCTTAATTTGTGGGTAGCTGAATGTGGGGGCTGTGAAAAATTTAGCAACGGTAAAAGGTTATTCATACCTATTTTATATACCTATATAACCTGGGGTTGAGTAAAAATTTCTTGGGTGAAAAGGGGTCATGAGTAGAAAAAGTTTAAGAAACCCTTCCACAGAGGCCTTGGCAGAGATGGAATAATAACACCTTACAATTTTCATTAATGCTTTATTTATCCTTTGCAAAGTGACTTTAAATCCCATAACACTTTACAAAGTGTTTTTCGGCACATTGTCTTATAAGGTCCTCACCACAAGACCTTCCCATGTAATGCATGAGGAACCTTTTAGGTTCCCACAAAAGGGGTTAAATGTCTGGTATAAGGGTCCCACATCTAGGGTGGTGGCAGAGTTCATACAATTTAGATTTGCCTCTGTTTTCTCATATATAAAGTAGTTAATACCTGTAGAATCTCTCTCACCGAGTTGTGAGGTTCCACTGAGGTAATATATATAAAGTGATCAGCAGAATTCAAAATGCATAGAAACATCAGTTGTTTGATTAGCAATACATCATCACCTTTGTCATCCTCCATTATCATAATCCTCATGATCACTGCTGACGTCGTTGTCATCCTCATTTTGCCTCTCCTAGAGCTGCCAGTTTTAGAGTTCAGGACTTTTCATTCCTGGTCCAAGTGTTGTCTTCACTATAGTATGTTTTCTCCTTCCTATTTCTCTTTTCATGGTGCAGCCTGGGACAACTATGCCTTACCACCTCCCTTGAGTACTTGCCCTTGACTTTGCATTATGTTTGTGTAATGCCAAGCACATCCGACAATCATCGCCCCCTACTAGAGACTGTGAGTTACTAAAGGGCAAGGACTCTGTGAGTAGAGCACTTGAGGTGGGAGTCAGAAGACTAGGGTTCAAGATTTCACATCCATGACCCCAGTTTCCTCCTCTGTAAAATGAAAATCATCCATTACCTACCTGGCGAGAGTTGGTTATGGGAAGAGCATTTTACAAAGCTTAAAACAGTAACTCTTTTTGAGCTCTTATTTTCTGTCTTTCATGACCCATAGCAAGTGTTTGATAAAAGATGTGACGAATGAATGAATGTAGCCCTGAGAATCTACTGACAGCTTCCAGATGGAAGGAGCACCTCATGTTCTTCTACAGGATAAGGAGTTACAGGATGAAATTTGATGAGCATTTTGGAAAGAGCATCATGCATGGAAGCATGAAGAGTACTAAGTTCTGGTCTCCACTGCTTTGTGTGGGAACGAGTTAGAAGACCTGGGTTTAAAATCTTGCTTTTGTTCCTCACCACTGTAGTGTCATCTTGGGCAAGTCACATGACCTCTCTGGGCCTCTGTTTCCTTCTCTGTAAATGATGGGGTTGGATTAGACCAGATGATCTCCAAGGGCTCTTCTAGCACTAACTTATTAGTTGTGTCAGCCTTTCACAGTCCCTCAGTTGTTCCTGCTGTCAAGTGATGAGGATTCCTATGTTGCTTAAAGGCAAGGGTCTAAAATAGATGCTCTCCTGAGGTCCCTTACTTCCTATGTGACCTTGGGAAAATCACTTACCTTCTCTGGGCCTTACTTTCTTCAATTGTTAAAAAAAAGAAGAGGGTTGGGCTAAATAAATGACCCCTAAATTTCTTTCTAATTCTAAAGTTATTTTTTCAGCTCTAGGACATAGGAGTTTTAGGAGTTTTAAGTCCTTCAAAAAAAAAAATTACTTGCATCTTAGCCCAGCTGGTTCAAAGTAGTCAAACTGTCCTATACAGCAGAGGTATTAAACAGAATGGTGCCCTTAACAGTCCCAAATGTGGCCTGAACCAGCTTAAATTGTCATTGGGAAATATTTAACAAAATAAATAAAAATACATTTTCTATTGGTCCTTGTTTCTATTTGCATTTGACACCATTGCTATACCAAATAGAACCCTGGCTAAAGTTTTTTTGGGGGCGTTGGGGGTGGCAGGGTAATGAGGGTTAAGTGACTTGCCTGGGGTCACACAGCTAGTAAGTGTCAAATGTCTGAGGTCACATTTGAATTCAGGTCCTCCTGAATACAAGACTGGTGCTTTATCCGCTGTACCACCCAACTGCCCCTAAAGCTTAAAAAAAGAAAAAAAGAAAAAAGTAAAACCTAAATCTAAGAAGGAAACCTGGCAAAACCACCTATTGTTTCTGTTCCCATGTTCCCATAAACAGGATGTGACATATCTGACTACCAGAAAGAGAATAGTCTTAAATAAAAAGTAAAGGAATACTAAAGGAAAAGTAAAGTAAAAGAATAAAGTGAAAGAAAAGCTTCTGTAAAGGAGACTACACAAATGATCTTTGTCAGAGGTATGTGACAACCTCTGCACACCTTTTAAGGTACCTGTCCTAAAGCTAACCTTCATCCATTGGTGCAGTGTAAAGAGTGCTGGATTTGGTGACCCTGGGATCAAATCTTGCTTTGCTACTTTCTACCTGCATGACCTTGGGCATGGATCACTCATGCCTCTGTTGCCTCAACTGTCAAATAAGGAGCAGGGGTTCTTAACCTTTTTTGTATCCTAGATCCCTTTGGCAGCTTGGTGAATACTATGGGAAGCTCTTCTAATGATGCAGAAAATAAAATATACAGGATTACAAAGGTGCCAACTGTGTGGAAATACAGTTATCAAAATATTTTTAAGAATCGGCTCATGGACCCCAGGTTCTTAATGAACCCTTGGATTAACTGAAGTACAACATTATAAAGGACCATAGGATGGCAGATAAAGATCTAGAAGATAACTTTGAAGTTAGCTAATCCAAGACTCATCTTCCTGAGTTCAAATAGCCTCAAACACTTACTAGCCGTGTGACCCTGGGCAAGTCATTTCACCCTGTTTGCCTCAGTCTCCTCATCTGTAAAATGAGCTGGAAAAGGAAAGTGCAAACCCCTCCAGTATCTTTGCTAAAAAAAAATCCCAAATGGAGTCATGAAGGGTCAGACATGACTGAAACAACTGAACAACAAACAACACTTGGGTTAATCAGTCAATCAACATATATTGAGCACCTGTTACATGTGCTACATGGTACAACACTGTGATGGGTGTTGTGGGGAATATGAAACAGTCTAACACAGAGACCATCCTCTGAAAGAACCTACAAATGGGTTAGAGAGAGAAGACACATGCATATGAAATAAAGGACAACAGAGCATGTTCTAAGGCTATTTATAATGGCATAGAACATGGAAGAACTATAGAAATTCAGGAGGAGGAAGAGATCACTGTGTCCTGAAGTAGTCATATAAATTCAGGGGAAAAGTGCAACATACGTCAAAATGGCATGTATTGAGTATTTACCCTGGGCAAGGGAGTGTGGTGCTGTGTGTTATGGGGAATTCAAAGCAGCTCATGAAAAGGTCATTGCCCCTAAGGAATCTTTGGTTAAGCAGGATGGGGGTTGGGGGGTGGGGGGGGAGAGGTGGAGTGAAGTTGTATATAGAAAGATTGGCAATCCAAGGCATAGGAATAATACAGACAACAAGTGTTATCGGACTTGACCTGGGCCTTGAAAGGGGCGGTGAAGAGAAAGGTACTTTGCGTATGTTCTTTTCAACTTCCTAAAGGCATGGGAGGTGGGAAAGACTATACCATGTTCAAGTAGTGTTGAATTCTATATCCTTTATACAATCATCCTAAGGAACCAGATCCCACTGAACCCAAGCTCCTTTTCTAAGATCCCTTTAACATTCTATCTCATTCTCAGAATTCAGAAATCACTGTAGGCTGGGTCTGGTCACGCAGTGCTTCATGGAGGCAGAAAGAAGTAGGGGGAAGATTTGATTTATTAAGTTAATGACTGAGTGCTACTTTCCCATGGAATTGCATCATTTGAAATTTTCACTTTCCAAAAATAATCCCTTCTCTTGACTCATCCATCTATCTACCACTTGCATTGACAGGTTCGGCCATAGCCTATTCTGCATACACATTCCCTGCCACGTTGATTGGCACCACCTTCCATCACTACTTTGTGCCCCTGGCTGTGCTGAATACCATTTTGAGCATCGGACTTTCCTGCTACTCCAGGTATCCTCGGTATCCTTTTTCTCTGGGAGGAATTGACTGCCAAGAAGCTGTTACCTGTTCAGGTGGTTTGAAAGAAGAACAAAAAAGGAGAAGCATAAAATGGGTCTCACTTGTAGAAATACTAAATTGGTACAGGTGGTGATAGCGCCTGGAGGAGGGGGCATGTTGGGACTCTTAAGTGGGAGAGCAGAGTAGTACACTGGATTTGGAGTTAGAGGACTTGAGTTCAAATTCCATCTTTACTACTTACTGCCTATGTGACCTTGAGTAAGATAACAACCTCTCTGGGCCTCAATTTCCTTAGCTGTAAAATAAGGGGATTGAACCTCCGAAGGCCTTTCCAGGTCTAAGTCTTTGATGACAAATATAGATTGATGGCCAAACAGCAGCTTTACCTAATTTAAACACAGCAGATTGATGTCCAAGTTGAATTAGGCTTCCATTAATTTCCAGTGCCCCATCTTGTTCTGTTCTCTACTTGGTATATCCAGTCATAGAACCTAGAACGGCATGTAAGAATACTTACTTTTGCCTAAAGTATCATGTAGAGGCAGCATAGGGGGTATAGTAGGTAGGATATTGGCCTTGGAATCATGAAAACTTGGCATCAGATCCTGCCTCTGACAATTACTAGCTAAGTGGTCCTTGGTCTCTGGTATTCTTCTCTAGGCATTATTTACTAAGTCACAGACTGGTCCTGATGTGTGTAGTTACCAACTTGGGGAGGTTCCCCATAGACACTTGAATATTTGTATATCATTCTCCATATTACTATATAGTACTCCCACAAAATCATGAGGGAGTAGAATTCCTGTCCTTTTTTAAAAAAAAAAATTCTAGCATCAAACTGTATGCTCCTTGGAGAGGAAGTCTGATACAGGGGAGCTAGGCACTCAGCATCCTCAACTGAGCTTGGGGTCACCAGAGCTGATTTTAAATCTCAGCTTTGCCACTTATTACTTGTGTGAGCTTAGGAAAAAATCCCTTCACCTCTCTGGGTCTCATTTTCTTCAGTGTAAAATGATGGGGCTGAACTAGATGAGCTGGCAGGACCTTCTAGCACTTGAGATCGGGGGTAGGATCTATGATATCTAGAGCAGGCCTTGGAGTCAGAAGAGCAGGTTCAAGTCCTATGATAAAAGGCCTGTGATAAAAATGGCAAGTTAAGGCTTATTGGTACTAGGCAGAAGGTGTGTGACTTGTTCATACCTGATGGATTAGTTCTTGGAAAAGGCACTATGGATTTTTGGATAACATCAAGATTTTCATCACAACATGTATCTCCCTTACTGTCCTGAGCTAATATCATTGCCATTTTCTGTGGGTCAATATCTTCTGGCTTAAATGTCCCCTTCCTGATTTCTCTCTGTAAAGATGCTGATTTACAAGTTGCTGTCTCTTCTTGAAAATACTCCTAGTCAAACTCTTTCCCCCTCCCCTTTATCATCCCAGAGTGCACAGTGCTCCCAGAAAAAAAAATCTTTTAGGAAATAGAGGAATGCTGGAAAGGATGATCCATCCTGGCTATAAATAAAATAAGATATAAAGGTTTTTCTCCTCCCACCATCTTCTCAAGGATCTCAGTCAAATCAATCAATAAGCATTTTTTAAGAATCTACCATGTGCCAGGTACTTACTATGCTAGATGCTGGGAGGCCAAAAAAAAAAAAAACCAAAAAAAAAAAAAACCACCCAGTCCCTGCCCTCAAGGAAAGGTGCTTCATTCTATTGGGGAGAACAAGTAGTCACTTAAGAATATGTAAAAATATACAAAATAAATAGAAATCCGTATTGTGTTAGCTAAGAGATATGGGAACACATACATAAAACTTAGTTATTCTGCTCTTAAAAAACTAACAGTCCAGGGGCAGCTAGGTGGCACAGTGGATAGAGCACCGGCCCTGGATTCAGGAGTACCTGAGTTCAAATCTGGCCTCAGACACTTAACACTTACTAGCTGTGTGACCCTGGGCAAGTCACTTAACCCCGATTGCCTTACTTAAAAAAAAGAGCTAACAGTTCAGTTAAAAAGATAAAAATACAAAGAAAAAAGTTAAAAAGGGTAATGACAAACAAGAGATGTCACCAAGGAAATAAATGATTAATATCAAATGAGTGACACAGTGTAGTATGATCCAAGGAGGACTAGACTGGTTGTTGAGAGGCCTGGCTGCTGGTCCAATCTGCAAACATAAAACTGCATTTCAGTTTCCTCATCTGGAAATAAGGAGATTGAACTAGGTTATTTCTACAATCCCTTTCACATTCTATATAATTCTCAGAATTCAGAGGAGGGGAAGATCACTGCAGGCTGGGAATAGTCAAGGGGAAAGAGGTGGGGGAAGATTGGATTTATTAATGGCTGAGTGCTACTTTCCCATGAAATTGCATAATATGAATTTTTAGCTTTCCAAAAAGAGCAAAAGTTTTGTAGATTTTTTATAACTTGCCAACAAACCATCAGGTTGGATTATTTCCACCTTCATTCTAACTGGGAATAGGTCAGTTGGCCTTCAGCTATCAGGACTTCTTTTTTTTTCTGGAGGGGAGTTTGGTTTAATATGTCACTATCTTTGCAAAAACAGTGCTTGGCAAAGATGCCCTAGTGTCCAGCAAAAAAGAAAAAAAGAAAAGAAAAGAAAAGTAGTAGACTATGCCACGTACAGACTTGGGCCAAAAGTGACAGAAAAGAAGAGCCAGGAAATTCTGAGAGTAGAGTAGGCTGCAAAGCCATGACTTTGTTACCTTTCAGGGATATGAATATTCTTGGAATTCGAGCAAGGGATTTAAACTGTCCCTGTTTCTTCCTCATTTCTTTTCTTTCCATTTCTGTGTTTATTACTTTCTCCTATTATTCTATCAATGTTTTTTTTTTCTTTTCATTTTTCTTCAGGTTTTCATTCCATTTTTTTTTTCTGGGATAGAGAGAAAATATAAGGTTAAAGTCCACGGAGGGTGTATTGGTAAAAAGAATACTGGGGGGGGGGGGCAGCTAGGTGGTGCAGTGGATAAAGCACTGGCCCTGGATTCAGGAGGACCTGAGTTCAAATCTGGCCTCAAACGCTTGACACTTACTAGCTGTGTGACCCTGGGTGAGTCACTTAACCCCCCATTGCCCTGCCCCCTCCAAAAAAGAATACTAGGGGAAAAAAGAATACTAGGATTAGGAATCAGTAGACTCAACACTAACAGAACCACTTTCCTCATTTTACAGATGAGGGAACTGAGGTCCAGAGAGATTCAATGACCCACCCAAACTTATTCTGTAAAATATGAGGTCCCTTCTAGCCCTAAGATTCTATGAATTTAATGTTCTGATGTTTGTCAAAGACTTTTTACCCAACTTTACCCTTTAATATGGTCTTCCTCTTCCCTTCTTGTGATTGTTTAGCTCTCTATATGTAGAATGGTCAACAGTGGGTTGAGAGAAGCACCTTCAACTGCTGTGAAGGAAATAGAAAAAAAACTACCATTTTTCCCCTCTTCAAATTATTAAAAAACTTAACAGTTTTCAAAGGAAGAAATCCAAGTTATGCAAAAACTAATATGAACAACTGTTCTAAATCATTAACAGAGAAATGCATCTCATATCAGGAAAATGCCATTTGTTGGAGGGGCTGTGGGAAAATAGGCACAATAAGACAGTGTTGGAACTGCAAGTTAGTCCAGCCATTCTAAAAAGGAATTTGGAGCTATGTCCCCACAGTCACTCAACTGTGCTTATCTTTTGACTATTAAAACAACTACCATATTTTACCTCATAGAGATCAGAGGAAAAGAACCCATATGTTCAAGAATATAGTAGCTCTTTTTGTTATAAAAAAAGAACTAGAAACTAAGGGGGTGCCCATCAGTTGGGGAATGGCTGAATAAATTATGGAAAATGAAGGTAATCCATCAATCAGACATTTATTAAGTACCTACTATGTGCCAGGCACTGTGCAAAGTGCTAGAGGCACAAGAGGAGGCAAAAGACAGTTGTTGGCCTCAAGAAGCTCACAATTTGTATACAAGTAATTTATATACAGGATAAATAGGGAATAATTAACAGAGAGAAGGCATTAGAATTAAGAGGGGTTTGGAAGGGCTTCATATAAAAGATGGGATTTTAGTTGAGACTTAAGGAAGTCAGGGGAGGCAGTAGGTAGAACTGAGGAGGTAAAGCATGCCAGAAGACAGTCAGAGAAAATTCCTGGAGCCAAGACAGGGAGTGCCTTGTTCATGGAACAGCAGAAAAGCCAGTGCCACTGGATTGAAGAGTACATTTCTGGGAGTAAGGTGTGAGAAGCTATTGCAATAGTCTAGCTCTGAGGTGATGAGGGCCTTCACCAGAGGGAAGAAGGGGGCATATTCAAGAAATGTCACAAAGGTGAAATCAACAGGCTCTGACAACAGATTGCATGTGGGGAAGGGGGCGAGGGAGGGGGAGTGGTGAGAGATGTGGGAATTGAAAATGACTCACTCCTAGGTTGCAAGTCTGAATGATTAGGAGGATGGTGTTATTCTCCACAATAATAGGGAAGTTAGGAAAGGGGGATGAGTTTAGGGAGAAAGATGAGTTTTGTTTTAGACATGTTTAGTTTAAGAAGTCTACTGTACATCCAATTAGAGATGTCTGAAAGTTTGAGATGCAAGAACTGGAGGTTAGCGGAGAAGTTGGGGCAGGATGGGTAGATTGAGAATCATCAGCAGAGAGATGGTAATTAAATCCATGGGAGCTGATGAGATCATCAAATGAGGTAGTATAGAGGTAATGGAATATTGCATCATAAGATGAAAAGGAAAGTTTCAGAAAATCTGGGGAAGATTCGTCTGAATAGAGGTAGAGTGAAGTGAGCAGAACCAGGAGAACCACCTCTACAATGACAGCAATGCTGTAAATAGAAACAACTTGAGACTTAAGAATTCTAATCAATTCAGTGTTCAATCATGATTTCAGAGAACTAATGATGAAACATGCTATCCAGAAGTGACGGCCCTCTGTTGTGGAATCAAACACACATTTTTGGACATAGCTAATATGGACATTTTCTTTGGCTTAGCTATGCATATTTGTTAGAAGGATTTTCTATTTCTTTTTTCTTTTCAATTTAAGGTTGGTGAGGGGTTGGGATAGAGTACCTCCCCCCATAAAAAAGAGAAGCATACTTAAAGTGCTTGTGCACACGTGTGTGCACACGCACACACACACCACACCACACACACACACACACGTATATATGTATACATATATAATGGCCAGAAAGAATTTGACAAGCAGAACAGCTTTGAAAATTACATGTTGAATTTATTATATATTTTAAAAGAAAAGTAAATTATATACAATTTCAATTTTATGTACATTCCTCTTTTTTCTGTTCTACTATATATATGGAAATGTTCATTTTATTTGTTAAGCTCAAAATAAAAAAATTTAAACAAGCAAAGAAAACTATTAAACTAAGAAAAATATTACTTATCAGCAAGTCCTTAAAAAAAAAGCACAGGTCATCCTATCACAGTTCATATCATTAAGGGCTAATCATAGCTCTGACTCAGTACCTATGTGATATCTAACAAGTCACTTAGCCACTATGGATGGCCCGCAGTTTCCTTATCTGCAAGGTGTGAGGGGACTAGATGACATCCTTTACAATTTTAAATTTATGCTTCTCTAATAAAGAAGAGCCAAATATTTAGTGCCTCTCTGGTAGGGAATGACCAACTGAAAAGAAGAGCTCTGGAGCTAGTGAGGGGGAAAAGGGGTCATGCATTCATTGCTCTTAACCATTTTCCTTCTCTAAATGCTATTATTTTGTGGTTTGTGGTTTTGTGTACTTACTATTTTGTTTTAGTGGGAGATTTGGATGTGTTTAGGTCAAATCTAAGGAGCTCAAAGAGAGTTGAAGAATTTCAGTTTAAAGATGGAATCCCCTATCCCAAATCCAACTATAAAGAAATAGTTGTGGGGGGCAGCTAGGTGGTGCAGTGGATAGAGCACCGGCCCTGGAGTCAGGAGTACCTGAGTTCAAATCCGGCCTCAGACACTTAACACTTACTAGCTGTGTGACCCTGGGCAAGTCACTTAACCCCAATTGCCAAGAAGAAGAAGAAGAGGAAGAAGAGGAAGAAGAGGAAGAAGAGGAAGAAGAGGAAGAAGAGGAAGAAGAGGAAGAAGAGGAAGAAGAGGAAGAAGAAGAAGAAGAAGAAGAAGAAGATGAAGAAGATGTCGTCGTCAATTTCAGCTTTTCTCCCTTTCACTTAGGTAGGGAAGCATTGATAATTCAGAAGGCTCATGAAAGGTGATGGAAAGAGTGATGACTTTGGAGTCACAGGGCCTCATTTTGAAACCTGGTTAAGAATTGTAACCTTGGGCAAGTCTTTAATTTCTCTAGGTCTTAGTTTTCTGATCTAAAGCTATGATCCACATCCTGGGTTTTATAGGGTATGAATGCTACATGGCCTGGGACCAGAAAAAAAGAATCTGTTTTATAGACTACATTGTTGTTAATTAGATCAACAGAATTGTTTCTATAAGCTATGAGCTGGCACATGAAATAAATATATTTATTATATAGGCCCCTTCCTTGGCATAGTGTTAGTTGAAATGAGACACTATCTGTAACCAACAAACATCTCTATGGGACAAAAAGGTTTTTGGTTTTTTCCCTTAAGATTTAGTGGCCCGCATATTTCAGGCAGTGTGATTTCATATTCTGTGATTCAGTGGCCCGCATATTTCAGGCAGTGTGATTTCATATAACAAGATGCAAATGTGTTTGGCCTCCTAGAGTTGCTTGTCACAAGATTCTACCTATAGCTTACTTAACAATGGGGTTCTTAAAGGTAAAACTGACTTTTTGGCCCTCTTCTATCCTTTCTTGTGGACAAAGAAAGAGAAGCTTTGGGGGGGGGCAGAATTCTATGTTTCTTTAGGTCACTAGCCCCATTAAAGGCAAAGTTGTTTTGCTGTTCTGAAACTGGCCTTTAGACATCCCTCTACTTTTTGGGGATTAAGGCCCCAGCTGCTTCTATACATGGGGAGGCTGAACTAGATGATTGTAAAGGTCTCTTTCTGGTCTGATGTTCTATGATGACAAAGGTTGTAAAGAAAGACTCTTCTCCCAGCCCTGCCTCCGTCATCCTAACTTCTCCCTACCTCCTCAGCAGGGAGACAGAAGTGGCTTCTTTGAGATTTGCAATGTAGTTGTTAAGTATTTCTCTCTGCCAGCTTCCACCTGTCCTCCTTCTTTCCTCTATTGCTGTCTCTTTCCTCTTTTTCTTTCCTTTTAGGTTCAGCTTTGCAGCTGAAGACCATCATTCTACTCACCTTTGCAGAAGCACTTAATCGATGCCATCTTCCACAACGGGTGAAATATTGATTAAAATCCCAGGAAATCCATAGTTTTGTGAATGGCCACCAGAGCTCTTTCTTTCTGTGTAAGTGGCCAAGTCACCATCCTGCCCCTGAAGTGAAGGGGCAGGGACCACAGAGAACAACATAAGAGAGCTTTTTTCTGACTAGGATTCTATGATTTTGTTACCTTGAAAATGAGTTATGGAAGGGCAAGGGGAAAATAGAGAGTAAATTTCTAGTTATTAGGTAGGTTCAAGTGGATCTGACCTATCTCTGAAGGCAATGAAGCAGGTGTCTTGACTTGGGTGACAAAGGAGAGATGATCAGCATTTGAATTTTTCTCTCAGTGAAGAAGGTCCCTTGTGGAGCTGGGAATTCCAATGGCCCATGTTCCTGGATGCAGTGTACCTAGTAATCTGGTTTCATGGGTTAGTCCCACCTGAGAAAGTCAGTAGGTGATCAGGATGATGAAAAAAAAAATCTTGAAATAACAGGATCAGCTGAAGGAAATGTGGATGTTAAGCTTAAAGAATATTGGGGAGAGAGATATGATAGCTCTCTTTACTAGGAGAGCTATCATGTGGAACAGGATGTAAAGTAGATTTGTCTTACTTGGCCCCAGAGGGTCAAGTAAAAGCAACTGATGACATTTGCTGAGGCAAGTCTCAGTTCCATGTGAGGAACGTTTAACTTTTAGAAGGGTCCAAAAGTCAAACGGGCTGCCTCTTTGGGTAGTGGGTTCTCCTTTACTTTAAGTGAATACTAAATAAGCACTTGGGGTTGGAGGGGATATCATAGAGGGAATTGCTAATCAGGTACCCATTGAACTAGATGGATTTTATGGTGCCTACTAAGTCTGAGATTCTAGCATCAGAGAAAAAGTACTGAACTAGGAGTCAGGAGATTTGTGTTCTAGTCCCAGTAACTAGTATGATAGTAGGCAAGTCACCTCTCTGGGTTCCAGTTTCTTCAGCTGTAAAATGAGTGGGTTTAACTAGATTGTTTAGATCTCCTCAGATTCTGACATGCTTTATAAGAGTCTTAAGTACATACTACAAGAAAGCTAATGTAATAGCAAGTCTTTCAAAATCTGATGCTACCCAGATTTCAAAATATCATCCAATTTTAATCCATTGTAAATCGTGTGATCAACTCTTGTGGTACTTTGCAAACATTAACTGATTAATATTTACTTATACATGAGGGTGGTGAAGAACATCCATCCCTCTTCAGGGATGACAGAAGCAGCATTGCTGCCTAGGAGACAGCATGCAAAAAACATGTGAAAAGCAGTGATCTTAGAAATATGAGAGCTTTGTCTGTGTTCTGTAGGTTGCATGGTACAGTGGAAAGAACAATGACTGGAGTCAGAGGACCTTGGGGAAATCATGTAATTCCCCTGGGCCTCAGTTTATTCATCTGTAAAATGAGGTTGGACTAGGCAGACTTTGAAACCCATTTTAGCTCTAGATTTATGATTCTACATCCCTTAACATCTTACTCCCAACATTTATTATCCCTGTGACCCTGGAAAAATCATCCTTTATGAACTTGTTTTCATCTGTAAAAATTGCAGTAACTCTATTTACCTTTCTTCAGCACTTTGCAAAAATCAGAGATACTATAAAAATGTCTAGAAACCTCTGAAAATGTTTCTAGATCATGAGAATTCTTTAGGTATAACTTACCAGTATCCCCTGTGCTTTAAGTATAAAAGGTTACTATAAAAAGCTGCTTTCACCATTAAAGACAGTGGAGCCACCTCACTTGGACTCTTATATTACAGTTGCAGATAGGCTCATTGGAGAGGTAGAAATAGCACTGAGGAGAAAAAACAAACAGCTGGATTGGACCAAGTACATATTAGAGATCTATGCTGGAGGAGACACAATTTTGAGAGTGTTGAGGGATCAACATACAAAGTATCTGAAATAGGGAAGAGAGCGATACCAAGAGTATGTGGAAAAAACCCCTCAAACCTTGATTATAACACACACATACATACACACACACATACTGTGTATATATGTGTGTATGTGTGTGTATGTGTATATATATACATATATATATATACACACACACACACACGTGTTTTTTTGTTTTGTTTTTTTAGTGAGGCAATTGATCACTTTTAAAACGTGTGTGGGGCAGCTAGGTGGCGCAGTGGATAGAGCACCAACCCTGGAGTCAGGAGGACCTGGGTTCAAATCTGGCCTCAGACACTTAACATTTACTAGCTGTGTGACCCTGGGCAAGTCACTTAACCCCAACTGCCTCACTAAAAAAAAAAAAAACCAAAAACCAAAAAAAGTGATCCAGAGAACATCAACTACTGCCCAATATGCCTGATAGGTAATCTTCCATCTCTACAAAATCTTTATGTCCATTCTGCTGCCTAGTAGGGAACAAGAAAATTTTCACAAGCAATATTCAACAATACACCATAGCTTTACAATTTCATAATTGACTAAAGGCTGCACATGATACCAGATTTCATTTATCTTTTTTTTGTGAATTATGAAACATTGTTTGATTTGGGAGAGGAAAATGCAGTCTTAAAGACTCCTATCCTAATAAATGTCTTCCATCTACACATTGAAATCACTCAAGATTACTTGAAAGATATAGCAGAAATAACCCTCTTCAATAATCCACAGATCATAACTGTTAAGCAATGCTGACACTGAGAGGTGTATGCTTGCCAGAGATGTGTGCCTTTAGGAGAAAGGCAATCCAACACCAAATCCAAGTTGAAGAGGGATTTTTTGTGGAGGGTGAGGTCCTTCAGTTTTGCCTGTTTGCACATGACGTTGTACTGGTTGCATGAAACCTGGAACAATGCAGAGTCTCAAAGAAGAGATTCTTAGCCACTCAAAAGGCTGAAGCCTGATCACATAGGAAGAGCAAATAGAACAATTTTTTAAGCTTAGATTTTATTGCCTTTTATTGTATGTTGCCTAGATTATGACATACAATGCAATGGATAAACTATAGAACTTGTCTATCTAGATGTACATATGCACATCTAGAGTAGACAGTGTAAATGGATGAGTTGGGCCCAAAGTTGACTGCAAAGAAGAAAGCAGACCGGATTGTCTTCACAAACATCAAAACAAAGGCCCATCTTTTTCAAACCAACATCTATCAATGTTGCTGTATGGCAGTAAAATATGAAAGTCTCCAAATAATTAAAAATGAGCATTACATGGAGGACAATGGAAAGGTACATAGTGGATATGAACAGGCTGCAACAAGTAACCAATGAGAAGCTTTGAAGTACAAGAATAAAGGATGTTGTCAGGGACATGTATGGTCAATTAGTCAATCAATGAGTATTTGATAAGTACCTGCTATGTGTCAAGCACTTTATTAGGCACTGGAGATACAAATACAAAGGATAGGAAAAGAACATGTACTGGTCACATGGCAAGGATGAGGGATAACAAATAGACAGCCAGTGTTCCACTGGTCCCTCTCTGATGCCAAGAGAAAATCTGTAGCAAGGGAGATCTCTAGCACCTTGGGAGACATTCTGGACATGGCTTAATTTCACAGGATGGACAAGCATGGATGGGGGATGATCTGTCCTAAGGGAGTTCCTAAATTGATGACTTCACAGACTCAGTGGAATATTGTGAGTTTATCTAGAGATTTTAGCAAAGCATTTTACCAAGTCTTTGTGTGGAAAAGATAAAGAGCTGTAGGCTAGAGGATAGCATAATTAAGTGGCTTTGAAAATGGTTGAATACCCAAAGAGTAGTCATTAATGGTTCAATGTTCATTTGGATGTACCTTAATGGAGTGCTCCCAGCAGAGATATGTGCATGGCCCTGGGCCCTGAGTAATTTGACAATTCAATGAATGACTTGAATAAAGGCATAGATAGCATCTTTTCAGATGTGCTGGTAACCTAAATTGGGAGGTATAAAGCTGACATTTTATGTCAGTCTGAGTTTAGAAAGATCTTGACTGACTAGAACACTGGAACCAAATCAAAAAGAAATTAAATGGGGCAGCTAGGTGGTGCAGTAGATAAAGCACTGGCCCTGGATTCAGGAGGACCTGAGTTCAAATCTGGCCTCAAACACTTGACACTAGCTGTGTGACCCTGGGCAAGCCACTTAACCCTCATTGCCTTGAAAAAACCAACCAAACAAACAAAGAAATGAAATTTAGTAGGGATCAATGTAAAGTCTTAAACTTGGGTTCAAAAATTAAATTATATATATAGTATACAAACACAAACATGTATGTGTACACATACATATACACACATGTGTATATATACACACATACATACACACATATGTGTGTGTATGTATGTGTATATATGTATATATATATATATATATATATATATATATATAAGGACTGTTAGCAGTGCATATGACAAACATCTAGGGCCTTTAGTAAACTAGAGCTAAAAATGAACCAACAGTGTGGTACAGTAGCA
Organism: Dromiciops gliroides; assembly: GCF_019393635.1. Classification (NCBI taxonomy): domain Eukaryota; kingdom Metazoa; phylum Chordata; class Mammalia; order Microbiotheria; family Microbiotheriidae; genus Dromiciops; species Dromiciops gliroides. The sequence goes on from NC_057862.1 coordinate 154,185,878, forward strand.
AAGAAAGCAAATGCAATCATAGGCTGCACTGAGGTATAGTGTCTATGATTGCTCTGGCCAGGCCACACAGCTGCAGTATTACGTTAAATTCTGACCACCACACTCTTGCAAAATCTTACAGAGGGTGACTAGAACAGTGAAGAGCCCTGACAGGCTACCATATAAGATTTATTTGAAAGACCTGGGCCCCTGGGCTTTAGATAACTCATCTATGAAATGAGACTATGATGGGAAATATGGTTGGACTTGATGCCACTTGAAATCCCTTCTGGGTCTAGATATATGATTTCTATGATCCTTCATTATATTTAGGAGGAAGTGAAGAGTGAAATGGGAACAAATAGCTGTTAAGCACCAACTATGTGACAGGCACTGTGCTAAGTGCTTTACAAATATTTATTTGATCCTCAAAACAACCCTGAGAGGTAGGTAGTATTATTATTATTATCCGCATTTTACAGTTAAGGAGACTGAGACAGAGGTTAAATGATTTACCTAAGGTCACACTGCTACTAAGTATCTGAGACTGGATTTGAACTCAGGTCTTCCTGACTCTAGGCCTAGTGCACTATCCTCTGGACCACCTAACTTGTGCCAAGAGAAGAGAATATTTGTCTTTACATAGTTAAAGGGCTGTCACATTGATGCTTCTTTTTTTCCCACTTGGCCCCAGAGGACAGAATCTATGAGTAATAGGTAGAAGTTATAATGAATCTTAAGCTTGAAGTAAGGAAAAACTTCCCCACAGTTAGATACCCCAAAGTGGAATGAACTGCCTTGGAGATCAGTAGGTTTCCCTTCAACTAGAGGTCTTCAAAGCAATGGTGAGACATCATTGGGGTATATTGGAGAAAGCAAGAATTCTTGTTCAGGCATTAGCTGGATTGGATCACCTCTGAAGTCCCTTTCAATTCTGGGATACTATGACTCTGTGAGTTATTATACTTATATAACCTATGACTTCATCAGTGTGGGAATTCTCTCCATCAGTGCAGAGCACAACTTGTTAGATGGTCTTCTGAGAGCTGTTGCTTAAATATAGCTTGTCCGATGGGGATCCTCTCCAAACTTAGGGAGTCTGAACCTCTGACAATAGACTTGAAGTCTATTGTTAGGCTTTTTCTAATGCAGTAGAAGAATCTGCCAGATCTTACTTTTTGGAGGTATAGTCTTCAAAGACCAAGGGTCTATAGCATGAAGAAGAATCAGAGTGGGATTTTAGGGGAGAGAACTATTGGGAGTCAGTTATTTTCCAAGTAGCACAAAAACTCTGGTTAGGGGGCAGAGAGTTAAAGACTTCATCAGGATTTCATGATGTGATGTTAAAATTACAACCTAGGATTGTTGTGGCTCTTTATCTGGTGCCTGGGGTTATTAGAAAGGTCATTTTAGTGATTTGGATCATAAAAGATAATTTTCCAACTATTAGGAATTCTCATTATTTTTCTCTAAGTAAAGCTAGTTATCCTGAAATTTAAGGTCGAATGTACAGCTGATTTTTTAATATCTTGGAATTTTGAGTCTAGTCCTCCACCCTCTTATTCTCCTTCCTCCTTTCTATTATTTTTTCTCTTCCTTTATAGTGCTTACTTTTTGAACTTGTACCTGGTTTTTGTTTTGTTTTTTAAACTATGACAAGTTTAAACTTTAAACAAGTTGTTGGCCAGTGAAGGAAGAATGTTAGTAGCAGGCTTTATTAGAGATTTGGTGTAGAAGTGGAAATACAGATAAAAGTCAGGTCTTTAGGTAGCTGTGGATTTCCACAGCCCATGAAAATCATTCCTTTTCCCCATTAATATAGAGAACAACTGTATTAGCTGAGAGACATCTAGGAAGGGAAGAAAGAGTTGGACTTAGAGGCAGGAAGATCTGAAATCAAATTCTGTCTCATATACTTACAGTGTGACTCTTAAGCAAGTCACTTAAAGTCTCAGTCTCAGATTCATCTACAAAACTCAAACACCTAACTTAAAGGGTCATTGTAAGGATCAAATGAGGTAACATAAGTAAGGTGCTTTGCAGACATAAAACATTATATTTAAAAAACCAACCAAGCATTATATAAATGCTAGATATTATTAGACACTTGATGGCTTTTGGAAAAATTATACAACTAGGGGACAGCTAGGTGGAGTAGTGGATAAAGCACTGGCCCTGGATTCAGGAGGACCTGAGTTCAAATCCAGCCTCAGACCCTTGACACTTTTTCTTTTCTTCTTTACTTTCTTTTTTATTTTTTTGTGGGGCAATGAGGGTTAAGTGACTTGCCCAGGGTCACACAGCTAGTAAGTGCCAAGTGTCTGAGGCTGGATTTGAACTCAGGTCCTCCTGAATCCAGGGCCGGTGCTCCATCCACTGTGCCACCTAGCTGCCCTCTCACTTGATACTTACTAGCAGTGTGACCCTGGGCAAGTCACTTAAACCTCATTGCCCCACACCTACCCCCATCAAAATTATACAACAGGGGGCAGCTAGATGGTGCAGTGGATAGAGCACTGGCCCTGGAGTCAGGAGTACTTGAGTTCAAATCCAGCCTCAGACACTTAACACTTACTGTGTGACCCTGGGCAAGTCACTTAACCCCAATTGCCTCACTAAAAAAAAAAATTATACAACAAGTGGGATAAAGCTATGATGTATTGGGAAAAGCATTGTATTTAAAATTAGAAGATGCAGATTCTGCTGGTTCTGCTACAAACATTTGTATTATTTGAGGCAAGCTGTTCATTCTCACTGGGAATTGGCCTCACTGCCTTCTAGAGTCTCATGAAGCTTGAAATCTGATGTAGTTAAAAAGCATATGGCACTTAAGTCAGAAAACCTTGGCTACACTCTTAGCTCTGCCACTTTACTAGACACAAATTTATAAACTTGGATAAGTTGTAATTGCTCTGACCCTTATTTTTCCTGCTTTGTAAAATGGGAATAATACTCACAAAACTGTTGTGAAGATCAAATAAGATAATGCATTGAAAATACTTTGAGAATTGCAAAAGAGACATAAGGATGAATTTGAAAAATCATCTCTCAAGGAACTGTATGAAAATTTGTTTGATGGAAGAGAGGCTTTTAGGCAAGTTATAAAGAGAAACGAAGGTGGTAAGATGTAAGGACAAAAGTGAAGTGGTGGGAACAGGACATTAAATATTGATGTAAATCGTGGCTACAAAATTCAAAAATTTTGGCTAGTGTTGAAAGGGCTAAGAATACTTTGTTTTTAGTAAGGCACTTAATGACTCTTGAGAGACTGTTTTACTCTGTTTCATTGTCAGATAGCCTTGCCTTCTCAGCTCTTTAGGCAAGAGCAGTAGCGCACTGAGATGATTTTAGATACATCATATCCAAGTGTCAGGGTTTTCTGCTTGTCTCCAGCATTCTGAATCAATTAGCTTCATTTGAATTTGTGAGATTGCCATAAGAATTGGTCAGCACGTTAACTCTGCAGACAGACTTACCGACAGAGACCTTGTATGCCTTGCTGAAGCAACCCATTTTTTTTTACCCCCAACTGCCCCCATATCCTGCTTTGGTCAATTTCTCTATTTGTGCTACTTTCAACTCACCAAACTCCACTTGGTCATTTACTGAAGCTTCAGTAATGCAGCATATTTCTGTGTGCAGTATTGCTGACTGTACCTCGCTATAGTCTTCCTTTCTAGCCATCATCATCACTCATTTTAATGTTCCATCTATCTTAAGCTTTAAAGGGGGTGAAAGGAGAAAGAAACAATGGATTCATATTAATTCAGTTTCTTTAAGACTTGTGCTGAAGATATATTAAATATTTCAAAAACCTCCCCAAGTAATTAAATGCCTAATTGGGCCACCAAGCTTAATGGTAATAGCTTGTTGAGGTTCTGACTAATTATGGTATATCATAACCTTCATAGAAACATACAGAAGGCAAAAGAAGAATGTTAACTGACCTGTTTCACTCAGCTCTGTTGTATGTCCTCCCTCCCTCCCCTCTGCTAGTGAACATATGGTCATTGTTCTTCATGTCTTATTTGAATTTTAAAAGGCTCTTTGGAAAATGAATGACATGACCCTCTGTGTGTCTCTTCTCTCTCATCACCAACTCCCTAACTTGGCTGGTCTCCCCTCCAGTCTTGTTTCATTTGTTTCTTGTTGAGTGATTGGAACACATTTTTTTTTTACCTGCTAGTATTGAGATGGGGTCACTTTTGTCAGAAATTGAAAATGATGGTGGTAAAGTTTTCATGTAAACAGAAGCATTTATGTAAAACTGCTTTAGTCCTTTTCTTTTTAGCTATGATCTTAATGTATTTTTGGCATTTTCCCTGAAAATGTTTCTTTTCTCTCCACTTCCTTTCTTCTAATTTGATCCAGGTTCCTTGAAATCCGGAAGCCCGGGCTCTGTAAGATATTACGCATCCTGGCCTTTGCATATCCCTATACCTGGGACGCCATCCCCATCATCTACAGGGTATGATGGCCCAGTTATGTTTTTATGTAAGCCCCCTAATGAGATTTTCTCAATCAGCAAATATTTACTGAGATGCTGACAGGTGCAAGGCTTTGGAGAGGAAACAAAGACATATCAGACATTGTAGCTTTGAGTTGGACAGGGAAGAGATGTGCACGAGAAGATAATTAACAATACAAGGATGTGAATGGAGTGTCGAAGGCAGTCAAGTGCCATGACTCCATGGGAGGAAGAGACCACCATGGACTGGGATGGTTGGAACTTGAACTGGATCTTGAAGGATGAGTGTCATTGAAAATAAGCAGAGAAGAAGGAGGGTATTCAAGCCTCGGAGTCAGGAATGTATATGATTTATTTGAAAGATAGGTGTTGATACTATGAGTTTAAAAAGCTGTTGTGAAAGGGACAAAGGAGAAGAAAGGGAAGATACTGACAGTCTGCCCAGGATTATACCCAGTGCTATAGGAAATATAGTAGTATGACAAAATGCCAGCTCCCATGGTGGTTCTAATCTATCTGGAGAAATTAGATTGCAACAACAACAACAACAACAACAACAAATAAACCATAGGAAACATTTTGTGCAAATTTGGGCGTGGTATAAATATAGGTTATAGATATATTTATTATAAAAATATAAACTTTATTCAGAATGGCCAGAAAATACAATGGCTAATCAAATATATTTTTGCTTTATAGATCAGGCCCCCATATATTGCCAGTTTTCAAAGAATTAAAATAAAACAAAATATTGTCTTAGCCCAGGATAATGCTAAGCATAATTGATTCTGGTTTTGGTAGCACTTTAAATACTTACAAGTTACCTTTATAAAGATGTGTACAGAGGCCTAGTAATAGACTTTTCTGGCTCCAGAAGCTGGGCAAGCAAGTATTTAGGTGTGACTAGATATACAAAATTTTAACAGTTAAATAAAGAATCTCTTATATGTACATGATACACTTAAATATGGCAGCTAGATGACACCATGGCTAGAATTCCTCAAATACTTACTAGCTGTGTGACCTTGGGCAAGTCACTTAACCCTGCTTGCCTCAGTTTCCTCCTCTGTAAAATAAACTGGAGAAAGAAGCAGCAAATCTCTCCAGTATTTTTACAAGTGTTTGCTTTGGATTCACTTTGAATAAGAATCTCTATCAGTTTCAGCAGTTTGTCTCTAGATCACCTTAGCTTCAACTAATGAAACCCACAAATGCAATGAGATAACTGTATCCAGTATGTGTATATATATATATATATATATATATATATATATGTACACATACACATACATACATACACACACACACACACATATATATATATATATATATAATGTTGGTGTTAGAGTTAATATGGATTCCAGAATTATTGTTAGTCTGTGAAGTAGGTTGAAATGAAGCCCACCATCACTCCCTTCCCATTCTCCTTCAATCATTAATATTATATTATGGACAATTTCTAGGCATGACATTTCTTTTAAATACCTACAGCTAGTCTCATCATTAGAAGAGAGTTCTGGGGAGGCAGCAAACCCCTATCACCAAAAGCACACCGTGATTGCCATCCTTGCTTGTTTCCTCTATGCTGCACACTTACCTGAGAGGCTTGCACCAGGACGCTTTGACTATATTGGTAAGTAGTGGGAAACAAGACTTTTTAACTTTCCCCCTCTTTGAGAAAGGTTGAAATATTCCAGAAGCTAATGCATGTGTCCATTAAGGAGATTAGGGAAAGGAAATGACACTTCAGGAATGATGACTTAGGGCTATCTGTTTTCTTGCATGGATATTTCAAGTTTGCTTTTCCCCAAGGTCTCTGGACATAGTACAAGATTAAGAGTTATTAAAAGATGGTGCAGGGCAGCTAGGTGGCACAGTGGATAGAGCCCCAGCCCTGGATTCAGGAGGACCTGAGTTCAAATCCGGCCTCAGACACTTAACACTTACTAGCTGTGTGACCCTGAGCAAGTCACTTAACCCCAATTGTCTTACTAAAAAAAAAAAAAAAGATGGTGCAGAACAAGATGTATGTAGCCAGGCCTGTCTTTAACGGAGAGGGTGGGGTCAAGAGTAGGCAACATTGCTTCTTTCCAGAAAACATTTTAGTATAAGGTAAAAATAACAAGTGAACAATCTTGAAAGTCATAGAAGCACATCCTAAGGGAGTAGATCTTTATTCTGTAGGTAGCTAGGTAGTATAGTGGATAAAGCATTGGGCCTAGAGTCAGGAAGCCCCAAGTTCAAATCCAGCCTCAGGCACTTAATAGGTTTTTGACTCTGAACAAGCCATTTAACCTGTTTGCCTCAGTTTCCTCATCTGTAAAAAGAGGATAATAATAACACTTGCCTACTAGGGTGGCTGTGAAGATCAGATGAGATAATTTTAAGTACCTAGCATACAGTAAGTGCTACATAAATGTTAGCTATTATTATTAGTGGGAATTACGACTGATTGGGGGTCAAAGAGTCTTTGTGTGTGTGTGTGTGTGTGTGTGTGTGTGTGTGAGTGAGAGAGAGAGAAAGAGAAAGCATCAGCTGGTGGGAGCTACTTCCTTCTTCCCTACATGACTATTTCCCTATGTCATGGCCCACTAGGGATTAGATGGGGTAAAGTAGCAGGTGGGTTTCAAAGCAAAGGTTTCCATGTTGGCTGAAAGAAAAATTAGATAACATTGAGGCAGCACAGCATGGGATGGTTTTAAGAGTCCAGAGATTTTGCACTGAGTCCAAGGGACAATAGCTGTGGGACTTAAGCAAAGTTATATAAATATTGTCAGGCACAGAGTAAGAACTTAATAAAATGATTGCTGAAATCAACTCTCTGAAGTTCAGTTTCCTCATCTGGAAAATGGGGATAAGAGTACTACTCACACGGTCTACGCCAAGATGTTTCTGTGATAAAAAGTGCTTTATAAATCTTAAACATGGAAGAATGGTCATAAAACAGCTTCTTAAAGTACTGTGTGAATCTAGGTATGATCATTATTTATTGTTATTGTTCAGTCACTTTAGTCAAATCCTACTCTTCATGACCCCGTTGGGGGTCTTCTTGGCAAAGACACTGGAGTGGTTTGCCTTTTCCTTCTCCTGCTCACTTTATACATCAGGAAACTGAAGCAAAAACAGGGTTAAGTGACTTGCTCAGGGTCACACTGCTAGTAAGTGTCTGAGGACAAATGTGAACTCAGATCTTCCTATCTAGGCCTACACTCAATTCACTGCTCTACTTAGCTGCCTCTGTGATCATTACGGCTACATATTGATCATCCATTATCACTATATGAAAGGAGGATCCCAGGTCCACACAGAATACAGGACCTAGCAATGCCTTTCCCACATAGTAGGGGTTTAATAAATACTGGTTTCAACTGAATCTGGAAAAAATGACTTTCCTTTACCCAAGAGCTTTGTTCAATCAGCAACATTTGTCTGATTTCTGATTTCCCTCACAGGATCATACAGGACACCAGTTTTAGAGCTGGGAGGGTCCTCAGAGGCCATTGGATACAATTTCCTCACTTTACAAAGAGGAAACTAAGACTTTAACTCTGTTCCCCTGACTCCAAATCTAACACTCTCCATTGTGCTACACATACACTCTGCTCCTCTTCACTTGTTTCTTTTTTTTTCTTTTTTTTTTTTTTGCAGGGCAATGGGGGTTAAGTGACTTGCCCAGGGTCACACAACTAGTATGTATCAAGTGTCTGAGGCCGGATTTGAACTCAGGTACTCCTGAATCCAGGGCCAGTGCTTTATCCACTGCGCCACCTAGCTGCCCCTTCTTCATTTGTTTCTTAACCTCCTCCTTTGGTGTAAAGTTCAGAAAAAACCAAAATGGGTGAAGAAATGCTTAAAGGAAATGATGAAGCACAGGATAAGCCCATCATATTTGTTTGACTATGAAAGCAGGAAGGGAGGAGGGCACAGGAACCAAAGGAGAGACAACCCATTGCCTCACAAAGGCCAACTCTTGGACCTTTTATAAGCAACATATTCATTCACCTAAGAAATTATGCCACTTCCCAATTAGTAACATGTTGAACAGAGAAAGGATCTTGGCGAATTTTGCTCCTCCTATACCTCTTATCCTCCACTCGAGCAATGTGAAGTAAGAAGATATCTGGGGACTTTTCACACCTTAAAAATATGCATCTAGGTGGCAGCTAGGTGGCGCAGTGGATAAAGCACCGGCCCTGGATTCAGGAGGCCATGAGTTCAAATCCGACTTCAGACACTTGACACTTATTAGCTGTGTGACCCTGGGCAAGTCACTTAACCCTCATTGCCCCGCGGGGGGAAAATATATATATATATGCATCTAGAAAACTTGGGATTTCCTCTTCTCCAGAATACTTAGCAGTATTTTTGTTAATGCTGAGATTGTTACTATTATTAGACCTGTAGAGGTATACTTACTTATCCTAACATAGTCACATTTAAGACCTGTCAAATATTGATTACCTTTGAGACAGCTGTTATAGCATGGGGCTGTAGCCAACAAGTGGAAAGTCAGGATGAATGAAGCCATCTTTTTCTGTTCAGTTCCACTAAAACAGTGAGCATCATTACTCTGTTGCAGGAGAAACAAACAGGTCATATTAAACAAGGGACAATAATAATGAGTCATTCGCTTATTGGCCAGACTAGGGTAGGCACAGGGGAAGTTTTCTCCATAGGCATCTTGCTTGGGCACAGGAACTGGTTAATCTGGTATGGGTTAGAAATACTAGCTATGAAGTGGTTCCTAATTTAGGAACCATAGCTCTCTATATGCAATAAAAGATAAGGCTTAGATTCCTAAGTTAGTATTCACAACTCCCCACTTCAGCACAGCTCTATTTGACTCTGTTTCTGCTAAGTAATCTGGGAAAGGCTTAACAGAGGAAGTAAAATTATTAAGGAACTAAATGGGTAGACAGAAACTTGGGGTTGGTTTACTTGTTTCTTTTCAAAATTGATTCGGATGACACAATGTACCTGCTCCCATAACTTCTTCCTCTTTGCTCCTGGTGTTCTATAATACCCCCTTGTCCTCTCACCAACCAGGGGTGACTTGCAACCTTACATTAAACTATATTCCTAAACTGTTCCTTGACAGTGTAACTAATGACCCATATTATAGGACCTGTATCTTGGCAATCGCATTTCTTAATTTTCTACATTCCCTTTATTTCTGAGGTGTGCATTAGGAATAACAAAGTAAATTAAGCTATAATTCAGCCAGTCTTCAGATGAAAAGGACTTCTAATTCAGTACATTTCAATTATGTTGAAATGACTGGCCAATGCTAAGATCTTGGATGCAATTCCAGTGGAAAATATGGTTGAATATGGAGCATAAAAATTTTGTGCACTAATGCACTGTGTCCAGAATATAAAGTATCTGGCCCTGGCATTCAGTAGGTAACTTGTGACCAAGTTCTGAGCCCCAAGATTCCGCATATAGATGTTTAAGAAAATTAATGTTGCTTGCTGAAATTCTGTTGGTTTCTTTATTGTAGGTCATAGTCACCAGCTTTTTCATGTATGTGTCATCTTGGCAACACACTTGCAGATGGAAGCCATATTTCTGGACATGACATTGAGGAAAGAGTGGCTTTTAGCTACTTCAATACCTCCCTCTTTCTCTCAGACAGCTGGGGCAATATTTCTGTGCATCATCTTCAGCCTCATTAACATCGCTTACTTCTCAGTTTCTCTGTATCAGACTCCAGAGCCAGAATTACAAAAAAAAGAAACATGATCCAGCCTATATGCTTTTTAAATTTGTAGGATAATGTGATTATGTTTTAACTATGTCACCACTGAAAAGTGGTCCAGTACTTCTCATAAAATGCTATGGTATTCATATTGGATTTGTGAATCAGCTTTTGTGAGTAAGCTGGTGTGGGAGAGGTATTTAAGTGGGGGAAATGTCTCAATTTGCACTGATTTTGTATGTAGTTTGTTAAAGATGGAGAGAAGTTAGAACATGTCTCCGTATGACAAGATGAATAATATTTTATGAAGTTGAAATTTATTTTGATCAATTTTTCAACTCCCATTACATATTAAGGGCTAAACAAATCACTAATCTGCCTTCACACTATAATTTTTGAAGAATTACTGTATTCTATAGTGAGATTTATATTGAGTATCATCTATCAACAATTCCTTTAACTTCCATGCTTCTAGTCCTTCTAAAAGGAGACAGATAAAGGTAGAAGACAGTTGGGAGGATGCAGAAAAAAAAGAAAGAAAAGAGTACTAAGTACTGTAGGGGTTGAGGTGGGAATGAAACCTAGAGAACAGTAGAAGAGTCCATTCCCTTCTCAACTGGTCAACTTCCTTTCTTCTCTCTGCTAGGGAAATAGAAGCAGAGTTCTCTTTCCCTACAGTTCCATTTGGTATTCAAAGTGGCAGATCCTATCTAATTCACTCCAGATTTGATAAGCAGATCTGGGATTCAGAAGTATATTCTTAGAATCCTCTACCAATGCCTTACTATTGTAGGCTATGAAATGTTTTCCTAGTGCCAATAGGATGCAGGAATATAAGATGTAATGGACATGAAGTATTTAAAATAATGAACTTTTGGTGACTAAATATTAAACTGTGATTGTTGGTTTTTTCTACTGAATCAAATAATCATATATATATTCTATAGAATTATAGAACATCAGAGTTGGGAGATACCTCAGAAGAATCATCTAGTCTAAACCTCTTATTTTATAGATGAAGAAATTGAGGACTAAATAAAGAGCTGAGTATTGCAAACCTGGGAGAGTACAGCTGAACCCCAAATCAGAAGTAATCAATTGTTCCTAGGTCTGCTTAATTTCTCTAATAAGTTAGATAAACAGTCTTTGTTTTCCAGTCTGGGTTCTTTTCTTCTTTTCCCCTTACCTACCCTATCACCTCTTTTTTAAGACTAGGGCTTAGAGAAAAATCGGTCAAAATTCTCCATGAGAAAACAGATATTCAAACATGCCTCATCTAGAGGAAAAAGCTTGAATTTGGGCTTATAGGCTATCATTTTCCTAGTAGCTTAACATGTATAAAAAGTTTTTAGGTTGTCACAGAACCAGGATTTAAAAACCCACTGCGGTGCTCCATGGAGACTTTAATACTATTATCATTTTACATTTATTTAGTGCTTTTAACTTTTCAAAGTGCCTTTGAATTTACTAACATCCTGGGGATTGGCTGGGTACTATTCCCATCTGGCAGGTAAGAAAACTGAGGCTCAAGGAATTGGAAGAAGGGGTCATGTTACTTAGCAATAAATTCTAGCTGACCCAGAACTGCCTCATTTAGAAGTGTCAGTTCAAGGGAATGGGATGGAAGCTCTTCCTGTTGTTTCTCCAAAGGTGCTGTCACCAAGGGAAGAAGGGCAACAACTAGGAAAGCATAAAGAGTTTTGATGTGAAAACTGTGGGAAGGGAGAAGGATTATTTTACATAAAAAGTATTCTCCTCTTCCTATGTTTAACATTGCCTCAATTTTAAATATACTACAGGGATTAGTGTTAGTGTGCCAAGAATGCCAAAAGCCAAAGAAGGAAACTAAGAAATGCCACAGAATATGTGAAGCCCTGTCTATAAGGAACATCTTCGGTATTCATAAGTTTAGTATTCCACATCTTGGTTCATAAGAATTTCCCCATCTTGGTTCCGATGGTTTCCACTTCTAAACAGAGTTCAAACTCTTAGTATTCACTATCTGTTCCAATACCATGTTTCATAGGAATAAATTAAGTGCAGAAAGGTAGAAATGGTGAAATAACTAATTTACAAAGGACTCTTCCATAAACTCTCTTATCTCAGGTCATGTTACAGTATTTTTTTCTCATTCATGAACTCCCTAAATACTGAATTCAAAATGAAACTGGTCAAGATCCTAGAATAATCCCACACCCATTCAGGCAACAACTTATTGTTGATGCATCGTGAAGAAATATTATTTCATCGTATTATCAGTTTACTTCCTGTGGATAGGGTAGACAGGCAAAATAAAATTATATGGGTAGTAAGTCTTTGGTACTTTATCACAGGCTGCTCTGAAGGATGTGCTACTGGGAGGAATATTCACACATTAGAGATATTAGACCTTTGTTAGCTCAGCTCACTCTCACTGTAATTTTAAGTCTGTGATAAAAAGCATTCAATGATACAAAATTTAAATGCTTTTTTCTACTTATGCAAAAAACATCATGATGATGACTGAAATGTTATTTTTATTATGTATGATTGTACAGTACTGATAATTTGCTCAAGAATTGAATCAGAAATGATTAACAAGGATTATTGGGTTTTATAATGTAGATGTATATGATTTTATCTTTCAACTTGCATGTGACCTTGTTAAAAATGACAGTATAAACTATAAAATTTTTAAAAAACTTTCTAGGTTTGGGTAGATATAGAATGCATAAGCTTTTTCATAAAGTTTGTGGTCAAAAACATAAGATAATTTACAAGACATGGATTTTAGAAATTTTCTTCTAAAGTGAACTAAGAATTATTTACATGTTCAAGAAATATCAATTACCTTTCACTGGGGATAGGAACTGGACCTCTGAGCTCAGTGATACAGAGAACTTCCAGATGTGGGGACTCTCTCTACCAATAAACATCAGTACCTTCTCTGCAACTTATCATCAGAATTGCCTAGAGCTAGTGCTTTGAGGGGTTAAGTGACTTGTCTGGGATCACAAATCCAATATATGTCAGAAACAGGACCTGAACCTAGACCTTCCTGATCTGGGGGGCCAGCTATAAATCTACTCTATGACAATGCCCCACACCCTCTCCCTTCCTATCCTCCTCTCTCTTTGGAGAAAGTAGAGGAGATACAAATATAATAAGCAATATCAAATATAATGATATGCAGTTATATCTAGGTACTGGTAGAAAGTTGAAGGGATGGTAAGAAGTTCACTGTCATACAAGTAGACATGACAAGAAGTATATCTTGTAATACTCAATTTTACTAACATTGCAATTAAGGTAAAATGTTTGTCTGGAAGAAGTCATTTATGTTCAAATTGTACTGATCCCTTTTGATCTGTACCTGAGAAAGGTCTGCAACTCCTTCAAATAGCTATGCAACATCTCTTCTGAATAAATGAATTCATGGTTACCTATATGATATTATGATAATTTGGGGAACCCTATAGACTATATGATTACAAAAATGATATTAATAATATTTTGACTACTGATTAGACCATAAGCATGAATTAATCAAATGTTGAAGTTTCTTGCCAAAGATCCATTTTGGATGAAAAGATAAGGTCAATTGAGTCCCCTTTCTAAAAAAGAGATGTATATGTATGTGTTTTCAAATTGTGCTCGCTATATGGATTTCTTGTTTTAAAAAACATTTAAAATAAAATTTATTTATTATGACAAATTCACTCTGCATTATTTTGGTCATTTAAAAATCACTTCATAAATACACTTTAAATAGTCTACTGTACAAAGGAATGTTCTCTAGCCTTGGTTAATAGGGCTTTCCCTTTAGAAATATAGTTATCATATTTCTTCCTAGATAGAAAGAAAATGCCAATATAGCCTTACTGTTTTGGTCTGGCATGAATGTGGATAAGCTTTATTTAGGTCCTTAGTAAATGCTTTCTGACAAATAAAGATCATTTTCTTGTCTGTTATCTCAGTTTAGATACACGTGCCACTGTTCCAATCTGGAATGGTCATCTATCTTCTCTATATCAAACGTCCTTCTTCTTTTTGTAAACCTTGTTTAGATATACCTACTCCACTTATCTATTCCATTAAGACTCTAATGTTCACTTCAGATCAAATAATGGTCAGGGAATACAATGAGAAATGACTATCTCACAGAATGGCACAAGAGGTCAGCTGGAAGCCCAAGGACAATAGGTAAGGGGTCCATCAGTTAAGTCATCATCAGCTTAGTGCAACTATATCAGCATCTGCCAATGCCACTAAAGACAAAGTCTCAGGATGGCCAGAAAGTCACAGGATGGGAAGCTTAAGAACCAGAAAGAGTCACTGCAACCAGAGACCAGAGCACCCCAGACCCAGGGACTCAGAGGTTCCTAACACTGTTTTGAGATGCCAAAGAGGTCCCTGAAGATTCAGTGCTCAGAGCCTCAAAGATCAAGAGTTCTTAACTCTGGAAGGTGAAGGTTACTACTAAAATGCAGATGACTGAGGACAAGACCAAAGACAGCCAACCACTGCACACAAAAGTACATTAGAGAATAGACCATCATTGGCATAGATTTCTAATTCAGAAACAATATAGTTGGAGAAATGAGTAAATCAAAGGAAACATGAATCAGTATCAAAAATTATTGTATTTCACTGATCCAACCATTCTGAAGAGCAATTTGGAACCATGTGCAAAAGGCTATAAAACTCTGCACACCCTTTGACCCAGCAATATTCCTACTAGGTTTATATCCCAAAGAGATCATAAAAAAGGGAAAAGGACCCACATATACAAAAATATTTATAGCTGCTCTTTTTGTGGTGGCAAAGAATTGGAAATTGAGGGCATGCCAATCAGTTGGGAAATGGCTAAACAAGTTGTGTTATATGAATGTAATGGAATATTATTGTGCTGTAAAAAATGAGGAGCAGGCAGATTTCAGAAAAACCTGGAAAGATTTACATGAATTGATGCCGAGTGAAATGAGCAGAACCAGGAGAACATCTTATACAATATCAACAACATTGTGTGATTATCAACTGTGATAAGCTTAGCTCTTCTCAGAAATACAATTATCCAAGACAATGCCAAAAGACTCATGTTAGAAAATGCTTTCCACATCCAGAAAAAGGACTATGGAGTCTGAATGCAGATTGAAGCATACTATTTGCACTTTTGTTGTTGTGGGTTTTGTTGTTGTTTCTTGTGTTTTTTTTTCCTTTTGTTTTTCTCACAACTTGACTAATGTAGAAATATGTTTAAGATGATTGTAATGTATAACCTATATCAGATTGCTTGCTGGCTTCAGGAGTGGGGAGGGAAGGGACAGGGAGAAAAATTTGGAACTCAAAATCTCACAAAAATGGGTGTTGAAAACTATCTTTACATATAATTGGAAAAAAATGAGATAAAATATGATTAAAAAAAAAGATTCCTAGCAGGATGATTTCAGAAAAACCTGGACATACATGAACTGATAAAAAGTGAAGTGAGCAGAACCAGGAGAGTATTGTGCATAGTAACAGTAATATTATATGATGAAGAATTGTGAATGACTTAGCTAGTCTCAATGATACAATGAGCTAAAATAATCCCAAAGGACTAATGATGAAGCATACTATTTGCCTCCAGAGGAAGAACTTAAATTATTTAAAGACATACTGAAGCAATCTATTTTTCATTTTCATTCTTTTTCTTTTATTTGAGTCGTCTTATACAAAATAATTA
Source organism: Dromiciops gliroides (assembly GCF_019393635.1). Classification (NCBI taxonomy): domain Eukaryota; kingdom Metazoa; phylum Chordata; class Mammalia; order Microbiotheria; family Microbiotheriidae; genus Dromiciops; species Dromiciops gliroides. Next base: position 154,201,727 of record NC_057862.1, read on the forward strand.
ATATGGACATGTTTTACATGATTGCATATTTATAACCTATGTCTGATTGCTTACCATCTCAAGGAGGGGAGAGGAGAGGGAGGGATAGAATTTGGAAGTCAAAACTTTAAAAAAAAGTTAAAATGTTTTTAACTTGTAATTGGGGAAAATAAAATATTAAATTAAAAAAATATCATAGCTCTAGAGATGCACCCACCCCAAGAAGAAACGAGCAACTTTGTAACAGCTGCAAGCAGAGGTGACAAGGAAAAGAAATGAATTTTTCTACAAGGATTACATGACTACATAGAAGAAATGAAGGAAAACATAAAAAATGAAATAAAATCTCTGGAGGAAATAATTGAAAGAATATTAAATAGCATAGAATAGAATGTGTTAAACTTTATCCAAGAAATGGAAACTAGAATAAACCAAAAAGAAATCAGTGACTTCATGAGATAGCAAAAATATATTAGAATAAAATTTAAAAGGTTTAATAAAGTAGAATATAAGATATTTGATAATAAAAACTTACTAACCTGGAAAATAGGTCCAGAGGAGACAATTTAAGAATTACTGGACTTAATGAAAACCACAGTTTTTTATAAAAGCCTGGACAATATATATATATATATATATATAAAGTACAGAGAGCTTAAAATTTTATTTTAGTTCTGAATTCTTTTTCTCCTTTTCTCCCCTCCTACACCCAATGAGAAAGCATGAAAAGCAAAACCTATTACAAACATATGTAGTTATGCATAAAAAAATTACACATTAACTATGTTCCCCTCCTCCCTCAAAAGCAAGATGAAAACATGCACTCTGGGTCCATCAGTACTTCCTCTGAAAATTGCCTATTCATATTCTTTGACTATCAATTGGGGAATGGCTCCTATTATTGTACATTTGACCCAGTTCCCTATATATTTTACACACGAGACCTTTGTCAGAGAAACTTGATGCAAGTATTTTTTCCCAGTTTCCTTATTTTCTTCTAATTTTGACTGCACTGATTTTGCTTGGGCAAAATCTTTTATAATTTAGATAGTCAAAATTAACCATTTTACCTCCTGTGAACCCCTCTGTTTCTTCTTTGGTCACAAATGCTTTTCCTAACCATAGATCTAGAAATAGAAATTTCCTCCCTGATATACTAATTTGCTTATGCTCTTTATTTCTAGATCATGCACTCATTTTGAGCTTATCTTGGTATATGGTATGAGATATTGGTCTATACTGGTTTATGCTATACTACTTTCCAATTTTCCCAACAGTTTTATCAAATAGTGAGTTCTTGTTCCCAGTAACTGGCATTCTTAGGTTTATCAACACTATAGTACTATGTTCATTTTCTTTTCTATATTGTATACATAATCTGTTTTGATGATTAAATCTCTTCCTGCAGGATTTGTTGGTAACATACAAAAATTATTTGCATGGTTTTATTTTATATCCTGAAACTTTGCTGAAAATGTTAATTATTTTAACTACTTTTTTAGTTGACTCTCTAGGATTCTCTAGGTAAACCATCATATTATCTACAAAAAGTGATAGTTTTATTTCCTAATTGTCTATGTTTATTTCTTTAATTTTGGACACTATGCTTTAAAGAATTATAAATAAAAATTGCCCAGATCTGTTACCACCAGGGGGCAAAACAAAGATAGAATCTTCTAATTATCTCCTGAAAGAAACCCCAAAAGTAAAAGTCTCAAGAATGTCACAGTCAAAATCCAAAGACTCCAAGGTCAAAGAAAAAAATATATTTCAAGCTTCCATAAATAAGCAGTTCTAGTGATGAAGAACTATAGTCAGGGTCACATAAGACCTGGCAGCTTTTACTACAAATAGGAGAGATCTTGGAATACAATGTTCTAAAAAGCAATCTATGTTTATAACCAAGAATAAATTACCCTGTAAATCTAAGTATAATCCTACAAAGAAAAAAAAAACAGACTTGTACTGGAACAAAAGACTTTCAAGTATTTCTGATGAAAAAGATCACAGTTGAATAAGGTGATTAAGAACTTTGAAATACTCACGGTCCAGAGAAACCTGGAAAGGTAAATTTATTTGAACAATTGGAAAGAGCTGAATGATGATACTAACATGGAGATGATGTGGGATGGAATTAGGGTCAAATTCATTGTGAGTCATCCCAAAAGAATTATAAGACTCAGTGACTCAGTTTCCCAAGTTTTATTGTAATACTGTGAGTGGCCACAGGGAGAGAACCAGAAAAGTGGAAAGGTATCTCTTGAATTAGGAAAGAAAAGAGTTATATTTATAGTATGGATAAATTGATTATCAGTCTCATTATAATAATCTCCATCTTAGGGAGGTACGGTGGAGGGCCTATCCTAATTTGGAGTTCCTGGGGGCTTAAGACACCCCCCCCCCCCCGAAGTGGATACCCTTTTCAGTGGAAGTGTGTTTTGGGGGTTTACACGTCATAAGGTGAATCTGGGGACAAATTTGGCCTTTTCTGCGCATGTCTCTTTCTGATTCCCATGGCTAGTTTCAAAATATCTTCATTTTTCATTTATTCCTGGTTTGAGTTTCTATAGCCTGTCAATGTATCACTGTTATTGTTGAAGGTCTTCATGGCCTGCCTCCTTATGTTCCCGTTATGGGTACTGATTTATGTGGGTAAGAGAACCCAGGCCCTAACTTGTTTCCCAAATCTTAAGTTATCCATTAACTGGGGTCTGAATCCCTTTTAGAACTCATATTTGAATTAAAGCTTGGGTCTTAGGTTTTTCTGTTAACCACTTTTTTGTCTCCTACATCAAAGAGAAGAAACAAATGTCCTTTCATAACCTTACTGTTATGTTAACCTTAAGGATATGAGGGAGAAAAATGGGTGAAAATGGGTAAGGCAGAACATGGATTGACTTTATTCTGAGGGAAAGTAAAAGTGGAAAGGAGGAAGGAAGATGGGCATGAAACTACTATCATCACTGGGGAATATGGAAATAATATGCAAACATGGAGGAATAGGTGGGAAGCACAAGCATGAGATAAACCTCACTCTTATCTTAAATGAACAAAAGAGGTTTGAATACATACTGTGTACATATAAACAGTTTGGTAAAGAAATACTGGGCTGGGGGTGGGGAGACAGTTTAAGAGGGAAGGTAACACCAAGAAGGGAACTGTCCTAAGCAAAACGAAATTTCTGATCCTGAATAGATGGTGTGGGAGGAAGAAGGAAAGCAAAGAACTAGAATATAAGTTGGTGCTTTAAGATGGTCTTTTAGACAATTGGGGAATGGCTAAACAAACTGTGATATGCGAATGAATGAAATATTGTACCTTAAGAAATTGTGAAAGATGATGTCAGAGAATAAGGGAGATATACTAGGAGATTGATTTATGTAAAGGTAACAATATTGTAAAGAAAAACAGCTTTGGAAGACTTAAGAAGTCTGACCAAAGCAAAAATCAAACACATCCCCAAAGAACCTGTGAAGAAGCTTCATTTTTCACTTCAGGATAGGAGTGATGAACAAACACAAGGGTGCAAAAAAAGACATATATGTTTGGACATGGCACTATGTGAATCTATTTTGCTTGGCTATGCTTATTTGTTACAAAGGTGTTTTTTTTCCTTTCTGTTTTTCATTGGAGGGAGAGAAGTCAGAGAGTTAAGGGACAATAAACAATAGTGATTCCAAAATAAGAGGTCATTGAAACATCTTTTAAATTGAATAGAACAGAAGGAAGCTCAGAAGAAATCATGAACAAGCAGGACAGTTTTGAAAATTATATGTAGAATTTATTATGTATTTTTTAAAAAACAGAATTGTGGTTTTATTTAGAACCCCTTTTTGTGTTCTGCTGTGTATATATGGAATTTTCTTTCTTTTGTCTCTTTTTTCTTTTCTCTTTTCTTTCTTTTTGGTGCTTAAGTTCAGAATTTTAAAAAAGGAAAAAAGAAAACCCTACTTCACTTTCAGAAATACCTTTTAAAGAGTTGGGGAATAACTTTGTCAACCTGGTGCTTTCTATGTGAAGGATGAATTGGAAAGAGGGGAAGACTAATTAGGAAGCTACCAAAGTAGTTCAAGTGAGACAGGAACCAAGAGAGTGTCCATGGGATTGGACAGTAAGGGTCAGATGTGAGAGGTTGTTGTGGATGGAGTACTTGCCCTGAAGTTCAGAGGACCTGAGTTCAAATGTGACCTCAGACACAAGCTAGCTGTGTGACCCTGGGTAGGTCACTTAACCCCAATTGCCTTAAACATCTGGGGCCATCTCCAGTCGTCCTGATAAAATAGCTTGTCACTGGACCCAGATGGCTCTGGAGGAGAAAGTGAGGTTGGTGACTTTTCACAGCCCTTCCTCACTTAAATCCAATTCACTGCAAGTCATGACATGTCATGGTTCTCTTCGAGAATGAAAGACAAACAACATCAAGCTCTATAACTCCACTATTAGCATCTCAAGCTCCACATTTCTTTCCTGGACATTACCAAGGTTCACCACCTAGCTGTCCATAGATGTAGGGCTAGAATTCAGGAGAAAGACTAGGGCAGAATACATAGATCTACACTAGGAAAAAAAATAACTCTCTACTTGTCTACTTGTGGCCTTCACTTTTCATTTCATACTCACTTCTCTGCTTCTTTCAGTATGGCAGCTGCTCCTTCCTGCTCACTTCAATCACCTTTTCTCTATTCTTATCTCCTTATCTGGACTTCTTTGCTGCACCTGACTGTTGATCTGCCCTTCCTTCAGGATATTCTTTCCTTCCTGGGTGCTCATTACACTAGTAACAGTAACTACTCTTCTTCCAGACTGCATACGCCCTCTTCTATTGGCTTTTTACACACACTCTCTTTTGTGGATCTCATCAGTTCCCATGGGTTTAATTATCAAATCTATAAAAGTCACTCCCAATCTACATATGTAGAACTCATCTCTCTCTTGGGCTTGAGAACTTCATCTCCAAGTGCCTGCTTGACCCCTCCACCTTGAGGTTTCATTGGCATCTCAAACTAAGCATGTCCCAAATAGAACTTGTTATCTTTCCCCCTTCACTCACCCTTTGCCTAACCTCTCTAATTTTGCTAGGACACCACTGTTATTCTAGAAACCCAGGTTCACATGTCATCCTTAATTTTTTTACTGTCATTCATCTCCCCAATATACAATCACAGTTGCCAGAATCTTATTTATTTCACCTCAACATTTCATAAGTCTCTCCTCATTCCCTATACTACTGATCCCATCCACCCCCCTCTCATGATCCCTCTCCCGCCCTATGGCAATAGTCTTACTAATTGATCTCCCTGCTTTCCATCTGTCTTTCTCCAATCCTTCCTCCACCTAGCTGACAAGATGCAGGTTATTCCTCAGCTTAGTAAATTTCCCTGGCAGCCCAATACTTTAGATTAAAATGTGAACTCCAGTGTTGGCATTTAAACCCCTTCACAATCTGGCTCCAGCCTATTTTTCCAGCAGGATTATACATTACTCCCCTCATGCACTTTGAAGAAGTACCTGTATAGCGGTCAGGCCCAATTTGGAAGATGGAAAATGTGTGATTTGAAGAAAGGAGCAGAGGATAAGGTAATGGTTTTAAAGAGAAGGGAAAATTAGGATGATGTAATCTCAGAAAACAAGGGAACAGTTTCAAAGAGGTTGTGGTTTACTTCAATTCATCTCACATTTATTTATAAAGCCTCTATTGTGTGGAGAATATGGGAAGTGTGGGTGAGATGCAAAGTTTAGATAAGACACAGTAACAATTCAAATAGAGATTGTGGTCTAGTTACTTTAGGGGTTCTTAACCTCGGATTCATCAATTTAAAAAAAAACTACTTTAATGTAATTTGTTTCCTTTGCAATGCTATATATTTTATTTTATTTAAAAACCTGAATTCTGAGGAGTCTACAGACTTCACCAGTCTGCCCAAGGGGTCCATGACACACAGAAAAGTGGAAAACATTTCTGCTCTAGTAGGATGAAGTGACACTAACACAAGGGTAACAGGAATGAAGACAGCTTTCATTTAGACATAGTTAACACATCCTTCCTCAAAATTTGCTTGAGCACTTTGGATCTCTCCTTTGCCTCCCAACCTCTGTGTACGTGTTCTATTGTTTCCAGTAAAATGTAACCTCTTTGAGGGCAAGGATTGTCAGTTTTTGATCCATATGTTACCAGCATAAAGTAGTGGCCTGCCTTTGGAGTCAGAGAGACCTAGATTAAAATCTCTATACTTAGTATCTATAATGTTTAACTCTCAGGCAGCTTTCTAAGTAAAGCAACTATGCAGCTGCATCAGTGGAAGGAGTTTCCACATAGGGAGTTCCTGCAACAGAGAAATCACAAGTCTGGACCACCAAGAAGATCTCTCCATTGTACAAAGTGGGTGCTTGAGAATGTTTATTGAATCGAGGCAGATAGATTTGGAGCTGGAAGGGTTCTTACAGGGCATGTAGTCTACCCCCTCATTTTACAACTGAGGAAAATGAGCTGAAAAGAGAATGTCCAAGAGCATAGAGGCAGTAGTATGAAGAACTTGTATTTGGGGGGCAGCTAGGTGGCCCTAAAATAAAAAAAATAAAATTTAAAAAAGGGTAGCACCAGCCCTGGATTCAGGAAGACCTGAGTTCAAATCTGGCTTCAGATACTTGACACTTACGAGCTGTGTGACCCTGGGCTATCCATTTAACCCTCAATGCTCCAAAGGAAAAAAAAAACAACGAAAAAACCCCCCAAACAACAACTTGTACTTGAACCCAGACCCTGCCTCCAAATCTAGTATTCTTTCCATTTGCATCATATTGCCCATAATACTAGTTAGCATTTGTCTAGCGATTCTCTCTGTTGAACCTCACAACTCTGTGAAGTAGATATTATTAACCCATTTCACAGCTAAGAGAGAAGCTATGTGACTCGCTCAAGATTCCAGTTATGAAATGTCTGAGACAAGATTTTGACTCAAGCTTTCTAATTTGAAGGCTAGTATTTTACATGCTGTAGCCCCTTGTGGCCTCTCTTATAATGATCATTCTCAAAAGGTTCTAGAGGTTATCCTATTACACAGTTGAGGTAAAAGAGATTATATGACGAGCATAATCACACAAGTAGGAAATGTGCCTGGGAAATGTGCAACTAGGTCTTTCATGTCTCCAAGCCTGCTGGTTCCTTAGACATTGTATGTACAGCTGCCTTTTAAAAAAGTATTCTTCACACAAAACCTTCATTTCACTTGCCAAAAGTCACATAGGTAGTAAATCATAGAGCTGGGACTGCTACAAATTTGTTTTATATCATCTCCACTTGGCCCTCACTAACTCTAGGTCATTAGGAGGTGTAAAAGCATCTTAATTGATTCACATTCCCACTTATCACAAGGGGGTAGCTCTTCCAAACCTTTTTATCCTTCCAGCCTCTCATCCTCTCAGCTGAGAACCTTGCCTCCTACTTCAATGAAAAAACTGAAGGTATTAGCAGTGAGCTCCCATTTCTCTCTTCCTCATCTCACATCACTAAAAGGCCTTCTTCTGTCACTTTCCCCCCTTTGACCCATTTCACTTTGAAAAGGTAGCCCTTCTCCTTGACAAGGCTAACCCTTCTACATGTACAAATAATCCCATTTTGGCCCATCTTCTCAAGCAGATTGACTCCTATATCACCTTCAGGCTCTTTTGCCTGCTTGCCTCATGTTCATGTGTACCCCATCCTCAAAAAATCCTCACTTGAGCAATCCATCCCTTACCTAGAAAAGGCTGTCCAAAATTAATGCCTCTATTTCCCTTCCTCTCCCTCCTAGATCCTCTATTTAAGAAGGGTCCCCAAAACATCCATTTCATAATTCTCTGCCTGGCTGTACCAGGCTGCTCTCCTGGACTTCATCTTGGTCTCCAGGAACTCCTCATCCTTTAACATCACAGCAATCCTGAAACTCACCCATCCTCAGTCCCCACTGCCCCTGGGGCTCCACTCTCCCTCTGAATGGAAAAGGTGGAGGGTAGACATTAGAGAACTCTTCTCAGAGCCTCTATTAGAGGAGGGCACCCAAGTTGACCACCTGATCATTTACCTGCCCTCTCCCTTCAACTTCTGTAATCTTCACTTTGTATCTCATTAGCTCCCATGGATTTAATTACCATCTCTATGTTGATGATTCTCAAATCTACTTATTCAGCTCCAACCTGATTTATCATCTTTACCCCTAAACCCTTCCCTCTTCTTAACTTCCATGTTACTGTCCACATTACCATCCTCCAGTCCTTCAGTTATCCAGGCCTGAAACCTGGGGTTCATCCTCAACTTCTTACTCTCACCTCTCATATCCTCCAATCTGTTGCCAAGGCTTGCTGATTTTACCTTCATAAAACCTCTCCCATATGTCTTCTTTCCTCTGACACCTTGGTCAAGACTCTCATCTCTTCACACCTGTAATAACCTGCTAGTGGGAGTCTCCCCACTCCAGATCCTCCTCCATTCACCTGTCAGTGATTTTCCTAAAATGCAAGTCTGACCATGACACCTTTGTATTTCATCAACTCCAGTGGCTCCATATCACCCCCAAGATCAAATATAAAATCTTCTGTCATTCAAAGCTCTTCATAATCTGCTCTTCCCTCTCCAGTCTTCTTATATCTTATACTCCTCCTCCCCCCATTCCCTGTGATCCAATGACACTGGGTTCAACAAGATTCTCCATCTCTAGGCTCTGGGCATTTTCTCTGGTTGTCCTCCATGCCTAGAATCATCTTCCAGAAGGAAAGATCATCTCCGCTTCCTGGCTTCCTTTAAGACCCAGCTATAATCCCACCTTGTACAAAAAGCCTTTTCCAAGTCCTCTTAATGCTAGGCTAGCTTTCATTCTGTTGAAGTTCTCCAATTTGTCTTGTCTATGTCGCGTCTGTACATAGTTGTTTGCACGCTGCCCCCATTAGACTAAGAGCTCCTGGCCGGCAGGGAATGTCTGTTGCTTTTCTTGGTATCTCCCCAGCGCTTTAGCACCATGCTCGGCACATAGGAGGCATTTCATGTTTGACATTGTGACTAACTAACTGGCTCGGAGGGAGGATGCACGAGGGGACAGATACCTGAGGTGAGGTGAGGGATGTCGCCGCATGGCCTCACACAGCTCAGTAAAATAAGGCAGACAAGATCACCTGCCCGGAACAAGTCTTTTTGGGGCGTTTGGGATTTCAGGGCGGGAATCCCAAAGGACATCCTTTCTCTATTTTCATTCCCAGAGGGAAGGTTTCCCCACCACAGTCGGTTTCCATAGAAACGAGCCCAACTTCCGGCCTCGAGAGGGACGCTACCTCTAAGCCCCGCCCTCTGCTCCGCCCCGGAGCACGCGAGAGGCGCCGCGGGCACTGATTGGCCCGTTTGAAATGCGCCGTGGCGCGCGCTCGACAGGCTCTGTTTGCCTCACCGTGCTAGGGGGAAGTGAGTAGCCGTTCGGATTGTGTTGGGGAGCTCTTGGGGGCCCGAGCGCAGCGACCGCGACCACGCAGCCTTCCCGCCAGCTCGCCCCGAGCTCTTCCCGCCGTCTGCCGCGGATAGAGCGCCCATTCTGCGGCCATGAAGCCGGCGTGAGTGTCCCGGCCGGGGTAGCCGGACTTGGGGGCTGGGCTGGGGCTGGGGGTATACGGGAGGAGGGGAAGGGAGGGGAGGTGCGGAGGGAGGGCCCGAGACCCAAGGGCCGGAGCGGGACCGCGGGGCGAGACAAGACGAGCCATGCCGGCCCCTTTTCTCGTCCGGGGACGGCGATCCCCGCGAGCGCCACCGCTCGGGCTTCCTCCTGGGCCTCAGTCCCAAGAAGGGAAGGGGAACCCTCCGGGTGCACGGAGCAGTTGCCCCCTCTCCCTCCTCCGCCCTCAGGTCTAGGAATAGGAGGCGTTTCTCTCCGGCCCCCCCCCCCCCAGTTATCTCCAGACCAGACCCGGCATTCTCCCTGCTTCCGAGGCCCTTCCCTGTAGCTTGCTCCGCCTCTTCCCACAGCCCCCAAACTTTCCTCGGGCAAACATACTTGAGAGATAACGTACCACCAGCTGCCCTGTCTCCCCTCCACCCCCAGCTTCCCTCCTCCCCACCCTTCTGCCCCATCCCATCTAGTTCTGTGCCCTTCTGAGAAGAGGAGGTCAGGATACTACTCCCAGCACGAACAGACTTCTTAACATTTAAACTTTGCTTTTTATTCTCGTCTTTTGTTTTGACATCACTTTGGATTTCAGAATTTATCCCTCCCCTCTTGATTCATTTGTCCCTTTAAAAAAAAGTGGGGGAGGGAAGCAGTTCAACAAAACCAACCAATATGTCAACCTTTTCTGATGGCCTATTGCAATGCTGTGTTCCAAAAGTCTTAATGCTGTGTTAATCTGCTGAGGTTTTGGGGACACCCTGGTAGTTTCCCTCCCCCATTTCCGCCCCCCCCCAAGCCAAGATGGTCTAATACTTTTTTTATTTAGAAGTCCTTCTGTGTAAGTTTTGTTCTTGTCTTTAAAGGGATAATCCTGGTATTGTTTAGAGATGTAGGTTGGTGCAATGAAGAAAGAACTGGACCTGAGTTTTAAAAGGACCTGTCTCTGCCACATATTGTATAACCTTTCACAAGACACTTGGCCTCTGTATACCTTAAATTTCCCCATTTGTAAAAGAGGGTAACAGTTACCGTGTCTGCTTCACAGTGTTGCTCTGAGAAAATCCTTTAAAATCCTATATGTGAGCTGTTATTGAGTACTGTTAGATGATGTACTGTCATTTAGTTGTCTGGGAATCAGAGTAGCCAAGTCTAGAGCCCATGAAGGAGAGTGGCCAGTTTCCACATTAGTTAGATACTTATTGATGAACTCACGGTTGCGGACCAAGTGATAGAAACTATAGACATTGCAAAATACATTGGGATGGAAGTAAAAAAGGAAAATCTAAGTCACCAAGTAAGAAATTTACAGATTAAGATCATAGTTATTTGAATGAGAAGCATAACTTTTTGTGAGGAGGAAGTATGGTATTTGGCCTGAGCATTTAATTCAACCATTAACCCTCTTCTGTTTTACTTGTTGCCGTCAGGCTTCTCCTTCCTACCACTCTACTGAAACTGCACACTATTGCAAAATTCAATGTTTTTAAAGGTCATTCTTCCTCATCGACTTCTCTGCAACTTTTGATTGTTGACCTTCTGTTCCTGTTGTTTACTATTTCTTATTGGCTTCTCATATTCATCCATGACTTTTTGCTATGAAAATTCTCAAGGGTCTGTCCATGACTCCTTTCAATCAAAAAGAATTCCTTAAGAACTTATAATTACCATACACTGGAGATACTAGTACAAAGAATGGAACAGTTCTTACTCATATGGTGCTTATGGTCTCAAGGTGAAACAAGTATGTATAGAATCAAGATGTAGAATACATACAAATATATTAAATATAAGGAGGTCTGGAAAAGAGGCATCAGGAAAGGAGGGGAATTCTGTAAGGTAGAGATGAGTGAGGACACTCCATATGTGAGAACAGAATACAAAGGCACAAAGATGGAATATGAATTGTCGTTTGAAGAACAGAGAGAAGGCCAGTTTAGTTGGATCTCAGAGTATAAGAGAGAAAGTAAAGTCCATTGAGACTGGAAAAATAGATTGGGACTAGGTTTCTATATAGGGACTTTAAAACTAAACAGAAGAGTTTATATGTGATTCTAGAAGAAATTGATTGGTGGTTGTCCTTCATACTTGAAGAGGACCAAAATGACATTCCTATTTCAGGGTCAAGGTACATTATGCCCAACTGGCTGATCAAACCAATATGAGCTCAGAAGGCTCAACCACAGGCTAGGCACAAATAGTCCATATGAACATTTGGAATGGAGATGTCTCTAAATTTGCACATCTTATGTTTCATTTGTGCTACTGCAATTCTGCTTTTCTCATAGAGCACAGCAACTTCTTTGATGTGGACATGATATGCTGGGCAGTCATATGCCAATGTCTCACAATAGATCCCAGTATTCTTTAGAGAGACCTTGAGAGTATCCTTGTTTCATTTCTTCTGACCTCTGTGTGAGTACTTGTCTTGTGTGAGTTCTCCAGAAAAGTCTTCTAGGCAAAAGTATGAGGCAAGCCAATTGGTAGTTAAGCTCTCTGCTGTAGAGTTTGAATTCTTGACAGTTCAACTTGAGAAATGACCTCAGGGGGCAGCTAGGTGGCGCAGTGGATAGAGCACTGGCCCTGGAATCAGGAGTACCTGAGTTCAAATCCGGCCTCAGACACTTAACACTTACTAGCTGTGTGACCCTGGACAAGTCACTTAACCCCAATTGCCTCACTTAAAAAAAAAAGAAACAAAAAGAAATGACCTCAGTGTTCAGTACCTTATCTTGCACAACAGAGTGATCTTCAGAATCTTCCCAAGACAGTTCAAATGGAAGTGATTCAGTTTCCTAGATATTTTCCTAGAAGAAATAGGGAACCACTGGAGTTGGAGTAAAAAAGTAATAATTTTGTCAGCAGTGTGTAGGATAGACTCGAATGGGGAGAGACTTATGGGAAGAAGACCAATAAGAAGGATTTTAAAGTAGTGTAGGTGAGAGATGCTGAGTGTCCGAACTAAGGTTGTAGCTGTGTGAGTAGACAGAAGTGATCAGATGCCAAAGAGGTAAGATTGGCTAGATTTGGCAACTGACTATGTGGGGTGAGGGAAAGTAAGGAATCGAGGATGGAATCTTGTTTTTTATTTTTCTCACTCACTTTTCATATCTAATCCACTATTGAATCATGTTAATTTTACCTCTTTAACTTCTCCCTTTTCTTTATTCCCACTACCCCCACTAATATAGACTTAACTTGGCTCTCTGGAAGTTAGGTGACGCAGCGGATAGTCAAGAAGATGCATTTTCCTGAGTTCAAATGTGACTTCAGACACTTACTTGCTGGGTGACCCTGGGCAAATCATTTAACTCTCTTTGCCTCAGTTTCCTCATTTGTAAAATGAGCTGGAGAAGGAAATGGTAAACCACTCCAGTGTCTTTGCCAAGAAAACCTCAAATAGGGTCTTTTAAAAAAATCCACCTATGATGTCACTTCCTCCATGACCATCTTTGAGAACTCTTCTTTCCTGCTTTAGTAACATTATTTCATAACTCTCATGTACCTATGGTGTAACATTGTGTATGATGATTTTCTGTTTTGATATTTTATCTCCACTAGAATGTATGCTTCATGAGGGCAGGGATTGTTTTGGAAGAACTTTGTATCTTAGTGATGAACACAGGGATCTGCATATAGGAGGAACTTAAAGTTTATGTTGAATATTACATTTAGTGAATACCTTTTGTATGCATGGCACTGTGTTACTGTGAGTGGCACAAAGATGAATTAGATGAATTTTTTCTTCTCAAGGAGGGAAAATGTAGGGGAGATAGGACATACATATAGGAACCTGTGCAATAAAGTGTAATGTGATCAATTCATAGGAGAGGTACAAACATCAATGGGATTTGGAGGAAGGAGACCTTGATTTTTAAATAGAGATTGATCAGGAATGGCTTCATGGCAGGTAGGAAAAGAGTGTTTTATGGGGTTTTGTTGGTTTTTTTTTGGTCTGGACACTGACTTCTTGGATTGATAACATCAGACTTAATTTTCCTGTTACTTGAGGGTCTTTGCGGATGAGGGTAAACAGTGTTTACTTTCAGTTCTTAGTTATATGTACATTTTCAGTTTGGATTATTCTCTGCAAATTTTACATCAGCCACAAGCAAATAAGCAAACTAATTTTAATATTAACATGTCTAGTTTTTAAAAACTTGTTTTGGAGTTGGTAGTAATAGTTTACATTCAATTCATTAAGCACCTACTACATGTTAGTCATTGTGCTAAGCACTGGGAATACAAAGAAGAAAAAGAAAGACAGTCCCTAGTCTCAAAGAGCTTATAGTCTAATGAAGGAAGACCACACAGGGAAGGAAGCTGAAAAGTATGTATGGGAGGGTGGGTAGGCAAGGGGCAGAGAGATGCCAGGAGGTATTAAGTTCTTTTTTTTGCATTTAAAATTTTTAAAAATTCATTTTGAACTTAAATACAAAAAGAAGGAAAAAAGAACATTTCCATGTACACAGTACAACATAATGAGAGAATTCAGTATAAAACCATACATTTCCATTTTATATCATTTACTTTTTTTTTGGAAAAACAAAAACCTACGTAATAAATATTCAGAACGTATTATATTCTGTGGAGTTGAAGCCCAGCAGAGCCACTGATAAAAAATGGAGTTACTAAAATTCTGAGCCTTCTCTACAGCTCTAGCCTTCAATCAGGGGAGAGGGAACTGAGGAAGTTAAGGAGGTGTTGTGTATCAAAAACTGAGTCAGTCTGCTTGGTTGTGAAATTTCATGTAATCAGGTTATCCTGAAAGAGTCAAGAGGTTCCATAGAGTTGACACTTCTCAGAGCTACTGATGTTCTTCACAGTCATAGTGCCTTGTTATATTCCATTATATATGGGTTACCTTTAATGCTTTTTTAATGAAGAATGAAAGATTATCACTGTATATTCTTTTTTATTATTAATAAGGAAGGATTGTATAAAAAATAGGAACTTTAAAGGGAAGAATTTGTTTTTGTATGCTAACTTTACACTAAAATTTTGTTTTCTTCTATGACCAGGAAAAGTAAAACTCCTAGGAAGCCACTTCTAAAGAAAGGAACCCAAGCAAGTCTCAAAGATCCAGTTGGGGTAAGGTTGCCCTGTGTAATTTGGTTTTGATCTGCTCTTTATGCTGTTATTTAAGATATTAGGAAAAATGTGGAAGCAAATTAAGAGAAATAGGAGTTTCTGTGGCCAAAGAATTCATTGTTTTGTGGCCAGCCTATTGGTAATGAGCCTTAGCTAGCTGGCTCTTAGATAGCAGCTACAATTTGTCTCAGGGTACTCTGAGCCCTCTAGTTTGGTGGGACATGCCAGCGCTTGTGTTCTATTGGTGTGGCCTTTTAGAACCTGGAGTTGGTCATGCCATGATCGTATAGTATATTTAAATTTTTTTTTTTTTTGAGGCAGTTGGGGTTAAGTGACTTGCCCAGAGTCACACAGCTAGTAAGTGTCAAGTGTCTCAGGCCGGATTTGAACTCAGGTACTCCTGACTCCAGGACTGGTGCTCTATCCACTGCGCCACCTAGCTGCCCCCGTATAGTATATTTAAAAGGGCAGAAAAGATATGGGTTTGAATTTTCCTCAGTAACTTAGTAGAAATGTAGCTTTGAGCAAATCATTTTATTCTCTCTGTGTCTCAAGTTTCCCTATCTGTAAAATGAGACTAATGTTACCTGTAGTACCTGCATCACAGAGTGGTGGTCAATTATATAAATAAAGACATTTGATGGAAACCTTACTTAGTCTATTTGTGGACAAGGAAGAAGAATGGGTGGGAGAGGACATAAGAATTGACTGTATTAAGTCCGAATTATTAATTAAACCATGTTTCCAACTCTGTCTATATTCATTGTAAAGTTTGCAAGTGAATTATTTTAGTTCAAAATACTGATTCATTTTAAAGATATTCTTTATAAATCATAAATCTACCACTATCACAGAGTGAGAGGAAACGCTTTACATTTCAGAATCTGCCCCCACACTTAACCCATTTTCAGAAGAGTACAGTACGATGAATAATTTAAAAGAAAAGTTTTGCCTTCATGCTTATTAGAAAATAAAACAGAATCACAAAATCTGAGTAAGAAGGAACCTCAGAGACCATCTATTTCTACCACATTGTCAACAAGCTTTCATTTGAAGACCTGATAATGAGGTTTACCTCTCCACAACCCATTTCACTTTTGAATAGTTCAAATTGTTTGGAAGTTATTCTTTCGTGGAGCCTCAATCTACTTTTCTGCAACTTCTTATTGCTCTTATCTCTATTCCCTGGGTTCAAGAGGAACAATGCCCCCTTGCCCCTTTCATCTGATTTTTACTTTCTATTTATACTGTAGATCAGAGGTGTCAGATGACAAACTACTTACTGTTACAACCAGATTAAAATGTAATTAGGAAATATTTAACAAATAAAAATACAATAAAATAGAGGTAGTTACATTTTAAATTACAACACAATTACCTTTTTTTGTTTGGTGTTTTGTTTTTTGTTGTTGGGGCAATGAGGATTAAGTGACTTGCTCAGGGTCACACAGCTACTAAGTGTCAAGTGTCTGAGGCCAGATTTGAACTCAGGTCCTCCTGAATCCAGGGCTGGTGCTTTATCCACTGGGCCACCTAGCTGCCCCCACAATTGCATTTTAAAACTTAAGTCAGTATGTAGTCTGCAGGGGTCCTTATGCTTGGTTTAGTAGCCTCTCTTTCTATTCAAGTTTGACACACTGCTGTAGATACCTTATATGTACATAGGTTTTTTTTTGCATGTTCTGACTTCCAGTAGAATAAGAACTTTTTGAGATCAGGGATTTTGTTGTCCTTCTTTATATCCCAGCACTTAAGTGCAGTGTCTGTCACATAATAAATATGCTTATTGACTGACAAAAAAAATCTAATTCTTAAATTCTTCTTGGAGGCCAACTATGTACTTAATGGTTCCTTTCACAGCAGTACTTGCCTATAACTGCTAATGTTCTCTTTATAGTTTAAAGTGTAAGCCTGTAAGTTTAAAGTTGACTTCTGCATGTAGTCTATCAGTTAATGGAAGTTTTAATGGTATAGCAATTGTACTTCAGAGTTATACTCGATCATGAGTTGAAGAAAGTTGCTTTGAACATAATGAATAACATTTACCAGTACTTGAAACTAAATATCAAGCCTGATTTCTCTTTATTTCTATTAATTGTTAAGTTTGAAAATTTAATTGCTGCATACTCCAGAGGTCTGCTTACTGATTATTAATTGTGTTATTATAAGTTTTTGTTATGAATGCTGATTTTAATTTAACTTTAGACATGTGAAGGTTTGAAAAGTATTTGAATTTTAAGTTGTAGTTTTATTTTTGTGCATGCTTTTTTCCATCCTAAGTTGTATGCTATTTGCTTTGTCATTTCATAATTTTAAGGTTTTTAAAAAATTGATAAGTCGGGGCAGCTAGGTGGCACAGTGGATAGAGCACCGGCCCTGGAGTCAGGAGTACCTGGGTTCAAATCTGGCCTCAGACACTTAACACTTACTAGCTGTGTGACCCTGGGCAAGTCACTTAACCCCAATTGCCTCGCTAAAAAAAAAAAAATTGATAAGTCTATAAACAAAGTTATTTGCTGATAAAGAAATAACACTTCATTCCTTAATGTGGTTTTGTTTAGTTTTGAATAAATAGCAATTTGGGTATTTATTCTTTCTTTTATTTCAGGTATATTGCAGGGTTCGCCCACTGAGCTTTCCAGATCAAGAGTGCTGCATTGAAGTGATCAGTAATACTACAGTTCAGCTTCATACTCCTGAAGGATACAGAGTAAACAGAAATGGAGACTATAAGGAGGTACTTGTTTAAATTCATGAAAAGGAAACCTGAAGGAACTTTTATGTAGTTTTTTTTTCCATTAAAAGTTGATTAAGAGCTTTTGATTCCCACCCTTCCCCACTTTTCGTTGGTTACAGCCAGCAACCAACTCTTTTACCCTTGGTGGTGTTAAAATTCACTTATAGTAAGCTGATAGACCTTTTTTTTTTGGGGGGGGGTGTTATTAAAATATAGCAACTAATATGATTGGTTATTCAGGTTTTAGGTTATTATGTGTAAATACAGGCATAAATTATTGTGGAGTCATATGATGCAGGATGGTATAGTGGAATGGAGTAAGTGCTTCACTTGAAGTCAGAGGAGATGGGTTTGAATTCTGGTTCTTCTAAACACTAGTTGTGTGACAATAGACATGTCATTTCAGTCACTTCACCTCTCCCACCTTCAGTTTCCTCCTCTATAAAGTGAGGTGATTGGACTAAGTCTGTAAGGTCCCTTCCAACTCTAAACCTGTAATCTTATGATTCTCCTGGGTTAGTTTTATGCTTTTCATTTTGAAGTTGAATGTTTGAATCTTCTAGGCATTCCCCACTAGGAGAGTATATTGTGGAGAAAAGAGTGCTGGACCCTGGAGAAACCTAGGTTTAATTCTTATGATGCTAATTGATTGACTTTGGGTTAATTACTTAATCTCTCTGAGCCTCAGTTTCATTATCTGTAAAAGGGTAATAGCACCATGGTGGTAAGGCAAACAGTCTGTAAGCTGTAAAGTGTTATAAGTATGGATTATTTTATAATTTAGGTGAATTATACATTTGATTGAATTTTAATTCAGATGAAAACTGTATACCTCTACGTGTCTTAGGAAACTCTTTAGGATTGGTCTCTAACACTTGAATTGGTATTTAATGTACACTGGGAGTTTCTCCTAAAAAGAAAATTGCAGTGTCTTTGTGTATGCCTTTAATTCTCAAAATTAAGCTTGGGGGAATAGTTAATAGTTGTTAGCTTTGAGAGAGAAAGGGATCATTAATAGGCTTATAGCATTAATCTGCTTTATTAATATAACCATTGTTTTAATAAGAATAATTTCATTTTTATAAATATTTTTTATGTAAGTCCTCAAAAATGAGTTATATTTAGATTTCAACTTATTGAAGTAACAGAGTACCATGAGGGAGAGACAGGCAAGTCAAATCATCACCATCAAATTGACTAGCATCTCTTCTCAGACCCTGATGGAGACAGCCTTGAATTCTGAACCCAGCTGTGTTGGGAATTAAAGTGTCTCCCAAACTACCAGACTGGCTTCTAGCTCAGACTCTCTGTCACTGAAGGGAGAAATCATCCATGGAGAAGTAACCCACCTTTCTCATCACCTTGTGTAACAACTGTTGACTAGCTGCTACCAATAATAGGTAGATAAGATAAGCACAAGAACTCTAAGTAGATCACTGGGCTTCCAGCCCAACCCTCGTGGTCATCATCTAGGGAAACAGTTTCTGTGCAGAAGGGGTTAACCATCTCCCACTAGCTGCCAACTAACTGCCACCCAAAGGGCAGGCAAACCAGCCTACCTAAAAACAGCCTGATAGAGAGACTACCATCTCCTCTCATACCTTGATGAAAACAGCCTAGGACCCTGAACCCAAGAGCCTCTGGGATATGCTTCCAATCTACTACCCACAACTATCTTAGGCAGGAAATCCCTATGGAGATGGGGCCTGGTGACTGCTCCTGCAGATACTATAGGCACTTCTATTGAAGACCCAGAAAAGTTCTTGTCACCTAAGTCTTGGCACTGTCAAATGATTCTGCATTAGAAACTGATAATGATTTTATCAGGGGAAATAACATTAAAGAAGAGATGTAATCATCTACTTTGGGGCTGCACCCAAAGAACCATAGGTCCTTTCCTTCAGTCTTTTGGCTAAAACCTTCTTTAATATTTTTTCCCCTATAGAATTTTAGCTCCTTGAGAGCAGAAACTGTCTTGCTTATCACAGTGTTTTGCACATAATAAGCACTTCGTAAATGCTTCATCCATCCATCCATCTGTTCATCCATCCATCCATCCATCCATCCATCCATCTATCTATCTATCTATCCCTCTCCATCCTTGAAAAAAAATCAAAGCATTGGGGTTATGCTATGCCATCCTTAATAGGTTCTTTTGAGCTCTAAATAGAAATAAAGGAAAAGCTGATTTATTATGCAAATATGATTCCATGAAATATTTCATATTTTCCCACTTTATTATAAAATGAGGCTATTTCTGGTAAAGATTTATTTTATTAAAAATTTATTTATTAAAAATTCACCCCTTACAGTATCAGTATAGTATGAGACTGCTTTTAAAGTAAATTAGCAAAAAGGAGTAAAAGAATTCAAGATTAAAAGAGGATTTGAGTTTTTCTTTGACTATTTATAGAAGTTAAGTACAAAGAAAGTTTCAAACTTTGTTGAAATTTATTGATCTTGGTAATATAATTATTCTTTTTTTTTTTTTTTTTTTATTTTAGATATTTTATTTTTTCCGTTACATGTAAAGATAGTTCTCAACTTTTGTTTATACATGCTTTACAATTTCAGATTTTTCTCCCTCCCTCCCTCCCCTCCCTCCCCCCCTCCCCTAGACAGCAGGTAATCTGATATAGGTTATATCTATATATATCTATACATATACATATAGATAATATAATTATTCTTAATCATGAACAATTCTAATTTTTTTTCCTCCTTCACAGACACAGTATTCCTTTAAACAAGTATTTGGCACTCTTACCACTCAGAAGGAACTCTTTGATGTTGTTGCTAACCCTTTGGTAGATGACCTCATTCATGGCAAAAATGGTATGGTATTTTCCCTGGCTAAATTTGTATTGAAGCTACAACTTATTCTGTTACAGCAGTATAAATAAGTTAGCTTTTTTTTTTTTTAAAGCCCAGTTTTCTTTTTTCCTCCTCTCCCACTCTCACCCCCAAATCTGTGGTTTCAACACATAGGGAACTCCCAGTGTAGAATTTATTCTGCCTGTGTAAGTTGAGCATCATCTTTGCAGCTCCTAATCTCAGTGATTTTCCTAGGGACACCAAGAGGTTAAATGACTTGCTTAGAATCCTGCAGTTATAGTATGTGTAAGAGGCAGGATTTGAATCCAGATCTTACTGACTTCAAGATGTATTTTTCACTCATGCTGCCTCTCAGTTTTCATTATTTTCTATTAATTTACAAAATGTTAATCAATTCTGAATAGGAAAGTTACATCCAACTTGTTTAGGATTTTTCCATGATTGTGACTTTTCATATTATAGGTCTTCTGTTCACCTACGGTGTTACAGGAAGTGGAAAGACCCACACAATGACTGGTTCTCCCGGTGAGGGGGGTCTGCTTCCTCGTTGTTTGGACATGATATTTAATAGCATAGGATCATTTCAAGCCAAGCGATATGTAAGTGATTTTTTTCTTCTTATATCCATTTAGTCACTACAGTATATTAACTTGTTTGATAAAATGAATGCTACATTATCCACACGCAGCTTACTATAGCACTATGTACATAGTAGACCCTAATGGTCAATAATTAATGGATGATTTATTTTAAAAAGTTAAACTATTTGACCCTTTTAAAAATCCTTAAGTTTTAACTCTTCTTAGAGATTTGTCCTGTCATTTAACTTAAGTACATACCCTAATGTGTCATTCTTAGGTTTTTAAGTCCAATGATAGGAATAGTATGGATATCCAGTGTGAAGTTGATGCCTTGTTAGAACGTCAGAAAAGAGAGACCCAGCCCATTCCAAAGACTCCTTCTAGCAAGTAAGTAAATTTCTGTATAAAACTTGTGATCAGATCATCAATTGGTATCTTAGATATTAGGCACGGTTTATCCCATCCCAGGTGAGAAAATCGGTGTGTTTGTTTTAGTGGGACTAACATAGAACATTTCTTATTTACATATTTGACCAAATGTACTTATTTACATATTTGACCAATCTGGCTCTGATCCAGAAAAACATCCTTTTCTTTGTGACTTAGAGGACTGGACTCATTGTGTTACCTTTGTTTTTATAGACGACAGATTGATCCAGAATTTGCAGATATGATAACTGTGCAAGAATTTTGCAAAGCAGAAGAAATTGATGAAGACAGTGTCTATGGTGTATTTGTCTCTTATATTGAAATTTATAATAACTACATATATGATTTATTAGAGGAGGTACCATTTGATCCTATAAAACCAAAGTAAGTAACTTTCTTAGTTCTATATCTAGATGTGTAGTTGTATTAATGTATCTCACAATATAATGTGCTAAAAATATGCAGGTGGGATATTTCATTCAAGAAATACAATAGTCAGAATATTTAACTTCAGTATTACCCTTGAAGAGACAACATAGTGTGGTGGCTAGAGACCTAGCTTTGAAGGCAGAGAAGACTTCCAGGCAAGACACTCAATTCAGTGCCCTTGGAAACTCTTCATACTGTTTCCTAGTTACAGAGATGGTGCTCTACCTTGTGTTAATAGAGCAGGTTTCTACATTTGAAAATTCCATATATCAGTGAAATCACAGTTCCAGTTCTATCCCTATTACTCTGGAAAACACAAATTTGACTACAGACCATATTCTGATATTTTTCAGCAAACTTTATTGTGTCTAGTATGAATCGTTCAGCAAAAGTATACATAAACTCTGCCTATACTTTGGAAGAATCTGGCTTTGGTGTTATCAGTTTTTTAGCCTGTTTTTTTTTGGGGGGGGTGGGGCAGTGAGGGTTAAGTGACTTGCCCAGGGTCACACAGCTAGTAAGCGTCAAGTGTCTGAGGCCAGATTTGAACTCAGGTCCTCCTGAATCCAGGGCCAGTGCTTTATCCACCTCACTACCTAGCTGTGGTCAAAACTTGTTTTAAGAATATCTGTAGAATAATAATAGTTCCCAAGTTACATAATACTTTTGGTTTACAAAACACTTTAGTGTTTTCTTTTTTGTCCTCCCAACTACCCTGTGAAGTAGGTATTATAAGCAGTACTAGTATACCCTTAGATAGTAACATTAATAACAGATATACAAGAGAAGTTGAATTTTTTGATCCATTGTGAATATTGGTAGATATATAGATTTGTATACATACAGATATGTATATGTGTGTATATATTTATAACAAATTGTGTATACTTCAATTATAATATCATCCTAATATCTATCAATTGATTGTATTTAAGTTAACACTTCAGTTTCTTTTCATTAATTGATGCCTTTATTAGGAGAACATTAAAGAATATTAATTGTGGTTCTACTTACTCTTGTTCCCAGTTCTTTTAAATGATCTTTTAAAAATCTCCTTAATTTCCAAATATATCCCTCAAAAAAGGAAATGGCAAAGAAAGCTTTTCAGCAAAACTAAGCACCATGTCTTCTGAATCTGACTATGTAGATTCCCTTACCTTGAAAAAGAAAGGAAGTAGGTGCATTTTCTCACCTCTTCCACCAAGGTTATTTTGAATTTATTTGTTATTTCCATTTACATTGTTGTAGTCTCATAGTATTTTTTGTTTGATTTTTTTTTTTTTTTGCGGGGCAGTGAGGGTTAAGTGGCTTGCCCAAGGTCACACAGCTAGTAAGTGTCAAGTGGCTGAGGTCGAATTTGAACTCAGGTCCTCCTTGATCCAGGGCTGGTGCTTTATCCACTGAGCTACCTAGCCGCCCCCGTGGTTTACTTTAAAGATCCTTTTGATGTCCTAAAATTTTTTTTATGAGGATAGCAGTCACTAGTTGGATAAATCATTAGGTTTAGAATAAGTATTAATACAATCCACTATACTGAGTATTTCATCTTTTTATGTTAATTGGCTTACAGACTTTAACTGTGACATATTCTTAGTAAGAATTTAATGAAAGTAACTTTCTCTGTGCTTGCCACTTAGTTATGTTTCAAAGCTTAGATGTATTAGCTCAGCTCTAAATTTTAATTCACATTGGACAAACCCAAATGTTCTCCTTTTGAGGGTTGGGAATTGATTGTTTTAAGGATATCCTGTTCTTTTGCTCTTACTGTATTTAATTTTTAAACTTAGTTTCTCAAACAAGAATCTTTACATATGAATTAATTTCAGAGGTTCATCACCATTATTTATCTTTGTATTACAAAACAGATATTTTTAAGTACTTGTAAAGAAAAATAATGATTTGAAAAGTTATAAAATTTAACTTTCTTTATATGCCAAATTTCCATCACTTTTCTAGCTTTACTTGTTTCAAGGAATACTTGTTTCAGTATACTTTTTTTGTTATGTTTTTCAAGATGAAATTCAAAAAAGTTTATTTGACTCAGTACTAGTTTTAATTATGTTTCAAGATTGTTTTGTTTCTTAAATGGAAGTGAATATGTTGAGCATTTCTAAATTTGAACTGAAAAACTGCACGTGAATATATTTATGGCCCAAAGTCTTTGTAAATGCTGTGATAAATTTACTTAAAAAGTTCAGTAGCCCATCATACATAGTAGAATGATGAAAATTTTGCAATGGGATGGCTTCTATAGGAACAGTAACTTATACCTTATTCCTTTGGTAGGTGGAACAGTTGCAACACTCCTGTGCGGAACACAGATTTTATGTACGTGACTGTGCTGTCCCTATTCTTAAGGAGATGGTGCAATTTATATTTTAGGGATCAACAACCTGCTGCATGAATGCCAAAGATAGCACCTGGGCCAAATTTTCATAAATAGTTACTAGTTGTTATTATTCTCCCCCTTCTTTGCCATCTGACTATGGGGGAGTGTGCTGATCTTTGTTACAATCAGTATCTCTGGTTCTCCATGCCTTTGGCATGCCAGAAAAGAGTCATGTACTTGGCATACCATTTTTGTAAGGTTTCCTATTTCTGTTGTATATATATATATATATTTTGCTATGCTGAATTTCTTTTGCTGTTGCTGTGAAGTTCAGAGCTTATCTCTAACTGCTTATTGCAAAATTCGAGAAGTTCTAGATGTTGCTTAGCCTTTGCATGTGACATAGCTGTATGTTTGTTTACATGAGTATAAAATGTAGCTTGTGGATTAGAATAAATCTTTCTTTTAATAGCTGAAGTATAACTAATATAGTTAAGTTCCTTTTGTCTTACCTATGTTCTGTTCTATATGAGAGAAATTTTTACCATTAGACAAAAGTTTTGAAGTCCTATGAGTAGAAGTCTCACATAACTTTCTTTATTGTAGACCTCCCCAATCTAAAATGCTGCGTGAGGACAAAAATCACAACATGTATGTTGCAGGATGCACAGAAGTAGAAGTAAAATCTACTGAAGAAGCTTTTGAAGTTTTCTGGAGAGGTAATAAGCATATCCAGAACGTAATATAGTGTGCCCTAAGTGTTGTTAACACTTAAACTTATCAAATACTTCTTAATTTAGCAGAAATAGTATGAAATGAAGGCCTTTGAGGGTACTTCAGAATTAATGATTGACTTTTCTGTTACAGGTCAGAAGAAGAGACGCATAGCTAATACTCAATTGAATCGTGAATCTAGTAGGTCACATAGTGTGTTCATGATTAAACTAGCTCAGGCTCCGTTGGATGCAGATGGAGACAATGTATTGCAGGTGAAACTGCCTTTTTGGTATCGTTTCTTACATGATTCCAGTGTCCTTATCCTTTGGGGTCCCCTCAAGCCACGAGGATCAGCCTTGCTGTAGAATTTATAGGTAGTGGTATTTTTTGCTAGCTGATTCATTTTAAATTTCAGTACTTTAACTTGGAATTTTTTTTATGGATAAATTAAATAGAATTTAATATTGGAAAAAATATTCATGTTTATCTTGGATATTTTGGAATATATCTAGCTATTCATTATGTTGTGAGCATTTATATTTCTGTGTCTAGGCAGTATAGACTATTTCAATGTTATTATCAGATTAGGCATAGTTTGATAAGGGAATGTGAATCTTCCAGATGCCAACTTATAAATTTGGAAATGTTCTAAATATTGATTGTAGGCTTTTAGTTGTAGACTTTCATACATATTTAAGGTTGTTATGCATTAGATTCTAGTCAATAGGCTCCATGGCTTATTTATTGATCTATTGTCTCTGTTTAAAACAGAGATCATAAACCAATAATGAAAAATAATTTGATAAATTTGAATCCATACTTTTTCTATCAGGAAAAAGAACAAATCACTTTAAGCCAGTTGTCATTAGTTGATCTTGCTGGAAGTGAAAGAACCAATAGGACAAAAGCAGAAGGCAACAGACTACGTGAAGCTGGTAAGCCAAGTTTAGTTAGTATGTTATTTGTGATGCCATTCTTTTTTTCAAATAGTATTTTATTTTAATTTTCTAATTACATGTAAAGATAGTTTTAAACATTCATTTTGTAAGATTTTGAGTTCCAATTTTTTCTCCCTTCTCTTTTTTCCC